>NC_090937.1:1307085040-1307388070 GCF_040938575.1 Ambystoma mexicanum
AACAACACCTGCTGCCAGCGTGCCTGACACACTTGAGACCACACCAGTTGAAGGGGAGTCCCTACAAGCACTGGCCACCACTGAGGATGACTTGGAGGACAATGTGGACCAGGAGGGAGTCACGGAAGTGACATGTCCACCCAGCCCAAGCCCTGTGTCCACCCCCTGCCCCATATCCAGCCTCACCTACCTACAGCAGTGCTGATCCCTGCCTCCATGATTCGGACCTGAGCCCCTTCCAGGAAAACAGCACCGAAAATGCAGGCGCCGTGAGTGCACCACCCACCACTCCAGCTCCCACCAACACCCTCGAGTCACGTCTGTCGAGGGTGGAGGCCCGACAGGAGTCCATGTTGGAGCTCCTGCAGCAGTACATTGCGGATGGAGAGGACACCAGGTGGGAAATCCACACAGCCATTGCGGGGACCACAGCGGCCATTACAGCAAAAAACACAGCTGCTGTGAATGCATTGGCTGTGCTGATGAGGGACTGTCTGGGGCAATAACACAAGTACTTACATCAATGCTGCTCCACATGCAGCGGCCACGCCTTGCAGCAGCCGTGGAACCTGCCACCGACTCCTCATCACACACCTGCTTCCTCAGTCCCCACCAGCCCTGTGCGCCAGACCAGAAGGAGTGCAAGGCACGCCGAAATGCTGCCCCCGGACTGCAAAAAGTCCTGCAAGTAGTGTGGGCTGACAATGGGAGTGGGACACATGGTTGGGGGTGAAGTGGAGCATTTTGTGGAGTTAATTGGGGGGGGTTGGGAGTTCACTGGGGGGTTTGGAGTTTGTTGTGGGGATTTGTAGTTAACTGGGGGGGTTTGGGTGTTCACAGGGGGTTTAGGGGGGAGTTGTCACATTTTTGCTGTTTGAACTAATACACCTGTTGTGCGAAAAAACATTCAATGGCTGGACATTGTTCATTTCGTGTGTATCCATTTAATGTGTGACGGTGTTCAGTGCCCAACTCCCAACAATCCCTGTGTGCATGTCCACATGGACCCAGTGTGTCACTGACACATGTCTATCATAGTCCCTCTGGTTCAGAAGTATTCGTGAATCAGTGATTGGCATAATGCATGGCCATCCCGTGCATCACGTACTGGCAGGGGTGCTACTTCACCTCTGTATCCATCCTCATCATCCTCACCCGGTGCATGTATGTCAATGTCAGGTGGCAGTGGTACATTTCTCCGGACGCACATGTTGTGCAGCATGACACAGGCCATGGTGATCTTTACCACCTTCTCAGGCCTATAAAGGAGTGCCCCACCAGACCTGCTTAGGCAGCGGACACGCGCCTTCAACAGGCCAAAGGTCTGCTCAATCACAACACGGGTACGGGTGTGAACACGATTGTACTCCTCTTCATGGCTGTTCTGCGGGTTCCGCACAGGGGTAAGTAGCCACGGCCTCAAGGGATATCCTCCATCACCTGCAAGCACATACAAATAGGTTTGTTTGTTTGTTTATTTATTTGTTGTGCGCACCAGACCCTGAGGTAGCAGGGCGCAAGAGACAAGGAGGTTTACAGCTTGGTTCCAGAAGTTACAAGTTACAGAACACGCAAATTACAGAGTAGGCAGTTTTGTCTCTACAGGTGAGACAGGTATAAGTGCAGATATAGCACCACCAAACAATCAAATCAATGGCGGGCAAGATAGCAAGTCAGGTAGAGTGTAAGTGGAGGTACGAGAGGTGGAGTGCCATTTATGTTGCATTCTCAGTGAGCCATTTTATGGTATTTTTTCTGAGGTTGTAGAACGTTTGGTCGGATCTAAGTGCAGGTGGTAGGGCGTTCCATAACTGAGCTGCCTTGACTGGGAAGCTGGAACCTCCAATAGTGGTAAACTTAAATCTGGGCACTAGGAGGCAGTTAGGGCTGACTGTCCTTGTGGGTCTAGAGGGATTCTTCCTATTGAAGCGTTCTGAAAGGTAGCTGGGGGCTTTGTTGTTTAAGCATTTATGGATGATGGAGACAGATTTAAGGTTGATTTTTTCTTGAGTAGAGAGCCATTTGTGTTTGCGTCTTATTTCTGATATATGTGCTCTTCTCGGGATGCTCAGAGTGTGTCACTCTGAGCTGCCACCTTCAGGAAGCACAGTCATGGCCGCAGCTATTTGGTGTGGACATGCACATGTCCCTGTACGTATGCCAGAATGTTACATAGATGCATACTATACTGCTATGAGGTGTGGTAGTCTGGATGGTGTTCAATAGATGATGCAGGGTGAAATAATGCATGCAGAGGTGGATGTACTGTGGTTGTACGACAATGTTTAGCCTCCCATTTATGCTGTGTATTCTACACTGTGCATGGTCATACTAGCCACATTGGCACAGTTGCAATCCTGTTCAGTCATGCATTGCTTGACATACCCATGGTGGCCTGGTTGTGCCTCTTACTTGTTGTCATCGATATGCATGATTGGTAAAATGTTTGCCAGTGATGTGTCATGTTGGGTTTGGGAGGTTCAGGTCAGGAGTGTCTAGCTCTGCATGCATTCTCCAATCACTGTCAATTGCCACCCAGGTGGAATATGCATCCCCCCTTTCCCACCCAGGTGGAGTATGCATCCCCCCCTTTCCCACCCAGGTGGAGTATGCATCCCTTCACATCAGTACCCCAAACCACTGCCATTGGCCAGTTGGGCAACTCACCAAGCAGCCAGGCACGTGGTCCACATGCCGCTCCATGTGACAGGGTAGCGTGGGGTTGCGCAGCACTATGGCATCATGTGTTGATCCGGGAAATCGGGCGCAGCTATGTGTGATGATCTTGCTGGGCTCACATACTATTTGCACATTGATGGAGTGGTATTGCTTGCGATTGCGGTACACCGCCTCTATGGCATGGGGGACTACCAATTCCACATGGGTGCAGTCCAGGGCACCAACACAATTGGGCATGCCTGCCAGTGCATGGAAGCCTAATTTTGTGTCGGTTATCTCCTGGGCAGTCCTTGGTAGGGATATGTGGGTGCTTGCGTGCTTCAGGAGGGCATCCAGCACTTGGTTCAGCATTCGTGAAAATAGTGGTTGTAAAATGCCATGCAGCTGCCCCACTTTGTGTTGATAGGTGCCTGTGGCCAGGAAGTGGAGCACAGACACCACCTTTAGTAGCGGGGGGAATGGCAGTGCGTATTTCTATGAGGCTGGCAATGTCGTTGTGTATCATGTCCACTATGGTGGTGATGGTGTCCCGGTCCAACCGGCACAGGGTGTGGATCGGCTCAGGGTTAGGTTATATGGCCTGGGTCTGATGCGAGGGATTGGTGGCTGCCTACGAGGAACTTCTGGCTGTGCTGGTGGTAATTGCTGGCCCTGTCTCACCCTCCTTCTCCTCCTGCGTCTCCTATGTGCTGCCTGTTGTTGCTGCTGGGGTTGTTGTTGGAGTTGCTGTTGTTGCTGTAATTGTAGCAGTATAGGCATGTCCTCCAGCGCCATGATTGCAAAAGCTAGTGGTAGCATTTTGGTGTAGGAAGGGGTGTGGTGTGTGGGTGTACTCATTTTATACTGGCCCAGCCTCCATTGACTCCACCTGTGGTGATTGTATGCAACTGTGGCAGTTGGCTTGATTGCTGATTGCTGTTTGCGGGTGGTCCGCGATGCCTGTATGGCCAGCATGGTGGAGCCCCTGATTACCGCCTTCGGGATGCCGGTATTTGCAAGTCTGCATGGGTTGTGATGTCCTCCTATTACCGGCATGCCGGTATTTGCTCCCCGAAGGGGCGCGTGTACACGCCCATGCCGGTATGAGGGGGCACGGTATGGGCGGTGCCGGTATTGATGGGTTGTCATGTCGGAATGCCCCAGACCCGTTAACTATGCCGCTATTACCATTCCGCCTTCCTTTTTTCATTACCTCCATTCTCATAATGAGGCCCATTGGGCCTCATCACGAGTTGGGCGGTACCGCCGGCGCTGTTAGCCCCGCCGCTAATAGCCCTACCGCCAAACCCCCCGGCGCTATTAGCGCCGGATCACGGGTTTGGCGGAAGGGTTATTGCCCATTCCCCATTGGGCCCATTCGGGAATTCCTCATTCCCCATTGGGCCCAATGGGGAAAGTTTGCGCTATTACTGCCGGCGGATTTCCCGCCGGCGGTAATCGCGCCGAAAATCGGCAATTTTGCCATGGATTTCCCCCCAGCTCAAAGCTGGGGGGAAATCCGCCAAAGCAATGATCTGGCGGACCCTTAAATGCGGCAGTAATAGCGCTACTGCCGCATTTAAGGGTTACCGCCAGACTCGTGATGAGGCCCATTGTATTTTAAATTCTCAATCCATAAATAGTTCAGTGTGACCGGGGGGGGTATTTTGAGAAGGGTGTGATATGAGTGGTATATCATTCAGAATATTGAACTTATAGACAAAAATAAATAATGGTTTTCTTTGCACACTACATGCTGGGTGAGACTTGGGTGTGTGCCTGATTGAAATCCCTTACATATCTATACACCACAGCTCTTTCTTAAGGGCCATTCTCACCTGAGGCTGTTGAATGCTCTTGAAGGGTTGTTTTAAGCCCAAACGATCTGCAGTCCTGCATGATGGCACAGGACTTACTAGCTGTCCCAGCCCCATTCCTACACATCCAGTAGTGGGTTGCACATGTAAAGGTACTGTCGATTTACAATGATTTTGTATTTTGATCTTAGAAGACCGACCAGTGTTTGACATAAAGACATCTGTGGCAGTAGGGGTCCCTGTTCCAGGCTCCTTGATGAAACAATGCTGCGACCTGAAGCACCCCCATGATGCAGATTAGCCCCCATGAAACAAGCACTGTGATCTGTTGAAAGGACCCTCTCTCCAGGGGCCCTTGTTGTGTTGTCAAAAAGCCATTCTTATCTGCTGTAGCATCCTCCACACTGTAACTGCAACCATGAGACATCAGATGTACTCTTCGACTTCTTTTAATGTATCTAGGATTGCTGTTGATGGGTAGGCTCCATTTCATGTTGTTAGCCCCAGTCCGTGGATCTCTCACTGATGGCCGTGCAGCCCGTGCAGCCCCACAAATGGAATCCATTGTAACTTTAAAGAGAGTACAAGAGTATTTGGATTTAAGCATGCACTCAACATGTCAATAAAACACTTGTCTTTAAAAATGTAAAATAGTTATGGACTAATAACATAAGGCATGACCTCTGGCTATTTAAGGAAAATTCACTTACCCGTGCCTATAGTAGGGCTGTCCAGTAGAGCTGTAGTGCATGCATCTTGCAATTATGTCCAGTTACGTGGGCAGCTCTCAAGCCTTGTCTGTATATGTGTGCCAATGCTGTGTCGTGCATACTGGTCAAAGGCTCGGAAGGGTTGTTATCTTCATAAACCAAAACCAGCTGCTATCTCCATACACAGATAGCAATGCCTAAAGAGAAAAAGAGGGTTTGGATTTTAAAAATACAATCTCAACATTTCTATAGATGAACTGTCTTTAGAGGTTTAACATAACTATAGGTTATAACATTAACAGAAAAGCGTGCCAGTGTTGCATGTGCTTGTCTCAAAATAGAAGCTATATGCCAGAAAGCAAACTCAATATACCAACATGTTTTATTCTACATGGTAAAAGTTCACCTAATGTTTGCCTAATGCTTGCCTAATGTTTGCCAACATGTGTTTCGATCAATTTGGTCTTTTTCAAGGTAAAACAAATTCTATTATAATATCCAGTAACAGTAAGAATGATCAAAGAAATATATATATATATATATATATATATATATATATATATATATATATATATATATATATATATATCAAATGGTAACCAAGTGTAGTCATCAGATAATGTTGGACATTTGAAAAAATATCAGTTTACATTGTCAGACATTTTACAAAATTCAGTTTACATTGGCATAGGAAGAGACAAAAAATAGGGGTGCAGGTGATTAGATAGGACTACAGGTGATTAGATGGATGGGGGGAAAGTGAGATAAGTAGAAGTAAAAAGAACACTAAAGGGGGAGAAAAAAGAGAAAAAGAAAAGGTGTGTTAGCTCAAGAACATTAACATCACTGAGCATTCATTATGCCTCTTTGCATTCTTAATTACACAACATCTAGGCTGTGATCTGAAGCCTCAGTTTAAACTATATTCAAGTATTATATAATTGACATAACATATTTAATAACAAACCGGTAATGAAAACAACCCCAATCTTGTACTGAAGGCCCATATTCCATTAGTGAGACCATTAGTCATTCCATAATGTATCTTGTAATTGTATGAAGCCCAATGTTTGACCTATGCCTGCACCAATAATAGAAATTGTCTAGCTCCTTGAAAAAAGCAGCTTACTCGAAAGCAGGATGCTCATTTCGTGTAAAAAGAGTTACATATTGATCAATTGGGCAGTCTGATTAGCTAGTTACCCTATAACTTTATGTATGGTCCTCTCTGTGTGATTATGGGATGAATAGCTGTAGATAATCAGTTCTCAGTGGCTGCAACGGTAAATAAGTGGGAATGCATGTGGTTACTTCCCCCCCTTGCTTAGCTTGCATGGTAACAGTGGTGTCATGTTAGTGTGGCACTCAGAGTTCGTGCTTTAGTTACTCACCCTATATTTAGCCCATATATCTCTGCAACAGTGTCCAATGTGATGAACTGATGCGATTGTGAGTACTTCAACCATAAATCGTCAAAATATGTCTCTGATCAGAGTTTTCCAAGGAAAATTAAATGAAATAATCTCATTCCCTCACTGCATAGACTGCAATACAATAAATATCTGTTTAATCCACTCTGTCAAAAGACTTTAAACGCTGAGTTGCTAAAAATGCAACTGCTTACCCAACATGAAATCAATACTGGTTTTGTGCACTGTGTCACACAACTGAGCGCACAAAGTTGATTAATACGAAAATGCTTACCCGAAAAATCTCCAAATTACTAAATCCTATTTGGGCACCTTCTTATTGGAAGCCCCAGCCCCCGCCTGGGCTGCATTGGATTTCTCATGGGGGCCATTTTGGATCTCCTTTAAATAGTTCCAATGACGTTATAAAGGCACATGTTCCTTTCCATTTACTGGGACACCTAAGCTCCCCCTTAGTCGTCAATCATAGTTTGATGATTGGTTATCATCAAATGCTATTAATTAAAACAGGAGTGTTGCAGTTGCAAAATTTCTCGAATTATGAAACTACCATGCGAAAAACTATGTGCCTGGGGGAGGTTACTTTAAAGTTAGATTAAAAATAAATAAGCAATGACGCGTCACTTAGTATTATTGATACTAGACTTGGGATTTTATCCATGCTAACAGATATCTTGTATGTACATTAGTTCATTTGATGCAAAATAGTCACGCATGTGCGTTATTCATAAGCTATACACATTTGTGAATTCACTTAGCAGGTTTGACAGTCAAACGGACAATGAGGTTATCACCATGAAATCCGAAAAATAGATATCTGTTTAATATCGATTCTGATAATCCCACACTGTAGTGCTTACTCTACTCTATTGATAAATAACCTTAGGTTGGTTAATGTTACATTTATTGCCATCTAAGGCGGGGTCACGCGTATATATTACATCATGGGTAATTTACAGTTTATTACGTGTTGCTTGGACTGATTGAAACCTGTTCAAATGACAATCCGATTACTGTACAGTTCAGTCCTATGCCATATTGTTTAGTGTTTCTTGGACTGGTGTAACACCTGTTCCATTAACAAATATACATTGTCAAGCAATCCTGATTCTGCTTTCGGGTGACCTGGCTTATCAAGTTCTAGAGGAATATTGACATTGACTTCTGTTACAACATTAACAATACAACAAAAAACTGAGGGAATACTTTGCTCCAAATGGTACAGTAAAGGTATTACCGACTGTGTCCTTGATTATACATTTAAATTTATGTAGGTCTGTGCTTCTTAAAATGAGCTAGGTTATATTTATAAACAATCTTACGCCATTTGTAGAACCCTTGTTACTCACAAAACCATAGAGATTCAGTGGCGGCGATGAGTTAGTCAATCCCTTGTGTTGAAAATAAAATAACCTTATCGAGCCAACACTCTGTTGCTGGTCCCAATATGGGTCGAGATTTGCATGAGAGCACCCTAATTTGAAAAAACATTCTGGCATCTAGTTGGGATTTTAGTAAACAAGAGTGAAAGGTACAAAAACATATATGAATGTGTTTCCAGTTGGCTTAGACGCAGCTCCAAATTGCCACCTCTTTTGCTACAGGAAGCTTTCCGTAAGCCAATAAATTGGATTTTCGCTTTGTTATCCATCTGATGCTTCTACTGCCAATGATTGGCTAAGGGTATTCTTGGATCTTGGTTATTAAGGCTGGACAGATGTTCAAATCCATATTTTCAATTATCATATGTTGTTGCCAGTATACACCGTATTGCAAATACAGATGATGGCATATACTTTATACTTGGATCTGCAGTTAATGAATTCACACATCTCTGTTTTAATCTCACCATGACATGAGAATGTTGTGTTATTGTGATGTGCGTACCTGCAGACACTGCATGTCCCACATTTGTAAAATCCCCGGCGTGTAGGTTTAAGCCAATCACTGCCACTTTCTTTATGAGTCATGGCTTTGAGAAAAGAAGGACACCATTGATTTTTAATTGTGGGTGCAAAGGTGTACCCAAATGTAGGCTTATCCTCAATATAGTTTCTCAAATATGTGTCTAATAACAGAAGGTGCAAATGTGTTAGCACCATTGCACATGTCAAATTGCTATCATGTGAATACTTAGTGATCAACTTCACCCCTGTATCATGCATTGCTGCCCTCTTTCCTTGAGATTTAAGTGTATCAACTGTGGACTAAGTGTGCCTTATCTTTGGCTTGACGCACACATTACCCTTTCCCATGCACTTACGCAACCTGAATGAGACCTGGCCTAGTAGGATCGTTGTCTGTCCCCCCTTTTTCCCCCCCTTGCCTTGTCGCGCCTTGAAACACTTGTGTATAGGTGCATTATAAATGCCATATTATATCATATCATGTCATACCCTCACTTGTGAAATCTTTGCGTTAGTAATTCACATTCCTGCCCCTGCAGTTTCTTCTCGCTCTGTAAAATTCTCTTACTGGAATATTACTAATGGTAGATTTATTTTGACAAGTGCTAGCATATAAGGTGGAATTCACTTCCATAAATGTCCTTCTTCCACATAAATCATAAAATCCAGAAAATCTATGGAAGTGTTGTCGATGGTACCAATAAACTCAATACCAACATTATTTGCAGTTAGACATTGATCAAATCTATGGAATGCTATCTATAGGGCCATCCCATTTTAGGACTATATCATCAATATACCTCCTCCAGAGTTTGATCTCACTATGAATCCTGTTTTCTTTGTATTCTCCCCTGTGGCCCAACTCACTCTGCAGGGCACACTCTGGATGTTCTGATCCTTTCAGACCTTCCCCTTTCTATCTGTCTCACCACTCCTCTCTCCTGGAGTGATCACTTTCTTCTTTCCTCCCAGCTTACCCTCTCTACCTCTCAGGCCAATTGCAGGGTGGCTGAGAGGAAATGGCATGCTTCTGGTACATCCTCTGACAAACTGGCCTGCCGCCTGCTCCAAAGGCAATACCGGCTCTCTGTCTGCACCAAAAAGAGAGCTCACATCCAAGCCTGGATCTCTGCGGCATCTAACAACTCAGCCAAACCCTTTATAATCTGCAAGGAACTGGCCAATCCTGCTGCAGTCTGTACCTCTCCTGTTCCCTTCGAGGTCCTCAGCACAGCTCTGGCTTCCCATTTCATCTCTAAAACTCAGGACATCCTGTCCTATCTTTCCTCCTCTCCCCCTCCTCCCTCTGCTCCCTGCTCTTCCTCTGTCCTGTTCTTCGGCCACCTCTCCTCGATCCTTATCTGCCTTCCCCCTGTTCTCCCCAGACGAGGTTTCTAGAAACGTCTGATCTATGACAGTCTCGTCAAAACAGGTTCACCCCTGTTCCTCCAAAACCATCAAGGACCACATTGACACCCAAGCTCCTGCTCTGGCTAACTTCTGCAACCGCTCCTTCACAGCTGGAGTCTTCCCTTCCCTCCCAAAGCACTCCGTTGTGAATCCTCTTCTTAAGAAACCATCTGCTGACCAGTCCTATCCTGCTAACTATCGCTCAATCTCCATAATTCCTTTCCTGGGCAAACTCCTGGAAAAACTGGCCATCTCCCAGCTTAATGTTCACACTGAATCTGTTGGTTGTCTCCATGACCATCAATCTGGCTTCAGAACTGCCAGAAGCACGGAAACTGCTCTCCTGAAAATCTGTGAAGACCTGCCCTCCAACCTTGATTCCCACACCCCCTGTATCCTCATCTTACTTGATCGCTCTTCTGCCTTCAACACCGTCAACCATGCCATCCTACTCAACCGTCTCTGTGATAACCTGTGTATCACCCATCAGGCCATGGCTTGGCTGAATTCTTTCCTCTCCAATCAACCCTCCCAGGTCCAACTTGGGTCCCTCCTCTCCTCTATCTCTATCTCTACCTTTGGTGTTCCCCAGGGGTCTGACCTCTCTCCCTGGCTGTTTATCCAATACCTGGCACTTCTTGCCCACTGCATTGCCGCTCTCTGCTTCAACTTTCAGTGCTATGCAGATGATACTCAGCTCATTTTCAGGCTCCCTTCAGCCGCCTCTTCTCCTTCTCTCATCTCTGACTGTCTGCTATCCAGGAGTGGTGTGCCACCAATGAGCTCTGCCTTAATGCCAGTAGACTGAGATTCTCCTCATTGGCACACCCACTCCATCCTTACCTGTCACTCTCTGGCCAGCCTCTCTTGGACCTCTTCCATCTCCCAACTTTGAGGCTAATAACCTTGGGGTCATCTTCGACTCCACACTCTCCTCACATCACTGACGTCTCTAAGAAGTCACACTACCTGCTGCACCTCCTCAGAGGTATTCATCCTGTGCTCTCCTTCCCCCAGAAGCTCACTGTCTCCAGAGCTGTGGTTCTCTCTAGACTGGACTACCACAACAGCCTCTTTCTAAATCTGCCTGCCTCTACTCTACGCTCTCTGCAACTCATCCAAAACAGGACTGCAAGACTTGTCCTTGGCCTCAAGCCCAGGGATCATATCTCTCCTGGACTGAAATCCCTGAACTGGCTCCCAGTGGCTGTGAGTAGTAAGTTCAAAACCCTCTACATTGTACACAAAGCCTTCTAGGGCCTTGGGCCTCAATACCTTCAACTCTCTCTTCCTAAATATCTTCCTTCTCAAGCTCTTCGCTCATCCACCTCCAACTCCCTCAGGGTCAGTCGCTTCTCCAAGCAACGAGTTGGTGGTAGATCTTTCTTCAGCTGGGGCCTCCTTGCCTCTCTGAAAATTGAGGAGAACCATCTCCGGTTCCGGAAGCACCTTGAGACCTTCCTCTTTGCTTCTGCTTTCTCTCCTCCTCTCCCCTGCTGAACTCCTGACTGAAACCGAAACTGCACTGGTTCAGTTGCACTGCCCCCCCTGGCAGCCCTTGCACTATGGGGCAGTTTTCAGTTTCCCTCCAGCCCCATGCCAGCAATTGACACCTGATGTCTGCACTTACCCTTGTACCTATCCACCTGCTGGCCGCACTTCTTATTTATTGTTGTTATTTATTGTTTTTATTTATTACTGTTTATCCTATTTACTGCTCTTCCCCTTCCCCTTGCACTTTCCCCTCACCTGCACTTGCGTGATCTCAATGTCACCTGACCTAGTAAGATCGTTGTCTCTGTCTTCCCTCTGTTCCCCTCCGTTCCCCTCCCTTGCCTCATCGCGCCTTGAAACACTTGTGTATAGGCGCGTTAAAAATGCCATATCATATCATATCATACATGATTGTTTTCAAAATAACCCATAAATAGGTTAGCCAATGATAGTGCGTATTTCGCTCTTATAGCTACACCTTTGTTTTGGGCATAATAGCATTCATTAAAAAGAAAAACCTTATGTTGTAATGTGAAATCTTGAAACAATTTGATCATGTCTAAATGTTCTCTATTAGAAGCTAAGAAATGTCTATAGGCAAAATCTAAGGTTTGTGTGGCTAGACTGTGCTCAATAGATGTGTATAAGGATTTGACATCCAAGGTTACTAGTAGAAACTGTGATTCCCAGTGAAAATCCTGCAGTATTTCCAAAACTTGAGTTGCGGACCTCAAATAGGATTCCAATAATGGAACTAAACCCTGAATGGCTTTGTCAATGTACTCTGAAAGACCCTCTGTTGCCCATCCTATACCGCTCATGATGGGCTGCACCTCTGGTATTTCACATTTTTTTGTGAATTTTTAGTAGAAAGTACATGGTTGCCAATATCGGATGCTTTCTAATCAGCAAGTGTCGTCTGTTAGCAATCCTTTCATATGCCATTCAAGGACTAGTGTAATACATTTTCAGTCGATTTGTTAGTAATTTAGAGTAGCACCCTGGAGTAGATAGGTGTAGCTATCATTGCAATGTAATCTGCTCTTTTGAGGATGATAATGTTCCCACATATATCAGCTTCTTTTATCACAATAATAACATCATCTGCTAGCATCTTTAATGATTGTCTCTCTTTATTTGTTAAATTATGGCCCTTATCCTGCCTTTTAACTTTGTTCATTTTACAGTGAATACCTCATGTGACAGCTTTGTACAACATCTCAATTACACTTTCTGTGTTTGATTGCAGAGTGAATTTGGATTTCCCAGGATGTATCCCCAAATCCTGACACATGTCTTTCTTGGTCTTATTGCGATCATTCCCTAGTGAAAATAACACACTGACTATTTTAAGGATTATTGTCTTTCCAATTATCTCAGGAGAGTTTGACCCTGGGGCATGTGCTGGTCATGTCTTGCAGGGCTGTCCTGTAGAGGGCTGCCGATTGTGTTTTATCTCTACATGTGTTCCAGCAAGGCATCATGTCCTAACGCAAAAAAGCTGTTGCTCTTCAAAGGGTCCAGCTCCTCATTATCACCACGGACCAGCTCAACTGCTGTCTTAGTGTCCCACTCCATTTCCCTTTTAAAGGCTAGGTTAATGCCCTGTTTAGGGTTATCAGATTGTGCCCACAAACCATAAAAGGGTTTGTAATTGTGCTGACTCATGTGGCCCTCCGATGAACCTCTTCGAAAGCTTGAGCCGTTTTATTTTTAAGTGGAGTCCACCCTGTTAAACTTAAAGACTCATGTTCTGTTGTTTACAGTAACATCTAAAATACAGTTGTTATTCAAGGCTACAACCAATGTCGTTACTCTCTAAATACCGTTGGACACACACATTTATCAACAGCTATCATGTATATATATTATAGTGCAGGTAAGTTGAGTATCAGGATACATAAGTAACCCGAAAACTGAATTGTTAAACATTTGACTCGCATTATTTGGATGAAATTTTGCAAACACAGCCCCCCTCCCACCTCGTCCCCTCAGTCTGGACATTTCAGAAAAGATTAGTAAAAAAATAAAAAAATTAATGATTAAGAAAGTAAACAAACGCTGTTTCGTTCTAGTACCCATTCATTTTCCTATAGAGAAAAAGTCCACATTTTGCCCCAGCGCACAGCCAGAAATTCTGGACAGAATTGAACCAGGTACAAAACAACTTGGGCACAACACGTTGACTCGATTTGCATGGGGAAGCATCTGGGGTTATTCCATGCAGTAGTTTTTTAAATATTTGATGGGAAGGGGTTGCCCCATATCTCTCATGGTGTTTTGCAGCAGAGAGACGGACAGAAATGAAAAAGCAGCAATTTTTCCCCAAAATTCTATTGATATTTACTTTTGAATTGCAGGATGGATTTGGATGAAATGTTCAAAACAAACAGTTTGTCAAGAGACCACCCCCCACCCTAACTGCAATTTTCAGGAACAAAACATTGTAAGATTAAAAAAGTTATTAAGAACACAAAACACCACAGTTTGTCAATTTTTAGCCCATTCATTTTCCCCATAGAGAAAAAGTATGAAAACCGCTGGGCATATTTTGACCAAATAAGAAACAACCTGGGCACAAAATCTTTACTTACATTTATTGACTGGTCTGGGGTAAATCCACCCAGCAGTATTTCAAATATTTGACAGAGAAGGAGGTACCCCCTGCTTCTTAGAAATGTTATGTTGGCATTGGTGCTTTTTACAGAAGAACGTGCTGCTGTTTGAATTGCTGAATGGATCTAGATGAAAGTTTCCAAACAAACAGTTTGTCAAGAGCCCCACTACAATCAATTAGTTAGAAAATGAAAAGGTTATTAAGAAGCCATATTAACACTGTTTTCAGGCAACTGACATTTATTTTCCCATAGAGAAAAAGAGTAGTTTTTTGTAATAGCCCTAGCATAAAAACCGTTTTGTCGGATTTGGACCAAATAAGAAACAATTTTTGCACAAAGCATTGACTTAATTTCCTTAACTATTTTAGGGTAAATCCATCCAGTAGATTTTAAAATATTCTACAGAGAACGGGGTACCCCTGTGCCTTAAAATCTTTATATAAATTTTGGTGCTTTTCAGCAGAGAGGATAAAAGAGGCTAATAACTTTTGGCTTGCTGGATGGATTTGGAGGACATTTTCTAAACCAAGGGTTTGTCAAGGGCCCCCCAAACTGGAAATGTTGGGAACAATTTGTCAAATAATGTAAATGTTATTAAGAACAGATAAAAACCCAGTTTTCAGCCTGATCCCATTCATTCTCCCCTAAAAAAGGGCAGATTTTGAACAGCCATAGTGTGACTACAGCTTTGAGTATTTGGACCAAATAAACAATTTCAGCACAAATCGTTGACTTAATTTTCTTGACTAATTTGTGGTAAATCCATCCAGTAGTATTTAAAATATTCGACAGAGAACGGGAGGCTACCTTTATATCTGTCTTGGTGCTTTTCAGCAGAGAGGCTGAGAGAGGCTAATACAATTTCTGGGAGGGGTCTGGGTGTTATTCCATTCATTGGTTATTAAAATAGTTATATATGTGTCCTACAATGCATCAGCAAGGCTTTTCAGAAATGAAAAAATATGTCATTATTTTTTTTGTTCGATGCTAGTGATAACCACGGTTATAACGGATATAACAAGGGTTAGATCAACACGAAAAGTGCAAAAATGCCTTTTGGAAGATGAAAAAGGATGAACTGGTATAGGCTAGAGGTGGGGAGAGGGGAATCGCACACCATGTGAAATTGGGGGTAGGGGCTGCTGGGGACCTAATTCAGAGCTCAAACATTTTTGATAGAAAACTATATCTGGAATGAAAATGCGTCAGATAAAAGGATGAGTGTTGGGGGAATGGGAGAGGGCTAGGGAGGAAAAAAGAACTTAAGAGGAGTGGAAGGGCATAGCACAAGGATTGAGGCACTTTGCGAGTGTCCGGGAGGGCAGGGAATAGTTTTTGATTTTGCCAGTTAAAAAAAATAGATTAAGACAACACAAGGGGGAATTTTACAGTTACAGTGAGGTGGGTGGGAATGGGTGTGGCCATAGACTGTTGCCACTGGGTTACTTTAAAGGACCAAATGGTGCAATATGAAAAGTGGCCAGTGGGACGCCACAAAACCTAGTCATCCACATGTCAAGGGGGGCCATGGCCAAAGGCTAGTGTGCCCAAAAGAAACCTAGCGGTGAGGCCATGGCTAGTGGGCATGTTTAGTAAACCTATTGGAGCAATATGGAGAGTGGGCACGTCCAAAGACAGAGGACACTGGGCATGGCCGAAAGCCATGACTAGTGGAACCAGAAGAAAGCTATTGGGGCAACTTGTAAAGGAGCCGCAGCCGAAGTCCGAGTCCAATGGTCATAGGCAAAGGCCATGGCTAGTGAGTGGGAAAGAACGGTGGTGTTTTAAAAGATAGGCACTTGCTAATCGGACCGAAAGACATGTATAGTTGGCCATGCCCACCTAGTTGGTCCAGAAGAAAGATATTGTGGGAACATGTACAGTGGACAGGGCACTTAGTGGGCAACATGTCAAGGGCCATGCTGTGGCGAATGGCCATGCCCAAAAGGAACTTAGTGGTGTGACCACAGCCAAAGGCCGAGTAAAGTCATGACTTCGGACATCCACTGAATTTCAAAGGTTTTGTTGCATTAAATTTGCTCAACTTAACCACACTTTAACTAAAGTGTTTTCAGTGAATATTATATTGTGGCGGTTAAGTTGAGTTCCATAGGAAACCCTTAAAATGAATTGCTAATGACTTTTGACTTGTATGATGGGTGTGACCAAAGTTTTGCAAAGAAAATTTGACTTATACCCCCGTGAGCCCCTCACTGGAAATTTTGGGAAAGATTTGTTAAGAAATAAAGAAATTATTAAGAAAATTAAAAAAGCATTTTCGGCCTAGTCCCCATTCATTTTCCCATAGATGAAAATGTCAAATTGTAGCTCGAGCGCAGTGCAACAACCACTGGACGAATTGGACCAGCAACTTAGGCACGAAGCGTTAACTCGATTTCCGGGTGGCGAGGGATGTCTGGCATTATTGCGTCCAGTCGTTTTTCAAAATATTTGATGGAGAAGGGGGTGCTGCCTTCTCCCAAATGTATAGCTTTATCTCCCATGGTACTTTGCAGCAGGCAGGCTTTTCGGAAATGAAAAAGCCACAATTTTTTTTATCAATATTCAGGGTAATATCCGGGTTTGTCTGAAAATGAAAAGGTGACAAACAGCCATTTAGAGTAGGAAAAAGGATTAAAAAAAATAAATGGCATCAGGCTAGAGGTGTAGAGGTGGGGATTGGGAAACTGGTAGTTTGAGCTGGGCATCAAGTTATGGATAGAAGTACAAAAATATACGCTTTTCAGACCCCATCTACTTTACATTTATCAGAAAAGTATTTAGACTCAATAAGATTCTCCAATATTCCCGTTTTTTATATGCTATTGGAAATAATGGACAATTGTATACTAAAGAAAAAGAACAAAACACAGAAACAATTTTATGTCCCAAACTCTTTCTCTAGCATACAATAAGGACCATGAAACAAGAAAAGTGGCAGAGAGAGGACCCTACAGGGTGCAGCGCATGGATGGCGAGTTTAGGTGCTTGCTAATGGGCTGCGACTTAGAGTGGTAGCGGGAACCTGCCAAATTACCCACAGAGTGAAAGATGAGGGAAGACTGGGTTTGCTCTCACACTGCGCACACAATATCAAATAGAAAGCACAATTTGCTGATTATATTAAGTGATTTTAATCAACAACATTGCAGCCTGACACGTGTTTCGAGCTTCATGCTCTTCTACTGAGGCTGCTTAGACGTGATTTTGAAAAAAATAATTGTTACACAAAACCAAAATCAATAATAAAGGTAGAACAAAAACCCAGACCCGAAACACATGGAGCAGGTAGGGTGTACCAACCAGAATAAAATCATAACAACCACAATGCCATGGCAATTGAATAAAAAGTTACCAGAAAATACATTTGTATTAAACATAAGGTCAAAACATATTACCAATGGAGCGCGGCATTGTTTGTCAAAGGATATCAGGTTAATAAAGAGAAATAGAAAAATAAATAAAAAAACATTAATTGAGGAAAGAGGATTGCAATGGTGATCAGCCAAAAAATACATGGGTAAAGCCCGAATTGCATAGGAGTACCTTAATCTTGGTTAATCTGCAAATCTTGTGCTATTGGAAATAATTGCGCAATGAATTGAATTGAAAATAAGTCAAAGTTTGGGTAGAAATCCATAAAAAGCATAAAAGGCAAAAAAACTGTGCCAAGAGTAAAAGGATTACCAGGTATTGAACCTTAATTAGAAATGAAAAGTAATAAGTGGGCTCCTTATAAAACAAGAAGATTTTTGAGCGCCTGTTAGCAGATCTGATGAGCAACAATAGCACATTAATAAAATTAATAAGTAAAAGCAACATACCAATAACTTGCAGTTGCACGGAGAACGTTTTAGTAAAATAGAGCAATGCTGAAATATGGCCGGAATCCAAGTGGTAAACATCCCGTAATGAAAAAGAAGAGCAACAAAGACATCAATTAGCAAATTGAATGTTGCCTCCGGCGGTCGTCTAGACTAACACAGAATTGATTTAAGTCCCTGCATAGACTAGGGTTCATCTGCAAACTAACTGAGCGATGCCTTACCAGTGCGTCCGCTGCTCAATGAAGTGAGTGGAGCCGCTCGCGTGAGGTTCTGTGTTCATAATTTAATGGAACAGAGAAGGGCGGCAATAGCGAAGACGGCCGTATGCCAGTGGATTAAGAGTATGGCAAGGGGGCCGCCATGTTAAACTAGTGTTGTACTATGCAATTGTGCAAGAGAAAATCAATGGAAAAGATTGTATGTGAAAATGAATAGCCACTGGTAGTATTTAGAAATATAAACGAACAGCCAATGAAGGGAAACATTTGACTGGATAAATACTTAGGCGTATCGTGTACGTACAAAAGTTATAATTAGAGGGCTGAATATAAACAAGCCTGTGTGATGCGCGTATGAAGGTGACAGTTAGGACATAAGGAAAAGGGACCGTTCCGTGTTGTGAACATATAGATTACAGACATTTGATACAAGTGACGGGCTCCGGAGCCAACATGCAAGAGGAGGAGCCAAATAGCAAATCCTGCCCGAGTCTGTGATAGTTAACAAATACATAAGCGAATCAAAAATAAAGCTTGAAGAATAGTGTGCAAACACATGTATTGATTGACTGATCTCCATTGTTACAAGTATATAGTGGTTTAAGCAGACCCTTAATTAATGGCATATAGCAGAAACCCATGAGCTACACATACATTAGGGTTCTGAAATATATGTGATCACAAAAAGACGGATGGTTCATGGTCTGTGTTTAGACCAAAATCAACAGTATGGTATTGGCAAATTAAAGGGGCTTCTAATGCCAGAGTTTCAATACCAGGTTGCCTCCACGTTGCGGGAGTGAAACCTTCATGATCCCAGCAAATTGGATCATTGATTTGTTGTCCATTTGATGGACATGTTGCCAGTGCATGGCTAAGGGGTATTTGGAGTCTGATTGTGCAATAGAATAAAGATGTTCCCTAATGCGGATTTTCAATGGATGAATCGTACTGCCAATGTAATAAAGACCACAAACACATTTGATACAATAAATGCAGAATTTAGAGTTGCAATTAATAAAAGAATTGATCTTGTGTGTACCTAAATGTCCAAAATCAATGGCCGTGGTCTCGAGTGCATGGGAGCACACAGAACAGCCCCCACATTTGTAAAAACCTGGGCGTGAGGGTTGGTGTAACCAAGTTTTTTGTTGTTGTGATGATGTTGCCATGAATGAGGGGGAAAGAATATTCTTAAGATTGCTTGCCTTGGTATAAATAAAACTTGGTGTGCTCTCAACCCAAGGAGTAATGTCACAGTCGAGTTGTAAAATGTGCCAATGTCTTTTGATTGTATTGTAGAGTACTGAGCTATCTGAGTTGAATCTGGTGATAAATTTCAGTTTCTGGGAGTGTATGGTCTCATTCCGTACTTTCGGTGTGAGTAGATTGCACCTCTTCATGACTCGTACTTCTTACTTCTCACTTAATATAATCAGCAAATTGTGCTTTCTATTTGATATTGTGTGTGCAGTGAGAGCAAATCCAGTCTTCCTACAATAAGGACCATAATCCATGGCTTTCATGGCTATCCACAATTTCTGCAGTCACCTCTCTATACCATGCTTTATTAAAAAATCCATATTGTACTTGCATACCGTCGCACAAGACAGCCATTGTACCCTTTTTACTGTTATGGTTGTAGCACTCCCTCATTGCTTGCTTTGAAACAGTCACACATATATCCACCAATTAGTTAAAAAACTCTCCAGATAACCCTGTCAGCATATTAAACTTCAACACACCAACTGCCACTTACAAATGTTGTACAAATCTTTTCCATATGCATTTCCCTATCTTATTGAGGAAAATTGTACACACTGCATTGTGCAGTAAAAGAAGTGCATAAATGCAAAGAGGAATAGGGATTGCCAAGGGGATTTAGAAGCCCACAAGGCAAGTACCAAGGCATGCCAAAGTTGGAGGCCACTAACTCCCTGCTGGGGTAAAGGACTGCCAAAGGTGTGGTACTCAGCCGCCAGGCAGTACATCTGCAACAGGAGTGCTGAAGGCTGAAGGGGATTACTGGTGTCCACTACATATAGGGCCTGGAACCTGTGAGGTTTGAGGGACCAAGCCACCAGTTTCAGCGGCAGTGGTATGAGTTAGCAGAGAAGGGATTAAGTAAAACAGGAACACAAAAGCACAGTTTTCTTGAAAGAAAGGCACCGGCCAAAGACAGAGACCTGTCTCCCGCTCTCTGTTTCAAAAAGCAGTAAGTTTGACACCTTTCATAGTTGAGTCATGGCCTTCGTGAAATCCACAACACAAGAAATAAGAATTGGTAGAATTCAATACCTCCAAAATGTGGAACCTACTTCTACGGTAGTGGCAGATTTGGTGTTAAAGAGGGCAGATTTTAACTAATTAATTAGATATTTGGGATGTATGGGTGGAATGACTTTCGTTTTGTGGGATTTATTCTGGCAAGGTAGACGAGTTATTACAAGTGCGTTTACAATGGTCTGGCAAGCTCTTCCAGAATCGTACCTGCAGTCAGCTATCTTTCTGATAAAATGAGTATTGTGAAGCTCCTCATCTAATGACTGGTGGACTGGAAGTAACCCACTCAAAACCTGTTTGCAATATTTCCACCCGCATATTCTTATCCCTCGTGGCATGGGCAAACTGTGTGCTGGTGTGATATTTCCAAAGCCATTCAGGAACCCCACACTGACATGGAATTTGCCCATGCCACGACAGGTACCAATTGTGGTCTCTCTGGAACCAGATAATTTCAGTAGAGTGTGCCTGAATGTTCAGGACCTGTAGAAACCAGAGAAAATCGGACTAAATGAATTAAGTAATGGTGGCACCATATTTGCTAGGGAGGAGGCTTCTGCCGTCATCCCCTGGTCACCCCCTGGTGCGCCCGGCCGAGATGACCAAGGATGTCCCACAAGTATGCTGTGAAATGCACAGGCAGGAACACGTAGCTTGATGGCTCAGAATTAGAGGCAGGTTTCCTTAACAAATTAGACCTGATTGTTGTTCCTCAGCAGAGGCTAAAGTATATTCTGCAAAGGAAAATTGTTAGTTTCAAATGTTCCTTCTTATTAAAATAAAAAGATAAAAGAAGATTGAGCAAAAGGGTAAGAAAGCCAATCAAGCCACTTCTAAAGAAATAAATGTTCCCGTACTTATATTTTTAATGTATTAATCTTACGTTAAAATCATACATGGGAGGCCATATTACATAAAGGTCAACCTGAAGATCCATAGCCATTGATAGGAAATGAAAGAGGGAAAATAGCCATTATTGCAAGCACACTAGTAAAAGTAGCATCAGCACATTTGGTATATTTTTATGTGTTTGAATATTCTCATTTCTCTAATCAAAGTTCATTGCCCAATGTCAAGCTGGCATTTCCCTGGCCTCATCAGCTGGTGCCGCGCTGTACCATCCTCCCCTTATTATTGCTGCAGATTGCATACAAGTCAGCATAAAGTCAGAACCAGCTTTCTAAAAACATAGCATTCGTGCCTGCGAAGCAAGAACCCCATCTGTGCGGGTCAAGATCACTGGTGGGGGCGTTCAGCAAGCTGGAGAAGCGACGACTGACAAAGGCGATGCTATACGCGGTTCTTCGCAGAGCTTGTTCCCGCCTGGTACCAGAAATATAGAAATGAAGTCCTTGATCCGATTATGGTATGAGCTTCTCCAGGCACATTAGCTGTGTCTGTGAGTCTGCGCCGCATGCAGTGTCCTTGTGTGGTAGTCTACTCTATTGTCTTGTGCCATGCACAATTCTGAAGGGAGGCAGGTGTCTCATCCTTGGGAAAGGGGGGCCTTGTATTTTCTATAGTACAAGCCCTTCATCATGTTTATATTTGATGCACGAGCCAGAGAGTTCACCAGAGGTATTGGAAAAAAAGAGGGTAACAGTTTATTGGCACATATTATGCATACAAAATAATGATTTGTTGGCATGAAAACAGTTGTGGACTTACGTTTATAAGAACCCATTGTAAGAGATCTCTGCATTCTACAAAAGGAACATTTTTGGCAGGCCCAAGAGAGAGAGAAGCAGATGGTGAGAGTGTCCCTTTACAGGCATGCCAATGAGTATGCAGGAGGCAGACAACATATGTCTAGATACGGGCCATGGAATCAAGCAATAATAATAATAATAATAATAATAATAATAATAATAATAATACGTTTTTAGACAGAGTTTCAAGTTGCATTACTCTCATTACTAAGTGCTCCTGTTATTACCTAATGTGATAATACTGAATTATTCAACTTTGGAAGGATTGCGAGTTCTGCCAGCCCAGGTGAGATTCAAACCTTTGGCAGATATCAGAACCGTGTTCAACTCATTGAACTTTCTTGTCCGTATTGTTGAGATGGGCATCACAATGTTTCTGTAGATAATGTTGACACCAATCTTACGATGTCCTTACATGAGTAGACATTAGCATGACATGGTTAAGAGTAGCATCCCAGTTTTCTGGGGGAGGCATAAACACCAGATTGACAACCAATTTAACTGAGGCAACAATTGCGTGGCATTGATGAGAATTCCAACACCATTTTATGGGGCAGTGTAGAGACAAACATAAACATGTGTTTACATGGAGCAGCGCAGGTGTGTCAATAAGACTGGCATCGCTGTGGTTTGGGGCAATGTACTAAGCAGTATTACTACCTTGCCAGTATCCTGGTGGTAAAGTCGCAAGAATACTGGCAAAGGGTAACACTGTTTCCCCAGCATGGGTTCGGGCATGGATTCATATGCTCATGAATATTCCATCATCGGGCTGGAATTCCTCAATAAAAAGAAAGCAGTCTTGCTTTAAAAGCTTGAACACTGCCTTCCTCCTATTAACCAATCACTGGAGACTGGAGACTGGGTCATACTGCACCCATCCAATGACGACCGTCTCCCTAAACCCCACCACGGCGGCCATCTCCAGATTTTTACCACAGATTTCTACTGAGTTGCTCTTCGAGTTATGTTTTCCTTTTTGTGAATTTTCTACAGATAAATTGTTCTATCAAATGCAGGTGTCCTTTTATTCCTCCTGTAGCAAGACAGGAGCTGCACATGGCCCAGCTGCTCCGAGAAGTAGAGGCCATGTTAATAAAAGGGGCACTAGAACCCATCCCTCTGCACCTCTGGGGCTTCGGAGTGTACTGCAGACACTTTCTAGTCGGCAAGAAGTCAGGGGGGTGGCATCCGATCCAGGACTTGTGATGCCTCAATAAATACCTGAAATCTCAAAAATTCAGGATGGTCATGTTGCAGCAATGCTTGGCCAGCTGGAGGAAGGGGATTTCCTGGCGACGTTGGACCAAGAGGATACCTACTTCCACGTCCCCATACAGCCAAAGCATCAGAAGTTATTGAGCTTTGTGGTTCTGGGGCATCACTGTCATTTCAAGGCTTTGCCTTTTGGCCTCAAATCGGCATCGAGGGTGTTCACAAAGTGCCTGGCCTTGGTGGTCATACTGCGCCCATCCAATGACGACCGTCTCCCTAAACCCCACCCCGGCGGCCATCTCCAGATTTTTACCACAGATTTTTACTGAGTTGCTCTTCGTGCTATTTTTTCCTATTTGTGAATTTTCTACAGATAAATTGTTCTATCAAATGCAGGTGTCCTTGTATTCCTCCTGTAGCAAGAAAGGAGCTGCACATGGCCCAGCTGCTCTGAGAAGTAGAGGCCATGTTAATAAAAGGGGCACTAGAACGCATTCCTCTGCACCTCTGCGGCTTCGGAGTGTACTCCAGACACTTTCTGGTCTGCAAGAAGTCAGGGGGGTTGCATCCGATCCTGGACTTGTGATGCCTCAATAAATACCTGAAATCCCAAAAATTCAGGATGGTCATGTTGCAGCAATGCTTGGCCAGCTGGAGGAAGGGGATTTCCTGGTGACGTTGGACCAAGAGGGTACCTACTTCCACGTCCCCATACATCCAAAGCATCAAAAGTTCTTGAGCTTTGTGGTTCTGGGGCATCACTATCATTTCAAGGCTCTGCCTTTTGGCCTCAAATCGGCATCAAGGGTGTTCACAAAGTGCCGGGCCCTGGTGGTAGCACACTTGCTTCACAAGGACATACACGTCTATCCATACCTGGACGACTGGCTCATCCAACCCCCCTCTCAGGCCCTAGTGCTTCAGCATACCATGGAAACCATACGCCCTCTGTCGGATCTCAGATTCACCATCAACATTCTGGAGTCCTGCGCAGTGCCATCCAAGAACATTCTGTTCCTTGGTGCCCGCCTCAACATGGAGATATCTTTGGTGTTCGCCTCATAGAAGAGGGTGACATCTATGTGGGGCAAGATGCATCGCCTAGCTTCAGCCCAGTCCGGGACAGTGCACGTCATCAAGTCGCTGCTAGGTACGATGTCGTCCTACATTCATCTGACCATGTTCTGCAGGCTACAGATGAGACCTCTACAGGACTTTCTGGATGCCAGGTGGCTCAAAGTCACGGGAACGTGGACATACCGGATTGCCCTCATCCAGGACTTTAGACATGTCATTCAGTGTTTGGGGGTGCGTCAACATCTCACGCAAGGGTCCCCATTTCAGGCTCCCCAATTGCAGGCTACAGTCACCATAGATGCTTCTCTATATGAATAGGGGGTGCACACTGGGCAGTCCGACGCCAGAGACCTCTGACGTCCAGAGGAAAAGAATCTGCACATCAATGTCAGTTGTAGACTCTCAAATGTTTCCTACCTCTTCTGCAGGGATGGGTGGTGAGGATCTTCATGGACAACATCACCACTATATACTGCATTCGAAAACAGGGCGGTACCTGCTCCCCCAGTATCTTCCTGGAGGCACAGGCCTGTGGCACTGGGCCATATTTCAGGATGTGTTGCTTGTCCCATTTCATCAGGCGGGCATCAAGAGCACCATTGCTGATTCCTTCAGCAGAGAGCTGCAATCCTGCCATGAGTGGGAGCTCCAGCAGGCACAGATGTCTCATCTGTTCAGCTGACCCCAGATCGACCTCTTTGCAACAGTGGCAAACTCAAAGTGCCATGCCTTCGCCAGCATGTTTCCCCAGCCGGGGAGCCTGGGAGATGCGTTTTCATTCACATGGAAGGACATGTTCCTGTAAGCATTTCCTGCAATACCTCTATTGCTTTGTGTGATCAACACTCTCAAATGCTACTGCGGCAAGATGATACGGATCGCCCCGGCATGGCCGTGCCATATCTGGTACCTGGAACTGCTCCACATGGCGCTGGCGCTGGCCGTCCGGCTGCCCCCTCTTTCCGACCTCCTTTCCAGAAAAGACGGAAGGATACTACACCACAACTCAGCGTCACTGAACCTCACGACTTGACTCCTGCAGCCCTAGAGTTCGGGCACTATGACATTCCTGTGGAATGCAGGAAGGTCCTGGCCAGGGCTAGAGTGTCCTCTACACTATCGTGTTATGGCCACAAATGTAAGCGCTTCACTGTGTGGTAGAGAGCGCAAATGATTATTCCTCTACGAGTAACAGTCCCTCAGCTACTGCCGTACCTGCTGTCGTTTTCCAAGTTCAGATTGGCCCACACCTCCATCAAGGTGCATCTGGTGGCTATTTCCCGGTACACACGATCACCGGGCATGCCCTTGCTGTGGTCTCACAGGCTCATCAAAGAATTTCTGAAAGGCCTCTTTTCCGCCAGTGAAGGCGCCTGCCCTGGCATGGTAGCTCAATGTCGTTCTTACTAAACTCATGGGGCCTCCGTTCGAACCATTTTATCAGGCTCCGCTGAAATCTCTTTCCTGGAAGATGGCGTTCCTTGTTTTCCATCACTTCGGCCAGGCGGGTCGGGTAGATTCAGGTGCTCTCCTGCAAATGCCCATAACTGTCATTTCATGCTGCAAAGGTGGTGCTTCGGACCCAACCCACCTTTATGCCAGAGGTTCAGTTTGAGTTCCACATTTACATACCCTTGGTGCTTCTGGTCTTGTGCCCTGTCAAATGCTTCCATATCCAGGTGGATCTACAGTTTCATCATGCACTGTCATCGTCTGGCCAGCAAATTGCTACCAGGCCGGCCGAGAGCCCATTCCACCAAAGCCATTGCTGCAACTACAGCGTTTCTCTCTGAGGTTCCCCTGCTAAACATTTGCAGGGCTGCTACATGGAGGTCTACGCACAACTTCACAAACTACTACTGCATCGGCAGAGATTCCAGGTAGGAGTCCAGAGTCAACCAGGTGGTGCTATGCAACCTGTTTGTTTGAGGGGGGTCTGTTCCAGGGGGAAGTGGTTGTACTTCTGCTGAGCTTTGCCACCTCCCTTGATTGTGCATATGTACTGCTGTATAATCGTATTCATGAACATGCAAATCCATGCCAGACCCCATGCTATGGGATTCTGGAAAGTGGCACATTTTACTTGCATCCAGGCACATAACGGTGTAACAGAAACTGGGGCCCTCCAAACTCCCTCACTGGCTTTGGCAAACACCCTGCTAGGCTACTACCATGGGGGTCCCCATCCCCTTCTTGGCAGCGTCAGGTCTCTGACCCTGTCACAAAGTAAAAGAGAATAAATATTGACTGGCAGGATGGTATAGAGGAGGATCAGTTTACTCAGCTTGCAGGGTGAATGTCTGGGAAGTGGTTCTTTCCAATCCCCTGTCCAGGTTCTAGTTGAGTTTCTCTCCTTTGTGGTAACCCTGTATGACAGGGAACATTTGATCCATGAGCCAACAGGGGGACATCAAGGCAAATTGACACTCGGTTCATTCTCACCACTTACAATATGTCCAACTTCTGAGCTCCTGCTCAGCACCTGTATTCCTGAGCTCCATCTGGCCAAGGCACCTTTCCTCATGTCTGCTGTACATAGGCCATCTGACTCAGTCACTCGTAGGTGGGGCATCTTGCTGACTCTCTCTCTCTCTCTCTCTCTCTCTCTCTCTCTCTCTCTCTCTTTATCTCTCTCTCGCTCTCTGTTTTTCTGTCACTCTGGATCTCATGCCCGGGTTGCCTCTGCTGCCTCGTGCCTGTTCAGCATAGCTGCAGCGTCAAAGGAGCTACACATAGTTATAATATAATGCAAGAATACTTTCAGTGTGCTCATTGAAGTGGTGTAGCAATTATTGAACACGTCGCTGATGATATGATAGAGTATAACAGATATGTTGATCTGTGTCATCATTCCCTACTCATGAAAATGTTGCTCTTTCTGCTGATCTGCCGTCCATCTACAACATGATTCTATGTTTCCAGAACTTCTCACTCATTTTGTCAGTGGAATTATTGAACTTGTGATTGTGTTAGGTGACTAATATATCGATTTGATCAGCACAGAAAAATGCAAGCAGCCGATCTTTGAAAATACAATTGGTTGGTTTAATCTGTTTTACCTTGTTTCCCATTCTAGAATTATTTGTGGAATATTTAGGATTTTATGTCTTTTAGTATGATACACCCACTGCTACAGCAAACCTATGGCAGTCACTGAAAGCGCCCATGTGCCTGATATGAGCTACTTGCAGAGAGATAATTCAAACCAGATAAGAAATTAACAAGAGTGATATAATGATCAAGAGTGGCTTGTTGGATACAATCTGTAGATGCCCACAATAAATTGCTTTGTACTCTGCACCTACATCGTTAGAGACGATAAGGAATGATAAGCATACTTACCATGCAGCGCACCCATATTTCACATTGCCGGGTTGTTCTAAGTGTGTGACAGCACATACTCAAAACAGCAGCTGTCTGATAAGGTTGCTTTCCATATTCTAGCCAAGAGTGCAAATGTCCAAACAAGAACATTGGAAACTGATTCTCAACTTCTGTGTTCTGAGGAGATTCGTGAGATGCAAGAAACATGTTGCAGCTTCACTCGGGTGGATATAGTCCAACAAGAAAACATTGGCTTCGCTAACTCCCAAGACAGAGACATTTTGCATTCAGCCTGAAATGTAAACTGTGAAGCAGCGTCCCACCTTATGCTCCTTAACCCTTCCCCCGGAAGATGATTTATTATTACACTATACTCTTCAATTGGTACCCCAGGCCCGATCACTAACTAAAGATACTGCCCATGGAAATTTTGATATTAATTAATGAGACTGCTAGGCCCTGGTAGCTGTTGGGTTTTATTTCAATTAACTTCCAACCTAACAGCTGGATGATAGCTGATGGGAAATACGAATCAGCATTTTGGCAAAGGAATATATTTGATTGAAAACAACATGGTGGCCATAGTAGTTGTAGCATGAATACATGTTATAAACTTGTCATTCACGGATTGTTCCTGTGATAGTGTACAAAGGTAAGAAAACAGCCCCTCTCTCAGAATTGAAACCAGCTGACTTGGCCCTCATCCAGGAATAACATCGTCCTGCGCACTGACACATTTGCAACCTCACCTACGTTTGAAGAAGGCCCTTCTGAAGATTGAGTGGAGCCCATAACAGGCACTTGGAATATGCACAACTGGGAGTGAGTAGGGCAGGGAATCAGTGGTGGGAAATGGGTGCCGCTAAAGCAGATAGGAACCTCAGGAAAAGTGAAGCTCGCTTGTGCCATTCTGGATCTCGCAGGAAGAAGCTAGAAACAAGCCACCATTGCTGCAAAAGAGGGATGATACACTCCCAAGGGAGATATGCCCACTGCCCCTTAGAGGATGGCTTGTGAAACCCTACCCCATACTATGATTTTTAAAGAAATAGAGTGGGAAAACAATTGCTTATCTGATGAAGGACTCATTCTGTAGGACTGAAGACAGGAGACTCAAGAAGGCAGAAATACCCTTCCCATAAAGTCCCTAAGGAACAAAGGAACTTGCCTATGGATGGGGACAATGGGCTCAGCACACTGAGATCCTCACAGGGAGACAGTGTGCCCGGAGGTGCCTCAGAGAACTACAGCCCAAAGGGGAGGAGCACAATAGAGCTCCCATTTGAGAGGTTCCTGGCATAACAACCCCCACCATATCAAAGCCAATAAAGGCTGCTTCGGGCTACTGGTGTTGCCCAACAGACTCTAAAAAGACAGTCAACTGAAAGTTCTGAAGCCACCAATACTAGGATAGGGAACCCATGGACTACTCTCCCTCTCTACTACTAGAGATTCACAGACACAGGCCAACTAGGCATTCTGCCGACCAGGCTCAACCTGACTGGGTATGTAGCTGGTCATTACCTTGACCCAAAGAAAGCTTTTTAAAGACTACTTTTTAGGTGTTCCTTTTTATAATTTGGAGCCGTTTTTGGCATTCCTGCTGAATTTCAGTTCCCAGCAATGAGGTCTTCTTATTGTGATATTGAGCCGATCCATGCTGACCTTTTCCTTGCAGGGCTATATTGTAATGTTGTGGTGCTAGTAAAGTGTGCTGTTGTTGGACTGATTTTTCTTTAGTCCTTTCTGCTCTGTGATAGTTTGGATGCTCCCTACGCTGATCTATCTGTTTGGAGACTATGGTCTGTCTTCAGCCTTTGCTTACTAAGGCTAAAATGCATAGGATCTACCTTTAGCTGTTATTCATTGATGATTGAAACATTGCTGAGCCATGTTATGGAAACTTATTCTGGTGACTTCTTTGAAGTGATCAAGGAGCACTTTGGCAATTGATTAAAAACCCCATGAAAGACATATTAACTATTTCAGCAGCTAAACAGCTACGGTGGTTTCTGTGCAAGAGTAACTGGTCTTTGATGACACCACTTCATAGCAGCAGTGTATTTTAAAGCATATGAATTGTGAACACTTATCAGTCTGGGCTTTGTGTCAGCAAGAGGAACACAGATTATTCTCACGTCTTTACTTAATGACTTTTGACTAATAGGTGTTATTGACAATGCTGTGCCCTGATCATGTAAGATATATCACCTGCGTTTGACATAGATCAAAATCAGTTTGTGTTGTAATGTCTATGGTACTGCTTGGGGATTACCAACGCTTTCAGTCGTTGGATTTAGTCTTCCTTGGGCAGTACAACAGTGCCAAATCGGTAATCTTTACGAAAGAAGCCAACATCAGTTCTGTATCTGGGCGCATTATCACCTCCATTGTTTAACTTATTTAGTCATTTTCAGATAATGTTGGATATTGTGTGTTTTGTCATTTTGTTATTATTTATATGGCGGCAATGCCTAACCTCTTCTGCACCCAAAAGGGATGCTGACCGTTGATGCATGGATGCAAACCAATTGTTCAAAACTGAATATCTTTAATACCATTGTGTTCACTTTCAAGAATGGCCTGATCAGTTGAGTGGCAACGCCATCTACTATGGTGATGTGCCCCACCCTGGTAGAACAGGTGAGGGACTTGAGATTTACTGCTGACCAGGCGGTATTCCTAGTGCCTATGTTGTGAGCAGCCCATTTTTATTTTTCTTCTCTTTTTGGTATTGTCCAGTGTGGTGATAGTGGCCAATCAGAGGATTTCCTCTTGCATCAACTATGGAAATAGCCTCTCTTTGCAGTTTTGTAACTTCCTTAAACAGATTTAAAACAAAGCAGTACAGCTGCCAATGAGGGTTTGCAAATAGAAACCTATTCATCCAGAACGGACGGTAGAGTATGGTTGAAAGTGGCAAACATCGTCCATATGTCACTAGTTGGTGATGGCATATGCTATCAGGCTTCAAGGTTTGGGGTTTTCTCGCTGGACTACGATTAATGGCATCAAGAATCCTAGGGTTCCATTAATTTTAGTTAGATGTGAAGGCTGCGAAAGGCATCTCTGGTGCAGACTTGTAGTTTGAGAATAGTTTCTGGAAATAGAATTTGCCTGGGTCTATATCCCATCAGGCACGATAAGGTGTTCCTTGATGACTTTTGTCCTTGTGTAACTTGTGTGGGGTTCTAGTAACTGTAATATATTTTCCTTTTTCGCTACACATATTTTAGATTCCATTCAAGTGTTAACAACATAGTTTTTTTTCAAGTGGAGGAAGGAAAAAGGAAATAGAATCAAATGATTCGCTGAACGCATGTCTTACCAACTATGCTGGGGCATAGCGCAAACTATGTGGCTAGAACAAACACGAACAAGAGAAGATGGAAGCTTTATTCAAATTCTAACTCTACACTGTCAATTTTTTGGGACATTTTAATGAAATGTAATTAGTTGGAAATTACGTGCATCATTCTAACTTAGCCTTTTAATCAGTTTTAATATGTGTTGAAATGTGTAATGAAATGATTAGTGACCTTAATGTTACTGGCTCGCTTGCTAAAACAGCTACGTTAAATTTAAACCACTCATTAATCGAAGGCATCTTGAAGGAGAGCTCAGATTGTTGAGCACGAGTTGCATAGATCTGACGGCCTTATTAAGAGTTTGGCCGGAACTAGCACAGCTGATTTCGCCAAAATGACGCACCGTTACTACTAGTGGTCACGGTAATTTACTGCCTGATTTGGTGCTTTGGCAGCGCTCCAATATGACGTCCCAAAGGACACCTTTGGGGAGTGGCAGTATTACCACAGATGGTAATGCCACTGGCAATGTTACCATTTGTGAGTGGAGGTGAGGCCTTTTTTGGTCCCTGGACGACAGAATCTGTAATTAGGCAGTAAATAAGGCGGCATTCAGAACTGATGTCTGTTTACATGAGCCCGCAAGTGTTACCTGCAGGCCACAGATTCTCTGCAGAGCAATTAAATTGTCTTTTGGAGACTTTTAATTCAAGCTAATATTTGAAAAATTGGATCCATCCTCCTCAGGTGATGGAAAGCTATTTCTGTATCTTTCCCATCTACTTGTTACCCATCTTGATGACACACGTTATCTACTTAGAAATGTGCGTGAGATGCTGAGTCATGTGCAGTTAACCCTGCCCAACCCTTCCCGGCCTTTTCTTAAAAATAGCGTATTTATAGTTTTACACAAACCATAATGCCAGTCACTCGTTCACGATTATATAAATCCAAAATGGTGTCGACGTGGTATACAAAGACTGTAAAGTATTCTCTAACTGGTGAATTCTCAATTATTAAAACTAACACATTCTCTATTTTATCACTGGACACATAGGGCCTGATCCTAGAAGCATTTTATAATGGCACAATCAGATAGGAAAACCTTCTGTGAATCAGTCCCTTAGTTCCTTAACAAACTGATTATGTGATTATACAAAACATTCCACATTTTATGACAACAGTCACGCCCTGTATTTTAACTATGTTGACAACAGTCACGCGTGGGCTGCCCACCATAGGCGTCCTCGTTAATTCCTATACTTAGTGTCACCCAAATCTGAGACAACACAAGAACAAGTAAACATTAAAGCACATGAGACAATCAATGGGGGTCTATCAACAAAACACACACAAGAGTTACATGACTTGTAAATAGTCAAAAGAAAATATGCAATATCAAACGTTTTATTTTCTAAGAAAAGTTTGAATTCCATAAATGAATAATGATCTAAAGATGTAAAAAACTATAATGGGAAAACAAATACATTCAACATTCAAATTAAACACAAAAGGAAAACCATCTAATGAAACTTCAAGTCTCACATGCACGCCCCTACCCAAACATAACCCACACATCAGTCATACCTCACCAACAACAATCATCAAATGCATGATCACAAAGAAATTCAAACAAATAAAATATAGTGAACAAAAGATGACAGTGTTCACTCCTGTCAGGTGTATGCTTTGCTTGAAAACCTATTGAACACCTGCAATTATCTAAACCCGTGGTGAGACTCTGAGCCAAACAGAACAAACAATTCAAGGAAAACATAGTACACAAAACATCACACTGGGTAGATCACTGGCCAACTCGAGTTTGGGCTTCTTGTGTCATCATTTTCATAAACACTTCTTTCCTCAAGGCCACAAAATACATTTTCAGGTATAGACAAGATCTGTGAAAATGATCAAGAGTCAACACAAGAATGTCTCACAGTCGTAAAACACTTCTAAAATAGTGCACAACCACTTGGTGCCCAGTCATCAGTGCCCACACCTTGTTTTTTGTTAAAAAAAAAAAAGTACCAAGTGCCGTGATATCAAGATATTAGAAGTCCCCCGCGATATCACCGGGCCAGTGCATGCCACATACAGACCCAGCAAAACAGAAAACAACAAATTCACCTCTTTCTACTGGGCTCACACCACTCCAACCAACAGCAGTCACATCTGAGAATCATGGAAAAGCAGAGGAGCACAGTCATAACTGATCAAGCATCAAACTAAAAAGATTTTCCAGTTCATCACTGTAGCGACAACAAGTGCAAGCAGGACTGGGAAATTATGTGAGTTTTTTAAATCTGTAAAACATTACTTGTCATCTAGTACTACCATCTGCTGATTTCTACTTAGTAATGCGGGGAATCCTTTGTTTGCACTCAATGTTAGAGGGACTTGAGCTGTGGTCTTATGTGCAAAATATGCTCAGCCTCACTTGACTTTGAACTCAAGGTCTCTGCAACATTTGGCTCACACTATACTTTGTACTATACGATCCCTCACCATTGGCAGCACTTGCTAGGGATGATGGAAGTTGTGTCCAAAACATCTGGTGAGCCAAAGGTTGCAGACCCTTGTCCTGGGGATTTGTTAACACTAATTTACATAGAACCACCAGGTACATCATTGACAGATAACATGTAAGTCTCGTAAGGAGCTTTACACCAAACATAATCGGGGGTTGTGCTAATAAAAGCTGGACTATCCAGAGGTCTAACCTGAAATCTTTCTGTGCACTCCATACAGCCTATTTTAATCAAAAATGAAAATAGTCTCTAAGAAGTTGATACCTAATTTTAGGCATACCAGCTCTAAGAGGATAACGTGGCGCAAAATCAAAATATACCGCTGGACATTTGCTTCGATTTTGGTCAATGCTACCTTGTTGAAGAGACTCAAACTCCAGTCCCAAACTGAATAGTTTGAATAACCTTTCCTACATAGGCATCTCAATGGGGGGCAAGTTCAAGCCACCATAACAGACATTGAGCTTTGCAAATGTGTGATCCTTTTAGTAAAACTCAAGGGATTCTAGCTAGCTGTTGCATCACACCCAATCCCCAGATGTGTGTATTACATCACTCCTTCCATTTTTAGGGAGCGCATGGTCAAAGATATCTATTAAGGAGTCCATGGACTTCTTGTTCTTAAATCATTACCCCGATAATTTGTGGTGCAATATACCTATATAGTCAATAGTATATAATAAAAGTAGACAATGAGCTTGGTAGGATTATTGTGGGGAGATCCAAAAAGATCATGTAATCTACAAATGAAACTATAGGGATGAGGGAGGTGCCAAATAGTGGCGGAAACTATCCACATCTCATTATGGCCGCAGGGAGATCTGGATAAACTCAATTCTATCTCAGATTCCACCGCCTGACCCAACCCTTTTCCGGCCCTAGTATCACTGTACAATGATATAATCAGTCTACAAACACAAATCCCTCCTCGTCGTGACTTTTTGCGAGGGCTAAAGCTGTTTTGCAAAACAGAACAGCCCTTTTTCGAAATCCGGAATGAGTCAAAAGAATCACATTCTTCTAGTTCTTGAGTCAGTCAATTGGGAAGGCAAATATGCTGCAGACAGTTTCTCAATGGCATCAACCAATGCAATCATGCAGTCAGTGCAACGCTCTGAATGGGAGCCCTTTTTTATAGAAGGCATCCAGAATACTACCTCCCAATAAATCGGCACGTCCTCAATAAAATAATGATTTGTGCCCATTTGTGGGTCAGGAAGCCGAGATTCTTTACTCAATGGAATCCTATTGGAGATGGACATGTTGCCCAATGCACTTTGTCATCTAAAACAGGAACACTGTCTTTAATCCCCAAGAAAGTGCACTCACCTGACTAGTCCACATTTTTTCTGGTCTGCCAGAAAATGTTATTTCAGGCCCATTAATATCTAGTGCTTGTGTTATTGGCAAAATAATTTAGAATTCACAGAAGAAATTGCCTAGTGCATTTCAATCTAATGTTGATAGAGTAGGGCAATCTCTAATCGACCTGATTTTCTCTCCTGAATTCGTGAAAGGTACTTCCAATCCAGGCAATATTGTGGCTTCTACATCCGCTATCAATAACACATTTAGCGCCTACCTGATGAGGTTGTTGAAATAAGATCTGAATTTTCAAAAATATCATCATGTATACTGCAGTGCACAAAAGGAGGTGTAAAATGATGGCACAATTATCCTTATGCCTCCCCTTTGGGCTCTGCATACAAAGTGAGTAAAGGCTGCCTGCCATTTATGCAATTATACAATGCAACTCAATGGAATCCGCCTGCTTTGCTATGGTGAGAAAAGCAAGTAGATTCCATAGGAATCCAGTGATTTTACACCAGCATAAAAATGTCATGGAAAGGGGAAAAAGGGAAGCCGAAACATAGCACAATTTCCACCACCGCCCCCCTCAAAAAACACAAAAAGGCATATAGGGCCTCATCACGAGTTGGGTGGTAGCCCTTAAATGCGTTAGTAACGCTATTACTGCTGCATTTAAGGGTCTGCCCAACCTAATTTGGGTGGAGTGGAAAGTTTGCATTGGCAGTATCCCGGCGGTATTACCACCTTGATACCACCAAAGCTCTGCTAGAGCCCATGGTGTGAATACAAGTTTTAAGAAAGGCGTAACACGGTTACACCTGTTTAGCGCCTTCATTCGCGCTCCGCGTACTTGGAAAATGGGCCCCGCTGAGTTATTCAAGATGTTTGCTGACCAGCACAAATGTCAATTCACCAAAATCTCAGTAGGAGCAAAAGTGGCACTGCACTTCAGATGACATAACAAGTTGTTGCATCATATAATCTTTGAACCTGTGACAACAGTGGATGTGATGGGACATGCTTTTGGATGCTATGGACCTTTTAGGATGAATAAAATAAGTAACACTAGACAGTCAGAATAACTCTGTAAAGGTACAAAATACGCACGATAAAGCCATAAAAGCCACAAAAGTAACTTTTACACAAAACAACTAAGTTGAAACGATCTTATAATCTAATAAAAAACAAAATCATAAAATACATCAAAACAATAAAAACGCTTCTGGTCAAAAGCAGTATGTTTAAGAGCATGTAAGGCTCGCAGAGGAGGATTAGAAGGGTACTTGGGGACGCATAGGGATTCCGTCCATTTTGAATGCATACCCTCATAAATAGAAATAGGCAGGAGCAAATGAAGGGGGAAATTCCACCATCCTATCAAATTCAAGAGAAAACAAAAGTACATTGTTAAAACAATTACATATATTTGGACAGAATGTAACTGTTTACTAAAAACAAGTGAAACAAGAAACATTCCTTGTGTTAAGTGTATTTCTTTTCTTACTGTTCACATGTTAAATTATTATATGTCATCCCCTTCAAATGTTGGCTCTACATTTTCACAAATCATTTTTAAGCAGTCAAAAGACAATTTGACTTACCAACAATATTTGAAATGTAGTGCAATATGATCTGCCATGGGTGGAGTGATGACATGTCAGACGTACAACCTATGGAACATTTTGGAGCAAAGGATAATGGCCTTGCAGAACTTATGAAAACTTATGAACACTTAGTGCTTGCATACTCGAACATGACTCATGCTTTTTACTGGATGGCCACAATGAATTTAAGGAGGTAAGAGCTGTCCTAGTGGAGGGATAACAACATATAAAACTCATTCCCATTGTTAGGTTTCTCCTACTTAGGGCCACTGGGTTCACCCATGCGAGCTAGATCTCCCCTCCTATGTGTCATTTCTAAACACAAAAGGCAGCCCTTCGAATCTGCAATTTGTGGGTATCCTAGTCCTGGGTGTTCCACACTCCTTCCTGTGGGAGCTGATGAGCCATTTGGTGGGGATTTTCCATTGTGCTTTTCAGGGCCTTTCTCGGCAGGAGAGTGAGGACCTGTGCCCTTACACTGCTTACATTTACTTTTATCAGTTGTCTTCATCTTTGTCTTAGATGTGGCTGCCTGTGGCTGCCTGAGCCTTTTACTGGACTTGAGTGCTCACCTACCTGCCATCAGCCTTCGCAAGCTCCCTAGGGTCTGTGTCACTCTTGTCCACTAGATGCTGGTGTAACTCCATCTCACAATCCTTAAGGATATTCTCACTTGGAACCAAATTATACATGTTCTCTAAAGTGTCAACTTTGTTACCTGTGGCTCATCCACTCAGATATTCCAAGGACTAATGTGCAAATGCCTCAAAGGTTTGAACCGCTTTCTTGGTGAGAGCTCCAAAGCTCCTGAGGTACTGCTCTGGCATTTTGCAGAACTTCCTGAGGAACAGGTCTTTCATTTTTTCATAAATGGGCTCTCCTCAGGAACAAATTGAATAATCACATCAGTTCTACACATCAGTATATGACTCATCAGGTCTGTTAGCCATAACTCTCCTAGAGGCAGAGGTTGCGGCCCAGTGTCTCAAACCAATCAAATATATCTCTCCACACCTTTTACAGTCGCACTAAGTCCTTGGGATTGTGGCGTCTAGGTATTTCTTGGCAGCCACCACTGGAAATGCTTCCCTCCCCACTAGTAGTTTATTTGCAGATTTCCCTCTTATCTTCTAATTTCAGCTTGCGCAGCATCACATAAACTCTTTGTGTTTGCTCCACCAAAGCTGCTGCATCCCTCTGTTTCTGTCACTCATCCTTCTGCTTCTTCTCAGCTAAAGGTACCCATCCTTCCTCAAGAACTGGATGCTCTTAAGCAGTTCAGCTTTCTTACCCTTACTGCCACATGGGAGTCCCCTGTCTTGACACGGTTTATGCAGCTCACTTGCTTTCAGGCTCTGCATGGGGCTCATGCTGAGTTCCATTGTAGCAATCAAAAAATGCCTGACTATGTTTGGAACATTAACTACCCACTTCTTTTATTTTACATGGCTAAGCTGTTGACAAATTCGTAATCAAATTCCAACCCCTGTACACCAGTGTCGCAAAATGACTACTGCCCTGCAAGGACAGTACAAGTAGGAGTAGTGGTTAAATCACCTACTGAATCCTCACACTACTACAAACCAACAGTGATCCCAATCATAAAGGTGAAACAGGCACAGTCAAGAGGGCAGGCTGTACTCTTAAAAGTGGTCTGAATTTGATATCAGTAGCAACCCAAACAGCAATAGTATAATAATCCAAATTAGGCGTGTCCAATCAAGGTTCTATAAAAATATATATACATTAATTAAACATGTCAATATGCATAACTAACTGCTTATAAAACACTAACAAAACCCACCCCTGTGAAAAGTACACAGAACATGCAGAATGTATATTATGCAAACACTGTGGTTGATGTTGAATGGGTGAAAGGCAAGAAATTGAAAACAATGTCACCAAAACGTCTATATATATCCTTGTGAAGACGGTGCAAATGGGTCGCTTATAGTCACTAGGGTCACAAAAGTGGACTACATGGGCTGGTCGTTCCCTACGGTACCTTTCTCGGTAGTTTGCTGGTTCGGACCAGGCTTTATGATGTTGTCTTTGCAGGATGAATCCAGTTCAGATGCAGGGAGTCCTGCTTGTACAAGGGGCAAACTGGGGTTGAATGGGTTTGAGCCGTTTGCTCTGTGCAGTTTGAAGGTGGCATTGAGTAATATTGTCTGGAAGGTTCAGAGTTAGTTCAAATGCAGACCTTGTTTGAGATTTTGGTAACCACTAAACCGGGTCAAAAAGTGATGCAATGCTTCCAGCAGTTCGAGCCGAGGCCCAGGCGGTCCAAAGCTGTGACCTCAATGGTCCAATGCTATGTTCGAAGAGGAAGTGGTTCAAAATCGTCCAAAGCTCAAGCTGTTTTTTTTTTTAGCTGAACAGGTGACATGCTCTTCGTGGCATGATGAAGTTGTGAGCTGGTTTAATGAATGTAGCAACAGTGGTTTGAAGAAGGTTTGAACACAGTCAACTATGGTTTTGAAGACAGTTCAGATTTAAAATGCAACAAGCCAGCTGCTTTACTTCTTCCATGAGCTCAGAGACAAGGTTTGTTCTTTTTCACTAACTGGCACCTGCAGGAGTCCTTCAGCACCATTTATGTACCTGGGTACTAGTGCAGCTGGTAGAGAGTGATGGTCTTGACCCTGCAGCAGGTCATCACCAATGTTCTCTGGGGATGGGTAGAAAACAGAGCTTCCCCACCCAGTGGTTGTGACTCTTTCCTTATGAAGGCAAAGGTCCACATGGAATCAGATGAAAGAAATTCTGCTTTAAGGGGTCTAATCCTTGTTAAGGTAGCCAGGGGCTGTTTGCTTCTTGCATCATACCCAAAGTGCTTTGCTGTGTAGGAAGAGGAGGCAGGAAGTGAAGAGTAGCCCACAGAAAACCAAGATGGAGGAACTCTATCTTTAGTTCATCCTGCTCTTTCTGACTCTCTAATCCCACTCCCGTTCAAGCCTGAAAATTAAAAGGCAATTTGGCATACAACATCCTGGTGTGAAGCTGGACCTTTTGTTTAGGGTGCACTTCTTTGAAGCATGGTCCCGAGGACTCCTGTTTTGGGAGCTTCCTGGACTGGAGAGATCTCATAATGGACCAAAGCAAGACTGTCCCTCCTGCCTATTGTCCTGCTGGCTGCAGCAGAGACAGGCAGTCTGGAGAGAATAAACACACCCTGTCCATGTCTAGGTTGACCACACATTGTGGACATGAGCAATCTACAAATCAGATGTGGGTTTAATAATTATGTGACGTTTCAGCCACTGTACCAAACCCAAGAAATTCCTTATTATTACAGATTACCCTGCCACCAGATTACAGTTTATCATACTTATTATGGTTTTGGATCAGAAGTGCAGATTTAAATGAAACGTCTATCTGCAGTGACTTTGCAGTCACAGCATCTGCCAAACATGGCACCAGTGACTTTTGAGCTTGCTCTGTGCCACCGAAGAGCAGGCACTGCAGATTAGGGAGACTGATGTAGCAGGACACATGTATACACTATCCTTTCCTGCATCATTTCATTATTAATAAAAAAAAAGACACAACTTCTACTCCCTTGCCAGATGGCAATCTTTCACAATCTTTTACAATCTTTCACAAATGCCAACTGCTGGTCATGACCTTTGGACATTCATCTGAGTACACACCTCCTTTGCATCTACAAACTTTCATGTATACAAATAACTGTCATGTTTTAATATAACAGTTTTTCATAGGATTATATTAGATTCTCTGACACACTAAAATGAAACTGCATGCTTCTTCTGTAGCAATCCAAAAGCCCTGAGTCTGGCTTGTTGTAGACCTTGTGCCAACCCTGAGAAACAACACCTGATTATCCGATTACCATTCTGGCTCTCCTGGTCTAGCGGTTTCAAAAGATTTAACAACCCAATAAGTCTAATCTCTGAATTGAACTTGGTCATGGGCTCTATGACTAGTTCCAAAAACTTTCCCAGAAACACAGAGAAGCGTCATGTTGACGCCACCCATTATTGGCACTATGAAAAGTATGGTTCTAGGTTTTGTCATTACACAGCATTCCGTGCAGAAAGACTAAGTCCAAAAATGTATCTGGAGCACTGAGTGCTCTGGGCCAGTGACTTTGCTGGCCATCTGTGGTACAAGTCACTGCTTGGAAGACTATAAAAGAGCTGAAAAGATCCGCCTGCCACATTGATGTGCACTTTGCATTTTGCCTTGACCTGTGACAGTGCTTGTTTATGTGCAGAAACATGTCAGGTATTCTTACCTGAGATTTCAGTGGCAAGCTGTAAATATATTTAGACTACTTCCAGAATATCAGTTTTATTTAAAATAATGTCTTTACACTTTACCTTTTTGGAATTGTGCTTGTTATTTCCTATCCTTCCCACTTCTGCCCTCAAAATGTCTTGAGGAGTTAAGCATTGAACGTGCAAGCATTCCAAAAGTTGGTGCAATGATACCGTTGCACATTTGTGTTAATTGCCAGCTATGTGTTGGTGTTGTAGGAGCTCCTGTATAGCATATACAATCGTTTCCTTCCCCTTCACTTCTATCTGCCCAGTGAATTCCTCGGTTCTATGTCCGTTGGCCGCGCACAAAAGGTCGCACCGCAGACTTTAGCACAAAAAGCTGCATTCCACTGGTGAGACCTTTTTTGAGCGATCCTCTCCCTTTACTTGTCCCTCCTGAGCACCAAGTCGCTATGCGGCACCCTCCGCCGCCCCCCACACGTTCACGACCCCACCCCTACTTACCTGGTACGGGCTATGGCCCGAGCTCCCGGCTTCCCTGTTTCTTCTGAAGTCTGCAGAGTGCAGTGCCGGAAGCCCGTGGCACAGCACGGCACGCTTTTGTGCACAACCTTTTGTGGCCAGGGCTTCCAATGCCAAGCTATGCAGACTGCGAGTGAATTTCTCAACTAAGACCATCGGAATGACTTGGGAATGTATGTTACTTGAAGACATGTTTTATTTATTTATTTCAAGTTCAACAGTTGAATCATTCTTGTCATTATACAAATAATGGGCCTGGTCCAATGTTCATGATTGTTGGGTTAAGAAAAAGCCTTAATTTCATCAACAAAAGAGAGATTTGTTAGGTTGCCTATGTTTGAATATGTTTGTTTAACTCTCTAAGAATGCAACATTAATTTTTCCATTTAGAACAACAATGACATGTTTCTTGAACCCCCTTTTTCAGTTATGTGTTATACTGGAGCCGATGCAGGAACTGATGTCAAGGCATAAAACATACAGTCTGAGTCCTCGAGACTGTCTGAAGACGTGCTTGTTCCAAAAATGGCAACGGATGGTGGCCCCTCCAGGTATTTCTGACTGATGTTAAGCTTGTTGTACTTTTATTATATCTGTCTGAAAATGTACCAAAAAAAGAGTGAGTAGGCCTTTTTGTTTTGAAAGAAATGAAATGAAATGCTTTTATTGATTCAAGAAATTCCCTTCCACTTTGGTGCTGACTACACAAAAATGGCACACACCTCTAGAGCAGGTCCACACTTTCACGTTTACCAAAGCACAAGTGACAGCACCCTAATCACTCACCCTGCCATATGAATACAGACTCAGGGCACTTTCCACATAATTAAATGTTCAATTCTATCTTACACCTGTGCCCCGCAAAGGATCTATGGGCAGTCTACTTATCTAGAGCGTATCCTGGGCTGGTGAACCACCCCCTCCTCTAGTCTCTATCACCCATGCGTCAAAACAGCTCTAGTCGCCTCCTTATCAAAAAGCTGCCTTTTGACCCATCCATACACTTTACTACTGTCCAGTTACCCAAACTCAATTTTTTCTAGAAACACTGGAGTGACTGATTAACAACTGGCTTATCCTAACGCACTCCTACCTGTTTCAGAGCGAGCCCCCTCACCAATATGGCCGTCTTCCATGTTTCCAACTGTGCAGCTTCCTCCTTATCTCAACTATCATTTCTTCCATCCTTCCATTCCTTGACTACCCTGCCAACGATGATACTTTTGAAAACAGCATATTCCTAAAAGGTCAGTCAAGCCTGCATATGGCTGGGACTGTCCTCCATAGGATATTTATGAGCCACTCAAGAGAAACTGTGTGGCTTCTTCTGCAGGAATCCTAAAGTCCAGCGAGTGATCTGTGCCATAACCCTTATGCTAACCCTGAGATGTAATTCCTCGTATAGAAGGAGTCTTTTTTTTGGATAAGCTCATTTCTGTGAGTCAGAGGCTCCGAAAAATTAGGGAGGTCGCACACTAGCACCTCCTATTGACGAGTCGCCCGTTTTTTTATATGTTCCTGTAGTCTGTTACCTAAAACCCTGTGCAGATTATTTTTGGCTAAATGGTTTTATAATGAAGTACATACAAATAGATGGGTACAACTACAAATACTACTGCTAACAACTAGAATAACTGTGTTGTTATCTATGTGTTAGGTACTTGGCACCTGATGTGCAGATGTGGTCAGGGAGTTGGTTTAATCTGCAGGATGGCATTGTCAGCTTAAACATGCACATGCAAGAAGTCCAATCCTGCCAGGGCAACTCATGCTCACAGGAGACCAGGAGAGGCCAATCTAGCCCTGCCACCTGTTTACAATCATCTCCTTCCGTTCCAAGAAGTCTTGCTGCCTTTACGCATGTGCCAACACCACATGACCAGTGGTCTTTTCTTTTGATACTGTGCAGCTCTGGATGAAACACCATCAGTTGACCTTTCCACTAATATGGTGTATAAGGCATGCGCTGAGCCAGTTTTTGGATCAGGCAACAGTGTTCAACAGCACACCGTAAATTGATGTAACTATCCCCCTGCCTGCTTCTCAGAACCAGCCTGCTGTTGAGTATTTAGATGCTGCCCCTCCCCTTCCTCTTCTGCCCCTCCCCCTTCCTCTTCTGCCCCTCCCCCTTCAACATAGCCATTCCTCTGGCCGAAGTGATGTAACTATGGCCAGCCTCTCGCTGCACTGTGAGCAACACCAAGGCAATGTGAGAGCTTGGCTAATCATGGTGCATCTCATGTCTCAGTGCTGGACCTTTATTTCTTCATCACTTTTATTCTGGGAATTACAGTCCAATTGTATTTTGGGAATTGCATGCTTGGTTGGTTTCAAATTAACATATAGGACTACATAGGGCTAACGTTAGTCGGCGGGGGTAGGGGGGGTGAGTTACAGTATAAGAGATTTTCTGTCACAGAAACACTTTCAACATAGTCATGCATCCATTTACCAGATGTGTTGCAGCTTCTCCAAGATCTTTCATTTGCCAAATGGTTATCTATTAATAGCATTCTGGGAGTTGTAGTTTGACAAAAGTGAGGTGCTCGCTGATATCCCCCTTGTGTTTCTGGCCATACATTTCAAGTAGTTGGGGAATTAGGGGCAGCATTCACCCTCACAAAACAGTGTGCTAATAGAGAACTGATACAGGTGCAGTACATTAATGTACACTGTTAAGCCCGAGGAACAGGTTCCATTATCTACTGTCCTGTAGTGTAGGCACTGAATGCCATTGTTGCTGCATTGTGATGTGTTGCGTTGTGTTTAACTTTATACATACATCACTGTACGTTCTCATAAACAGAACAGTGGAGAGCGTGGGACACTCAACTATGAAAATAGATCTTACTTGTGTTTTAATGTCATAGCAGTCAGCGGAGTGGCATCCGTCAGAGGCAGTAGTGTGGCGTTTACAACTCCAATTAAGTGATTAACTCTCAGAAGACTGATTTGAAAAAGCATAGCAGGCACTTTGATAGTAAGACTTGATTAAAGTGAGTTCAAAGAGTTCCCAAAGGAATGTGTTTTGGCTAGGTAGGGGAAGTAACTGGATCGCAATGGCCACAGGGATTAGCATGGCCAAGGGAAGTCAATGACTTTGTGTCCCTCCTCATATACCATTTCTCCCTATCTGTATTCTAATCCAATAGTTTTGGCTTATGGTTGACGTTGCCACCTAAGAGCCCAAACTAAAAAGTAAAGGAGAATACCTAATCCCCCGCACTATTGTGAGTGGGGGTTTAGATTCTATTAAAGACAAGGAGGTGAGTATTATGCCAACAATCTTTACTACTGACATAAATAGCAGCAAGAAAAATTGTTTTGTTCAACATTAACTTTTTCATTAACAAAGAGAAAGAACACAAAGTTCATAAGAACACATTGGGAAGAACCCAGTCCAAAATGGGGCTAGCCCACAGTCCAACATCCAATCAGGATGAACCCACACCCATAAATGTCCTTTCCTCTAACGGCAACTCCTCTTCTGAAGCTGCAATGACGCTTGAACAGCAAAACATAACACAACCAGGAACCAAAGAAACAATCCAGATAACATCCAGGCGTGGACTCCGAAGACCCTCTGCCGAAGAAAACTCCCAAGGTGATCAACCCGAAGCTGAAAAAGGAGACAGATGTTAAAAACTGGGTGGGTGGGTGCTATAATACTCGCCTCCTTGTCTTTAACAATAGTGCGGGGATTAGGTATTCTATGGCACGACAAGGAGGCTCATATTATGCAAGTTTAAAGCCCTTGCATCACATTGAAAACCACATGATCAATCCGTTTATGATAAAAAGTCTTAAAAGTAGATTCCCTGGACCAGTCAGCTGCTTTGAGAATGTGCTCCAACCCTCCCCCAAGGAAAGCGGCTTTAGAGGCCATGGCGCCCCTAACTGAATGAGCTCCGAACAGAGAGGTGTCAATACCAGACTCCTGCATTATCCATCTAACCCACCTTGCTAGGGTAGCTGAGGACACTGCCTTATAAGGCCTACGATATGAAATAAGCAGCTTAGAGGTACCAGGGGGACGAAAATCCACAGTTCTATCTTCAAAACATTTCAAACAATTAACCACGCATAATTTATAATTGTCAAGAAATGCTGGATAAGAAACAGAAGAAATCATACATTTTGTTCTCCTAGTAATAAAAAAGGTTACTCCCTGTGGTGAGAAGATCTTATTGTACACATCCAGCGCTCTAATATCAGATACTCTCTTAATAGAGACCAGGCACAAGAGCATTGTTAACTTTGAAAAAAGCTGTTGCAGGGATAAATCCTGATTATGAGGCCACGATACAAACAAGTTCAGAACCTTACTAACATCCCACAAAACTGAATACTTAGGTTTAGGGGAACCTTAACCCTAATCGACTTAAGAGCCTTCCTGCCCAGGAAATGTTTACCCACTGGTTCTCCCTTAACCAGAACATGGCCAGCCAATATCGCCGACCTAAACCCATTAATTGTCTGATAGGCTTTACCCTCCTTAAACAATTCCACCAGAAAAATTACTATTTCTACTGGAGGAGCAAAAACGGGATTGAGGTGTTTAACCACACAGCAGCTAATCCAGCGTCCCCATGCTGATGAATATCCTGCTTTGGTGGAGGCTGCCCAGGAATCCCTGATGACCCCAATAGAGTCCTGCAAAAGACCTCTGAAGCACCAGGAAGTGCTGAAATCTTCCAAACCATAAGGGAAAGATATCCCTGAAGGACCAGACTGTGAGGGTGACCCGATGGGTCCGTCAGGAGCTGGGGATGAGACGGCAAGAGGCGAGGGAAGTCCACTGCCAGTTCTAGGAGAGCGGGAAACTAAACCTGAGAAGGCCAGAACAGGGTCACTATTACCAGGGAAGCTCGCTGCCTGCGTATCTGCACCAGAGCCCAGGCTATCATGGCGAAAGGAGGGAAAGCATAAGGAAGCTGACCTGACCAATCTTGGAGAAACGCATCGGTGGCCAGAGCCCGAGGATCCGGTCTCCAACTGTAAACCTGGGGAGCCTGACAATTGATCTGAGAGGCAAAAAGGTCCATGTGAATGGGACCCCAAAGAGACTGAATCAATGCAAATACACTCCTGTCCAGCATCCAATCGCTGCTGTCCTGAAGGTAGCGGGAATTCCAATCCGCCACGGAATTGCTTATCCCCGGAAGCTACTCTGCCTGAAGCAGAATGTTTCTGTCTAGGCAATCATGCCAGAACTCCCTTGCCAGATCCGCTAGAGCCTTCTAGCGGGTCCCCCCCAGATGGTTCATGTAACGAACCGCTGATACATTGTCCATCCGAAGAAGGACACAGCAATTTCCCTGATCCTTGAGCAGGCTCTTGACAGCAAAGGAACCCGCGAGTAATTCTAGGCAGTTTATATGAAGTAGACTCTCCTGTTCGGACCATTTCCCCCCCATGGAAATCTGACCTACTCTGGCCCCCCAGCCGGATCTGCTGGCGTCTGACTCGAGAACCACATCCGGAGAAGGCCCAAAAATCGCTCTGCCATTCCAGACATTCATATGTTTGAGCCACCAAATTAGTTCCAATCTGGCCTCCGGATCCAGTTTCACCTTCTGAGCATAAGGCAGGCTCCTGCGCAGGTGTCTTCCTTTCAGACGTTGAAGCGCCCTGTAATGCAGGGGTGCTGGAAAAATAGCCTGAATAGATGCTGACAACATTCCTACTACCCTTGCTAACTGAAGAAGGGAAATCACTCCCAGCCTGAGGATGAGGCAAATTTCCTTCCAAATCCTCAACAGTCTGGAGTCTGGAAGAAGAAAGATGCACTTTTTGGAATCGATATCAAAGCCCAGAAATTGGATACATTGAGTAGGACAAAATATGGACTTTTTTGCATTTAGAACAAACCCTAGATCCTGCAACAAGGAAATTGTCAGATCCAATTGTTCCTATAGAACCCGGAGATCCTGAGCTAAGAGAAGAATATCGTCCAGATAAATTATGCTCTTGATCCCCTTCGACCTGAGGAAAGCCATCACTGGTTTCATTAGTTTGGTTAAACACCACGGGGCTGACGACAGGCCGAACGGGAGAGAGGCCAATTGCCAAAGACGACCCCTCCAATGGAACTGAAGGAACTCCTGGTGAGGGGGAAACACCAGGACTACCAGATACGCATCTTTGAGATCCAACTTGACCATCCAATCCCCGGGAAGCAGTGTATCCCTCAGAAGGTGAATGCCCTCCATTTTGAAATGATGGTAAACCACAAAGGAGTTGAGGGCTCTGAGATTTATTACAGGGCGAAACCCCTCTTCGGGTTTTGGGACCAGAAAAATCCTACTGAGGAACTGGGAAGCTCTGAAAGTGGCCGGAACCACCGCATCTTTGAAAATCAGATCTTGGATCTCTGCATCCACCAGCTTTTGCTTTTCCTTATTGAACTCAAGAGGTGGAGGGGGAGAGAGCTGACAAGGAGGGGAGTAGAATTCTATCTGAAACCCCCAAACTGTCTGTAAGACCCAAGGATCTGCTGTGAAATTTTCCCAATGACGAAGAAATCGCACCAACCTGCCCCCCAAACCTCTGTGGGAAGAAACCCTTACGAGACGAGACAATACCTGGAGCGGATCTCGCCCTACTGGAACCTCTGACACTCCGACCTCTCCATTGATTTCCTCTCTGGGGATAGAAGGTCATCTACGCTCCTCTAGCAGAGGAGGAATGATGGGCCCCTCGAGAGGCGTATTGCTGAGGTCTGACAGAGCCCCTGAAGGAGGAACGGCCAGAGAAGCGGGCTCTTCCTCGTCCGGCCCTATCAAAAATTCGGGGTGAAAAAACATTCCTAATATTCGTCTGGGCTTTATCTAAGGCCGTGAAAGTATGGACCTAAGCTGAAAGGTCCTTTATGAACTTATCTCCAAAAAGGTTCCCTTGAGCTTTGGGAACGGCCTCCCCTTCCGCCATATCCTGAGGTTTTGGATCAATGCGCTTTAATAGTGCCTTGTGCCTCTCCTTGGAAATACAGGAGTTAGCATTGCTGAGCAAGCAAATGGAGCGCTGAACCCAGCCTCTGAGAGCCTCAACATCAATTTGCGACTCATGCATAGCCTTTTCTTCTGCCAATGCGAACATTTGGGTCAAGGGGCCCAACATGTCCAAAAGTTTATCCTGACAGATCTTAAGAGCCCCATCCACACCCTTCTTAGGATCTTTACCCCTTTGGGACAGAAAGGCCACCATGGACTGATTAATGCTGGGGGTTACAGCCACCTTATCCGGGATAACGGGACAAGGGCATTCTGAACGCAGTTTACTTCTATCTTCATTAGGGAGAGGGCGCCTAACCCAATGGTGAAGAAAAGAGGATACTGCCTCTGACGGATGCCACTCCGCTGACCTTGAATGTTGGATGAGGGAAGGGTCAAAAAATGGGACCCCACTGTCATCCAACAACTGTACTCCAACAGACTGTGACATTTCCGGTGTGGCTACTTTTCTTTTTCTCCTCTTAGGAGGAGAATCTGAATCCTCCGAGGACTCAGGGGACGATAACGGGGTAGAAGTTAGTCTAATAGGGGCTACAGACTGGGCCACACCCTCACCCAACTTGCGTTTTAGGGTGCTAACTGGGGAACCCGAGGAAGAGGAACTTAAAACTGGGTTTATTTGCCCTTGCAAATGCTTAGTTTTTGAAGTGCACTTTCTGGGGGCTATTGAAGTTCCCTGAACAGGACCCGGAAGAAAATCCAAAATTCTGTTAATTAGCCTGTCAAAGCCTGAAGCGAGGGTAGAGTTCAAATTCCCCAGGGCCAAATCCATGGAATCCCTTATTGCCCTGGAGACTGAAGAAGGAGGAACTACTGAAGCCTCCCCAAACCCCCTCACTACCTCCTTATTGTTGGGCTTATCCGTTTTCTTTAAAGCCACCCTAACCTGGGTACTGGCATCCACATAGGGAACACCATCAGACCCCTTAGTAGACTGCATTATGAATAGAAACAAAATAGATAAATGGAAAACACACTCTCACCCCTAAGTGCACTGTAAGGAAAAGGACCAAGCAGGCCTGACTAAACCTTCCACCTAATTTATGTGGAACATTAAAATGTGTGCAAACACAACTAAACAATCAACAGGTGCTGGTAAAACCTGTGTACAAACAGGCACAATTCAGAGGGAAAAAACAGCCCTCACAATTTCAGGTGTGCAACGTTTGAGGCAGAATCAACACAAATAACGCCGAGCAGGCGAACGTTGAAATCTTGAAACAGCCTCTCTCACATGAGGCGTGCCAGCGCCACCCTTCCAGAACACATGGAAGCGAGCTGAGGGAAAGCGTGTGAAAACAAATATACGCACGCCGAGCAGGCGCGAACAATTTATAATTTTGGGGGGAAAGCGCAAGCAGCGCAACACGGCACACCCCTCATCGAGCAGGCGCAGCTAGAAAATAATGCCGTGAGAGGAGGGCGGGAGGCGGGCAGGTCAAAGAAAGGGGCCGGCTCGAGGCGTGACTGAGGCAGAGACGAACGCCTCACGCCGAGCGGCTCCACAGACGGAATAATGAACGTTCGAACAAGCGAACGCTAGGAGTTAAAGTTTCTTAACACAAAGAAACAAGCAACAATGTAACACTAAACCCCCTTCACAGTGAAGAAAGGACGAGTGTGTGTGGGTTCATCCTGATTGGATGTTGGACTGTGGGCTAGCCCCATCTTGGACTTGGTTCTTCCCAATGTGTTCTTATGAACTTTGTGTTTTTTCTCTTTGTTAATGAAAAAGTTAATGTTGAACAAAAAAATGTTCTTGCTGCTATCTATGTCAGTAGTAAAGATTGTTGGCATAATATGAGCCTCCTTGTCGTGCCATAGAATCGATACACATCATATTGTAAGAAAGTGTCTTTGGGAAGGTTCACGTGTAGCTCCTCTAGCTGCTTGTTCCACAGACTAGTGTTGTAACCTCTGGCCCACCAACACCCTGGCCAAGAATTGCATTTGCAGTATATCACTCTGCTGTAATGGAGCCCGTATTTTAAGTCTCGTTGGATGGGTAGAAGACCTTAAAACAATGTTACCAAGGACATAAGTGATGAGGCTCAAGCCCAGCACTCATGGCTGCCCGCTTTCTCAGGAGAGTGTTCAAACCTATGGTCCACCAACACTCTGGCAATCACATGTGCCTTATCATATATGAACCTAAATTCTTCCCAACGCCGGTCGGGCAATGCGCTGGAATTAACATGTGCTTTAGCACAAGATAAACCGAATGCTATCCCAAAAGCCCACTAGCATTATGAACAAAACATGTCTGCACATGCTCACACACACGCACAAATGGAGTCAAGGAATGATACAGAGACACTTAAATATCTCGCCTTTATGTGCCTCTCTATCATTCCTTGACTCCATTTGTGCGTGTGTGTGAGCATGTTCAGACATGTTTTGTTCATAATGCTAGTGGGCTTTTGGGATAACATTCGTTTTTATTATGTGCTAAGGCACATGTGAATTCCAGCGCATTGTCGGCCAGGGCGTTGGGAAGAAAACCTCCCCCTTTGGGCGAAAATAGAAAGCAATATGTTCAAATGTTGCTTTCAAGTGCAGTAATCAACAACTGCATCTTCGCCTTTACATTATGCCTATTGCATGAGCTCATAGCTGATGAGATGTTTAGGAATTACACAAAGTAAGAATGAACATAAACGTCAAGTCATTTCCAGGAGTACTTCAACACCATATTGCTAATCTAGTCTCCAGATCATCTTTTTACATTTAGTTATTGCATGTATCATATGTTCATTCCTTATTATAGATTGATAGCACACGGGATCATGTACATGTGAACTGTTCATGTATTCCCTGCTGCAACAGGCTCTACGTAGTCTTCAACTCTGACTTTACAATCGTAATGACTTTACACTGATTCCATCGACAACCCATTGCCAATGAGCGCATCTCCATCATCAACAGTACATCTGACATAAATCTATAATTCCAGGTTTAACAAATAGCTCTATATAAACACGCGAGCAGGTTAGGAAAAGAAACAGAAAACACATCTCGTCTAAACATAGTTCTACCTACATTCACTTCCTCTCCAGTGTGTGACAGGTGGGGGAAGGGAGGGGAAAGGTGCAGGGCCGGTCTGGAGGCTTCGCCAGGGCTGTCGGCCATTCTTCTTAATGCGGCGAGCGTCTGGGATATATTATACAATATGTTACATGGGGGTTTGCTCTGGTTTATTTCAGAAGCATCTTCTCCCACTGCAGCAGTGTGTCCTGCTTAGGGAGTGAGTGTCTATGCGTGGCCACCTCCGATCCAGCCCAGTGTTCTAAGTCTGCCAGCCATGACGCAACGGCGTGTGGGGGGGGGTATTATTAGTTTATTATTATTATTATTATTATTACTATTATTATTATTATTATTAGTATTATTATTATTATTATTATTGTATTTATTGAGCGTGGACCTAGCTTCCAAAAAGCAATGGAGCAAATACAACATTACAGATACATAACAGAGCGCTTTACAGAGGTTTACAACAGTACAGATGCATAACAGAGCGCTTTTCAGAGGTAACAGAACAGATATACAGCAGGGGGTGGGATACAGAGGAGCACGGAGGAAGGGTACAGCTGTACCAGTTGGCGGGAGAAGAGGGGCGGGCGATGTCTAGTGAGTCAGGTGGTGAGAGGGGCGATGTGATGGCTTAGGTGTTGAGGCAGACAGATTCCTTGAAGAGGTGGGTCTTGAGTTCTTTTCTGACTTGTAGAAGCATGGGGGCGAGTCTGATACTGACTGGGAAGAGGTTAAATAATCTTGGGGCGTAGGCAGAGAAGACTTGTTTTCTGGTCCATGTGTCTTCACGTGTCCTGGCTTCTGGTGGTGCACTGTCCGCTGGAGATGCTGACTTTCTCTGCAAGGTCTCTGGGTGACTTGTGGGCAACTGCCTTATAGATGATGCAGCGAGACTTGAAGGTGATTTGTACATGCAGTCAGAGCCACTGAAGGTCAATGAGGGCTGGGCTGATGTGGTTGTATCTGCATAGACCCTCGATGATGTGTGTGGCTGCGTGCAGTACACTTCTCAGGGACACAAGGGAAGACGACAGGAGGCCTTCGGGGAGTGCATTTTATCCCAGTGGTATAGAATCAGTACTTGAATCGTGGATCTAAAACTGTCCGGAGGGAGGAAGGGCTTTATTTTTGCAGGGGGGGAGAGCTGATACCAAGCTGTCTGAGTTGTCTTATCTATGTGTGTCTTGAAGGAGAGGTGTTTGTCTATGTGGATCAAGGGGGACTTGGCACAGGAGGTGAGCTCAGAGTTCATGGTTGATAGCCAGGTCTGTATGTCTGGGTGTTCGGTGTTGTTGTGAGGAGTAGGAATTCGGTCTTGGAGGAGTTGATCTTCAAGTATGCACTGGACATCCAAGACCGGATAAGCGAGAGGCAGGTTTTGAGCCTACGGATGTCCTTGATGGAGTCGATCTTGAGGAAATCCTGTGTGTGTTCGGCGTATTGGTGGATGTGGATGTTGTATGTGGCTAGGAGGGTTTACGGATTTCCAAGTCATGGCTATTGTCCTAACAGCCAGGATATTAGCTAGATATACACATTCATCCACATGTTTCTTTCCGTCTCTCACAGTCTGGAGTCCCATCAAGCAACCACTGAGGTCCATAGGCACCAGTGCTTCTTCTGCCTCTTGTAATACTCCCCTGCCTCTTGTAATACTCCCAAAAGGAGGTGATGAGCGGACATTGCCCTAACATACATGTGCATTAAGTGTGTGTTTTTCCAGGCAATGTGTAGAGATAGGGTACATTTGTGACATCCTGTCAGGAGTCAGGTACATCCTGCGTAGGAGGTTGTAATGGATCGACCAACCTAGGATGCATCTAACTCTGACTTTACTCTAACATCATAAACCTTGAGATGTGCCGACTTCTCACATCTCGACCCATTTTCCAGCCCAGACATGTTGTTTACTGATATGAAGCTTATTAGGAAATGATGCTCTACAACACGCACTGAACTCCACTTCATGGGAATGTGCAACACAAATGGTTTTCACATCTTTCATTAATGTAGTATCATTGCTTCATAGGTGTTCATAAATGTTAACATTTCTGGTGAATAAAATGTTCATATTTTTTTTTACTTTTTTTTATTTTGATTAAGCTGAAAAAAATCAGCCTTTCAAAAATTAAAAAGGTACAACATATTCAGAACATTCATACAATAAACATGTATACTTTACAGATTTAAAAGATTGAGATTAAACAGTATTTATGATACAAAAAAAGGAAAGACATTTTGATAAAGGAAGAAAAACCTAAACAACACAAACCAAGAGAATTCATTCCATCGGTTTCTATAATGGCCTATTCACATTATTCGCCCTCATGACTTAATTAGAGATTGCATTATAATAATTCCCCTTTATCGCCAAAATTTCATATTTTCAAATTCACCTAAACAGTAATCCAATATACAGCCTCAACTACATCAAGCTAATAGGCCAATAAACAGATCACCGCAATTGTTCCTCAAAATTTCGCCAAATCACATGAAATTAGATACCTTCTTTAAAAGCAACCTTTATACAGTGGTATCCATATCTCATAACTGTTGCAACAAGTTCAGAGCCTGCATAAAAGTTACCATTGCTATATTCAGTCTCGATATCTGGATCCACTATTATCAAACCTCGGAACAAATGCTTGAATAATCGCGCTCTCAAAGGTATTAGCATTGGACATTGAACTAGCAGATGCTTAAGGGTTTCCACCTTAGCAGCATCCACACAGAATCGACAGATGTTATTATTTACTAATTGCCGCCTATAAAGCACTTCCTTAGTATAGAAAAGATTCCGTCTTAGCCGTAGATATTGAGATCTGTGCTTCGTATCCAGAAATTTCAGAATATATGTTCATATGAGTTGCCCTATGCACCCTCCAGTCTCTCACACTCAAGGCATGCACCGTTGCGTCAGGACACAAACATGCCATTCATTTTATGTCCAGGAAACCAACAACATTCAGTGTGATTGAAAATAATGATACATTGCAGTAAAGTACTTTTGGCTTTGACTCAAGCAAATGTATAATTTGTAGACCCTACAATATACTTTTATTCCAACTAGTTTAAGGTTTGGATATAGATATAGATGGGTCATCAACACTGAATTAGTGGTGGTTTAGCGTGTCCAAGGTCTGCCTGACTCTCGAACAATCACTCAGTGCTTCTGGAGGTGAACATAGTATGCGACTGACTCTGTCCCATCACTGCCAGATTTTCATAGATGATTCTGAACAGAGCTCCCATGCCATTATTTTGGCCTGAAATGTGACTCATTCTACATTCTACACCTCCTCCACCAGGTTTCAGAGGTGATCCAATCATACGGCATTGCCTTTTTCAGACATTTGAATTACGCCATTTAAGTATATGTTTTCTGAAATAAATTCCAATTATATACTGACTTCTATTTCCAGGACAATGGTTTTCTCCACTAACAGGTTAAATTCAAGTTTTCTTCAAGCAGGCACAAACCAACCCATGAATAGTTTATATCCAGACCACAAAGCACACTTTCACAGGCAGTGGAAGATAACTCACTCACCAGCTTGAACACAGGTGGAAGGCTAATTATATATATCTTATCTATCTAAGCATGCCATTACGAAAACATGTTCAGAGTCAGGTTAAGAGCTGACACTCTCCTCCAAAGTATTGTCTTTACACAACCTTCTCTCTAGTAATGTCTATCTTGAGAGTAATACTGTCCACTAGTAGAATGCCAGTCCTTGCATGTGCATGTCTTTCAAAAAAGTCCCTCAAACATCTTCCAAGACTTCTAAGAATTCACTTCACTCAGAGATACTGAGTGTCTCAAAGGAGATACTGTATTTCAGTATTTTTACTGTGCTCACTTCCAAGTTACATTAGCTTCAATCCCAATGGAAAGAGTTGGCACAGTTGCACACACTGTCACACAGTAGGCAGTCTCTGGGGGGTTAGTTGCCAATCCAGAGACTTCCTTGGTGGAGGGCACCTTCCCCTGGCCTCCACCTTGGAGGGAGGCCAAACAAGGTTGCCTTATCTAAAGAAGGCATTTCCCATTGTTTACCAAACTTAAATAGCACAAGTTAGGATATTTCATGACATATGGCTGAGGCCCTGAAGACTAAACCTATTGGCTCTCTGTTTTTATGCTCACAACTACGCAGCTCCTGTAGCATTCTCTCCTTTCTTCAGGAATTATATTGCTCTCACGCAATAGTTCAAGTTAAAATGCATATTGATACATATGAGTGCTGCCATGATCCCGAAGATAGCTCAGTGTGTTAAACACTCATCGCAGAGATCTGTGTTCATATGCAACATTATGAACACCAAATTCTGGCAATGTTAACTCAGCCATTCCCATATCTGAAGTTGATAAACCTGCATATATATGTATTTTATTTTTGTAGCACAACAGCTATTATTATAAGCAATGTCCCTGCATCAGATAGTCATTGCAAAGTATTGCCCGATGGCTTTCACTCCTTTCTTGGGCAAACTCTGAGAAAAGTTGCCCATCTCCCAGTTTACTCTCCACACTGAATCTGTTGGTTGTCTCCATTACCATCAGTCTGGCTTCAGAGCAGCCAGAGGCATGGAAACTGCTCTCTTGAACACCTGTGAAAATCTGCTCACTATCCTTAACTGCAGCCTTCCTTCTGTCCTCATACTCCTTGACCTTTCCTCTGCTTTAGACACTGTCAATCATGCCATCCTGATCAATCGACTCAGTGAGAACCTGGATATCACAGATCAGGCCCTGGAGTGGTTGACCTCCTTCCTCCTGGATCGACCCTCCCAGATCCAACTTGGGTCCTTTCTCTCCACCACCTCTCTCTCCACATGTGGTGTTCCCCAGTGTTCTAACCTCTCACCTTGGCTCTTCAATGTCTACTTGGCCCCTTTGCTCTCTACTTTCTCCTATAAGTTTTAGGGTTATGCAGAAGACACTCACCTCTCTTTCGGCTCCCCTCAACATCCTTTCATTCCTGTCTATCCGCGATTCAGGATTGGTGCACCTCCAATGATCTCTGCCTTAATGCCAGTAAGAGGGAGATACTTCTCATTGGGACCCCTGCTCTCGCTTTCCCTCTCTCACTTTGGCTGCCCTCCTTGGACCCTCTTCCTTCGCCTTCCTGTGAGACAAAAAACTTTGGTGTTATCTTCAACTCCACTCTCTCCCACATCACAGACCTTGCCAAGAAGGCCCACTACCACCTGCACCTTCTCAGAGGTATTCTTCCTTTTTTCACTTCCCCCAGAATCTCACCCTCTCCAGAGTACTGGTTCTCTCTAGGCTGGACTTCTACAACAGCCTCTTTCCCAATCTGCCTTCCTCTACTCTCCACCCTCTGTAACATATTCATAACAGGACTGCAAGACTTATCCTTGGCCTCAAGCCCAGGGGCTGTATCTCTCCAGCCCTGAATTCGCTCCACTGGTTCCCGGTGGCTGCAAGGATCAAGTCCAAGACCCTCTGCATCAACCACAAGGCTATCATGAGCCGGGGCCAGCACTACATCCAACTTTCTCTTCCAAAATATCTTCCTTCTCAAGCCCTTCGGTCAGCTACCAACAACTCTTTGAGGGTCAGGCGCTTCTCCAGGCATAGAGCGGGGGTAGATCTCTCTCTTTTGCAGGTGCCTCCATCTGGAATGGCCTCCCTGCCCCTCCCAAGTTTGAGCCGGACCACCTGAAGTTCTGGGAGCAGCTTAAAACCTTCCTTTCTACTCTGCTTTCTCTCTCTCCCTCCCCTGCTGACCTCCCTATCTGCTGCACCAGCTGGTTACTTAGTTACCCTCAGAGTCTCACTGGGTACCAGGCTCCTCCATGATTATTCTCCCTTGCATTTGCTCCAGGCCTACCGTGTAATTAGGGGCTGTAACTGTAACCTCTACAGTCCCCTGCCTCCTTGCACTTACCCAGAGCCGTACTGCCCTGGCTGCACTTATTCAGAGTAATACCACCTTGAATGCACCCCCCCCCCGCTCGCCCTGGCACTTCCCCCTGAACTTTGCATTGTCGCACTTGCACAATCTGAATGACATAAGGCCTAGTAAGATCGTTTGTCTTGTCCCTCTGTCTTCCCTTCCTTGTCGCGCCTAGATCTGCTTGTGTACAGGTGCGTTACAAATGACATATCATATCATAACATCAGTATGGTGAAGGTCTAGAAAATTGGTTTGTTCAGATAGGTAGTTGTAAAACCGAGGCATCTAGCTTTATTGATGAGCATAAGTGTTAGCCAGAGAGGTGATTAGGTATCCAAATTCATCACTGTGGAACCAAAGCATTCATGCTTATATCCTAGCTTTACCAGCGGACAATATTGTGACCCTGGACAAATAATCATATAACACTAAAATTACTGTGCTGTCTTCCATGGAAAGGTTTGCATTCTCAGATGCTGGTGGCATTGTTTAGCCCATTTCTTGATCTTTATTTTTATGTAGGCCATTTGAGTGGAAGGGGTTCTATTCAAAAGCGACCTAACCAGATATTGCCGGCCTCAGGCAAGCATACTTAAAGGTCAACTCATTTGACACAAACATTCTTAAATTGTTCAAATTCAGAGGGTTTTCTGCATGTATATAAATCACTTCACAAGGTGTGTTTTGGGCATATTTAAAGCTTTAAAATACAAAAGAGAAACCCAGAAGAAACATTTTAAAATCGCAACAATTAGTATGCTGGTGTGTGTATACTTCCCTTGATAATGGAGACAATGAAGCTCGAATCTTTCCCTTATTGTATGTTATGTTAAGTTAGGAAATTTCTAAAGCGCACGTTCACCCGAAGGTATCTTGACGCTAGGGTAGGCAGAGAGGTGCAGCAGCAAAGAACTAGAACAGATGGGTCTTGAGGTCACGGTGGAAGACCAGATGGTTTTCGCTAGCATGGAGATGGAAGGGAAGGCTGTTCCAGATTATAGCGGCCATCACAGAAAAAGCACTACCGCCCATCCGGGACAGCGATCAGTAGAGCTGACTGAGAGCGCAGAGGCCGGGATGGCACATTACAGGAACATTTTTCCTGTATGTATTCGGTGCCTTGTTTAGAGAAAGCACGGTGTACCAGGCACAAAGATTTAAAGAGAATGAACTTCTCAATCGGCAACCAATGTAGTTGTCTGAGCAGCGGAGTCATGTGAGCATGGGAGGAGGGAGAATCACTGCCCGAGCGGCAGAGTTTTGAAGAAGTTGAAGGCGTTTAGTAAGGTAGCTCGGCTGGCCTAGGTAAAGAGAGTTACAGTAATCTGTGCTGCTCAGGACCAGGACAGCCACCACAGGAGCCCGATGTTTAATAGGAATGAAGGGGAGTACCTTACGTAGAATCCGTAGTTTGAAATACCCAGATTTACATACAGACGCCACCTGGGGTGCCATGGAAAGAGAGGGTGAGAGCAGGGCACCAAGATTCTTGACTGACGTTGCGGGTCTAGGGCACGTGTCTAGAGAAGTAGGCCAGAACTCAGGGGTCCAGAAAGAGTAGGGGTTAGAGGTGCCCACCACCGGTATCTCAGTTTTAGAGCCATTGCGCTTTAGCCAATTAGTCGCCATCCAGGCGCCAAGATCTTCAAGGCAGCTTTGTAGCCGAGACGCAGTATCAGCCTGGTGAGGTCAAGACGAACCAGGATCTGCGTATCAGCAGCATACAAATAGTATCTGAACCTATGCGCCAGTATGAGAAGTAGAAGGGGGCGAATGTACATGTTAAAAAGAATGGGGGAGAGTGCTGATCCCTGAGGGATGCCACAGAAGAGCAGTCCTGGAGGGGAATAGAAAGGAGGCAGAGACACTGACTGGTTCCAGTCGGTCAAAAAAGCTTGGAACCAGTCAAAGACCGGACCAGAGATGCCTGCGTCAGACAGCCGCACCAGAAGAGTGGAGTGATCTACCGTGTCAAAGGTGGCAGATAAGTCCAATAAAAGTACCGCTCCCACCCCACCATGGTCAACTAACCGGGCAAGGTCGCCCATAACAGAGTTGAGTACAGACTCTGTTCCCCTTCCAGGGCGGACGCCAGGCTGGAAGGGGTCAAAGAAGCCTGAAGATTCCAGGAAAGAGGAGAGGAGAGGGGAGACCAAAGTCTCAAGCAGCTTCATATTAAACGGAAGCAAGAAAATAGGCCTAAAATTAGCCATTACCTTAGGATCAAGGGTGGGCTTCTTCAACAAAGGAAGCACCAGCGCATGTTTAAGTTGGCTGAGAATTATACCAGTTTGAAATGATATGTATGATGTCCTTTTCTAATGTTTTGTTTTAAAAAATGGTCATGTTTGGTATTTATGTACTTTCCAAGTCAGTTCTATAAAATTGTATTATTTTAGTTCATGGTAAGTTCTGAAAAAGAAAGTGGTAATGTGCATAAATTGCAGAGTGGGCACACATTCCAGCTACACCGCACAGCTGGTGTGTGATCCCGGCATCTCATTTAATCTTGAATAGCATAACATATCAAAATTGCCAGTCCCAAAACCTTCCATAATTGTCACCCTTCAAAATTATTTAATTCTAAGAGTGATCTTCAAAAACCTCACTCATGGTTTCAATGTCTATTGTGATGCATCTTCTAGAATAGTCAAGATTGATATATTGCACACCACAACCAGTTGTTTCTTTGCTCTCTAATGCTAACACTACTTGAAAACGATTTTCCTCTACGACTCTGGGTCTGTCTGAACATGGACATTTTCTTGGCAGCTTCTGATCTGGAGTGTGGTCGAGTGGAGCGTGGTCTGCAGTGGTGAAACTTTGCTGCAGTAACTCTACCATCCTATTTGCTGGAGGCGGAGCTCTTTGCTGAGCACTGTTGCTGATCCCTTAGAAGCCCCATAATTCCCCACAGGGGAGCAGAACGGAGTGGGGTCAATCGGAGCGTGGTCTACATTTATTTATTTTTTTTTTCGAATTTGTTGAGCGCGCAGCAGCCCGGAGGCATCGTGGTGCTGGTTCCAGACAGATTACTTAGTTACATAGGTGATAACAATTGCAGTGCATTAGTATTTATAAAGAGGAGGAAATAACAGGACATATATGGGGACGTAACAGAATATACACGGGGTCAAATGAAGAGGAAGTATTTATTTATTTTAAATTGGGCCCTTGTGGTCAAATCTCGAAATGCTCTGTTGAACGGGAGCTGACTCTGTAATTTCACAGCTGTGGCAGTCTGTTTTGGCCTATTGCACACGATTACATTCTGACCAGCTTGCACGGGGTATGCTTGTAAGACCATACCAGCTGTTTGCCACAAATACTCACTGCGTAGTGAAGCTCACGCAACTGGCCCATGGTCAATGGTTCTCGCACTTTGCAAAAAAATGTACTCAAATTGTTTCCAAAGCCACGGAAATTATGGTGACTGAAATGAGGAACTGCAGTAATAATCTAAATAAGCCAGAACGATTACATTAGCGTGTCAAAGGGCGCCATTTTATGCAAGGCGATCTTCCCAGAAGGCCAAAGGATTAAGCCTCAAGAGTTCAGTCTGCGGCAGTCCCTGGCGGAGTGTGGTGTGAGGAGCTGCAGCGACTGTGTCTTTCCGGGATCCAACCTATTCCTTTAAGGAAAAAGAAAGTCCAACTGACTATAAAAACCCATCTCGAGCGCGGAGCGCGCGCGGAGTTCGGGCAGAGTTCAGTCTGCGGCAGTCCGCGGCTGAACAGAGGCTGGCTGAGGTGGGTGGCTTGGCTGACGGCCACGAGACGGTAAGTGAAGTTAATTCACTATCCCTTATTATTTTCTTGGATGGCTGAAACCGGCCCCCTGACGCGTGCAATGGTCAGGCAAACGCTTCTCCCCAGAGCAAGGTCCGAACACATAGCTACCACCCCTGTATCTGCCCCTGAAGCAGCTACCGTGAGCAATAGCCACTGCGGTGAAGCCGTGCCTAACCCTGCACCGATGGACCCGGAGGTAACTACCGGAAATATCAGCCATAGCACTACCCCACCGCCTGTGAGTTCACTAGCCGGATATGACTGGGGGACTCAGTGCAAGCAGAGCAGAGAGAGGCAAACGACGTCCGACATGGAAAACGTGTTAACGGTGTCCATGCCTTCCATCCTAGCCCCGTCACACGTGCCCTGCAGTAGTGCGTTTGTCTCGCCTACCTTTGCATGCCCCAAGGTGATCAACTCCTTATGTAGAGGTCCTATAATGGACCATGGAAATTGTAGACCACAGACTACATTGGACCCAGGAACTTCGAGTCTAGAGCTTAGCCGGGTACAAGATGAGTGCCTCAAGACAGGCGGCTCGACAGCCAAGCTCGCCCGCGCTGAACCAACCGCTGAGCCGGTGATTGAGATAAATACTGCGATGTTTCAATCGCCTTTTGACGTCACTGACTCCGAATTGATGGAACTTGAAGTGCCGTTAGAACAAAATGAGTCTAAAAAGCTTAGATTCTTGTATCCACCCGCGAAATCCGACGACTCAAACACCATGGCAGAGCCATCCAGTGAGGCAAATGAGGCAAATGATGAGGACAATTTGAAATTAGGCTATCATACAAATGCCGCGGTATCACATCAGCGGCCTCCGTTACCGGAAACTGAAGCAAATAAGAAGAGATGGAGCAGCACGTCCCCATCACGAAGTGCGAATCAGAGTGCACTAAAGACGTGCACAGCAAATAGCGGACGCAAAGCTCCTGACTTCGGCAGCTCCAACTGCCAACATTCGAGGCCCAGTGAATCGGGTCATTTACTAGACCTTGCTGGACGTGAAGCAAGATTGGCTGAACGCCTGAGAGCTGACTTTGAGCAAATGAAGCAACGTCTGTCAGCCAGTATTACAAGACCTAACTCCGACCAGACCGACAAGTCGACCTCCAACCCAGATTCGATCGACCTGAGTGAGACGAGTATGGACCAGGAACAGGTCCACAAAAATTCAGGACTCGAGTCGAACAAAGTGGTGCCAAAGGACATTGTCGAAGCAAATCTGCCCTGTAGTGGCTCTCTATCGACAACGGTAGCTGGCAGGTCCCACTGGCCAGCGAAATCGCCCAAAGAAAAGTCGAGACCGCTGTCAACTCACTCAACTCCAATGCATCAGGCTTTATTGTCTCACACGACAAGTAAGATGTTCGATTCCATGAGTTTGGATGCAAATTCTAATAAGACGAGGGAAAACCAAAACCAACAGAACGACATGGAGACAACAAAAGACATGGCGGCAGCCCTCAAGTCCAATCTATCGGCTGCAGCGGCACTACAAATACACAACAATGTGTTAGCCGCAACATCAGTTGCCCTCATTCCCTTTACCAAATTATACGAAAATATACATGAAGCCATACAATCGAATGGAGGGATGCTCCAGCATATTATGGAAATACTAGCCAACCAGGATCAAACCATTGCCCAGCTTCAAAACAAACTTGACACTGACAAACTCGCCTTGCAGTCAATGCAATTGCAACTACATGAAATCAGGACCAAGGACACGTCAGATGTTAAAGCGTTAGTGGTAGCAGCTACGGCATGTCTAAAGCAAACCTCCTCCTTGCAACAGCAATGCAGGCACAGCGATGGCCCGACTAGTAGTCCAATGAAGGTAAATGAACCAGAGGAGGCGATCATGAGTGAAATCGCTAAGACAGGGCCCCCTGCCTCTGTACTTGCGATCCAAACAAACGAGGGCGAGATAGGCCGCTCCTTGTCAGTCGCTCCAATTCTGCCCACAGTCGTGATTGCTGTTGACCCCACTGGAGGGTTATCGGCGAATCCAGCAGCGAAGCCGTCGACATCTTCAAGTGAGGTAGAACGTCCTTCTGTTGATAACAATCCAAAAAATCTCGACCCAGGTGCATGCAACAACAAAAAAGTGACCTTTGGCATTTTTGACGGGCCTGCCCTATATCTAAACAAGGCCAAAGGGATTCCGTCCAACGGACAAAAAACCCGATCGACAACGAATCACCCGAAAAAACAGACCGAAAAGCGAAAGCACTGTGCGGCTCGTCCTCAAACCAGCAGTTCAAAGAAATTTATACGCAATCTGACGACTCCACCAAAGCTGAACTTCTTCTCGAGGAACACAACGGGAACTCCCCCACAGACCTCCAAAGGCACAAAAAGGACGGACAAGGCTGTGCCAGTAGCCGCAGAAGCAAAGGCAAACCCTAACAAACGTCAAAGACTCGACTCCGACGAACAGGCAACCACAACAGGATCAGTATCAATCGACCTATGTGATTTATCCACGTACTCATATGATGACGACACAGAGCAAACACAGAAAAGTGCCTTGAATAGCACCATGAGTAGCTCTGCCTCGAACGTGAATATTTCTGATGTGGACTCGCCGCTAACAAATCCATGGGTCACAAAGAAGATTCCTGCTCAAAATGAGATGGCTCTGGCAAAAAAGAAAACCCAATTTTCCATACACGGTCACAAGATAGCAAACACGAATGCCAAGCTCCTCCACAAATCCCTGAAGGATGACAGGCCAAGTCTGGTACATCAGGGCCGTATAAACAAAATAAGGAGTCCAAATCCAAAACTAACAGCTGGGCAGCGAGCAAACGAACAAAAAAAGGACTACAACGAGACCAAAGAGACTCAAATGGATAAAAATGCCAAAATTGCTATTATCAACATCCTCAATGACGATTCTGAGGTAAACTTGAATAGAAGAAATGTCATGCGCCTCCTACACTCGGTGCCTGCTCTAAGAACAGTGTCCTCTGATGACATAGCAATCATTGAATACATATCGGAAGACCATGAGGACCGAGTTTACTTACATATAAAGTCCAACGCTGTCCGAAAAGTCATCTTGGCAGCAAAAGACGATCTACTGCAGCTCGGCTTTGACGTCAGCGAACCTAAGCCCAAACCTGAATGGGTTGCAAGCAAAAACGAGGGAAAGTCTAGCCGTAGGCATGAATTTAGATCACTTACATTTGAAAAGAAAAAATTCGAATTAAAAAATCACTCGAAAACAGCCCCTAATTCAAATCATTATGGAAGTCAAATCAGGCATAACGTGTTAAATCATTAGCTATCGGCCGTCAAGGAACAGACAGTGTCTTCCCTGATCTCATGGAACACAAGAGGATTTCGACATCTGTTTGATGAATTTCCGATTGAATTGGAAAATAACCTGATAATTTGCCTACAAGAAACGTGGCTAAGGACCCCCCCGGTGAAAGATGGCTACGTGACCCTGCTAAATCCAGCAGGGAAGAATGCATTAGGACGGCCTTTTTCAGGTCTAATAACTATGATCAAAATTGGCCACAACTGGGAGGTGAAAAAAAGCGATAACCCTAACTTATTCATCCAAAGCACGCTAATTGAACATAAAGTTCGCGGTCCACGGCAACACCAGAATATTCTAATAGTTAATGTATACTGGAACCCGGTGATGATCAAGACAAAAAACTTTATAGCTGCAATAACCGCAATCCTGAACAAAAATCTGCAGGAAATAAGCAACCTTATGGTCATCATATGCGGCGATATGAATTTGTCATGGTTTGATCTGAATGGTGGTCGATTGAATCGAATGAGTACGCAATGTCAACAAAATCAAACTAGGCGATCTCAATGGGACAACATCATGGAGATTTACGACTGCGACATGATAAATGGACAAGTGGCGGGGGACATACCACAAAATAATACGTGGCATAACTTGGGTTTTGCAAAAACACTAGACTATATCTGGGTGTCCAAACATTCATGGGACCTAATAAAAGATATGCACGTAACACCAACAAAAAATAGCGATCACGAGATAATGGTGATGAATATGAATATAACCTCTGGATGCATGACGCAGCAATTAACTTCCACTCTTGAAGTAAACAACGGGAAAAACAAATTACGAATATCGTCCCGCCAGATTTCCATCATCACGTATGAATTGGAGGAAGCAAAGAATGCGTTGAGTAGCAACACAGACTATGTGGCACTTCTACCCTGCCGTCAAGACAGGGCGTTATGGAAGACAAACTCTGTTAAAACGCACACTCATACATGGAGCACAAAGCTAAATAATGAAAAAAAGAAGGCTAACAGTGAAATTCGCCAGTTGAAATCGCACGGCGGTCCGAATATGGGCAACCTGATACAAAAACGACGACAAGCTTACCGCAACTGGGTGAAAGCTTTCAAGTTCCAGCGGGACCAAGAACGCGGTGAAGCAATGTTGAGCCTGGTGAAATCACATAAATGTAGAGACATCTGGCAGATACTTAACAAATGTTCAACTAATCAAGCCATCAGGATGGCAAACGTGGTGACTGAAGTCGCCTGGAACCAACACTTCAACAAAGTCTTCTTAGGAGACGTTAAAACTGAATCAAATCACCTTGTATCACCGGCTGTAAAGTGGGACTGCTGTGAATCTGCAGATGACATAGCCACTGCAATTGAGAAGTTGAATAACTCGCGTGCTGCAGGACCGGACGGCATCACAAATGTGATGCTTAAAGAAAATAAACTGGCATGGTCGAAACTCATCGAGATACTATTCGCTAACATTGCAGTGACGAGAACAATTCCTGCAAATTGGACAACAGCGATAATTGTCCCAATCTTCAAGAAGGGTGATCGGGCCAATCCAGCTAATTATCGCCCCATCGCCTTGTTGGACACAATTGGCAAGGTGTTTGCAAACTTTCTTCAAAAAAAATTAACAAAGTGGTCAAATGCAACTGGAATCACAGACAACAGACAAACAGGTTTTACGAAAGGTGTGGGAACAGAAATGAATTTAACATTGCTTAACATCTTAAAAATAAATGCTCTGGCAAGAAAAACGAACTTATTCCTTGCATTCATAGATCTTCAGCAAGCTTTTGACTGTATCGATCGAGAATTACTGTGGGAGAAACTAGACAACTGGAATTGTCCCCAAGACATCCTGCAACCAATCATAGCACTCCATACGGCAACAACAATTCAAATAAGGTTGAACGAAGCTGGCCAGTTATCTGAAAGAATGAAAACTAAAAGAGGAGTAAAGCAGGGTTGCCCGATTGCTGCTTGTTTATTCAAGCTCTTCATTACCGACATTCCCACTGCCCTAGCCGATGTCAGATGCTTTCCTCCTAAAATAAATGGGACACAAATAAATTGCATGACATATGCAGACGATCTTGTATTGGTCGATACTACGCAGATCGGCTTGCAACGACTCCTTCAAAAGTTACATCAATATATGTCGACCAACAACCTGAAAATAAACACTGCAAAAACCAAAATCATGAGAGTCGGGTCTCATAAAGGAGAGAAGAAACACCCATTTAGATGGAGAGTCGGAATACATCCAATCGAAGAAGTCACAGAAATCAGATATTTGGGCATCATGGTTAATACCTCGATATGCGAGAAGAGTTGGGTCCGTGATATGGAGCTCCGGATAAAGATCCTGGCAGTACAGGGCTTGCGAATTCACAACCTTTATGGAAAATTCTCCTTGATACCGATCCGGTTGTTTTACTTGCAAAAAGTCATTCCATCTATTACTTACGGAGCCGAATCTGGATGGAACCTTGATCATAAAATCTGGGCGAAAATGGAGGGCCACTTTTGGAAAAGAGTACTAAGGCTACCAAACTGCCTTTCAATTACCGTTATAAGACAAGAACTAGCCTTGGTTGACCTGTATACAACCGTGTTATGGAAATCCCTGGCACTATTGAGAAAGACGCTACTAACAAATAAAGAACCCGCATATGAAATCTTAGCAGTCAAAGACATGAGATTTGCCGGAGACGCATACAGGAAATGGTATAAGAAGGCATTTGACATTATGATAGCCGCAAAGATATCTGAAGAAATGCTGCTAAAGTGGCCACAAGTAGCCAAAAGAAAACTAAAAGAATGGTCATGGGCAGGTAACATAGCAAGACTGGAAAGCCAGACAGCTGCACCCAAACTTGGGCCGACTGCTAATAAAATGAACAAGATGCCAAAGTACCTGTCACAGTTTCCTTCGAGGCATCACCGTGATCGGTTTCTGAAAATGAGAATGAACGCGATAAGAACTAAGGACATCCTACTAATAAGAAAAGACGCAGAGACCAGAGACAATCGGTGCCAATTCTGCAACGAGGACATCGAAACAGTAAAACACTTGTTAGTCGCCTGCCCCAAACTTCGATCCCTAAGATCTGTACACCTGATCAAATTCGCCCCGAGAAATGAGAACATGGAGGATTGGTGGTACCGAATACTGAGTGGGAGCTCAATTCACCTAATATCCTCAGTGATAAACTTCCTCGATGCCATTCAACTATAAAGATCATGTGAAGGGAGGGGTGGGCTTCTTGAGGCTGTAATGGAATTGTTTTGTAAATCATGATGTGTCATAACAAAAAGTTTAATAATAAACTATGTTAAAAAAAAAAAATAAATAAAAAAAATAAAAAAAAAAAGCCAGAACGTTGAGAGAGTAGAGATAACTAGCTTTTTAAAATCTACTATGAAGGGCGCCCCCAGGGACATTGTAGATGATGTGACATCATCATTTAATGCGGCGCTGGTGGTGCCTGATCCTTTTGATAACAACTCGCTTTTGAAGTTACTGCTAAACTTACAGAAAGAAGCATCTACTGGGACCATTCCACACAAGGTTTTGGATGGTGTAACACCAAATTTGGAGGTTATCACTATCTGTGTACCAATTTACCTGTAATACCGAACCTCGAGCAGATTGAGGAGAATGTCTACTCCACACTGAATAATTGTCAGGATTCGGCAGCGTTCTATAATTCCGGGGCATACAAAGTCAAATAAAAATACTGTTATTACTTCACGTACATACAGAAGAAGATGTAGCACTGGCCCGTTAAGGTGTGTGTTGCCAGGAACTTGGAGATTGTCATGGAAATGCTGGCGTCCTGCTGGTGCTTCTTGGTCTCGCTTTGCACGCTGAGTTACGTCCTGCTTTCATCAGCTGACTGTCCTTCTTAAGCTCCTCCTCTTCAGTAAGCCGATGCTCCTGAATCTTGTATTCTGATGGCACTATTTTTGATTCCTCGTACCTTGTTCCTGTTACCTTAATCCTCGTCCTGCTGTCCTGTGTTTTTGACCCGGAATGTGTTTTTTTGGCTTGCTTTGTTTTCCTGCATTAAAAAATACCTGGCTACTCGACCATGGACCGTCCCACGACCTGCTCTGCTATTTCCTTTCAACTTCATTGCTCGTTTGTGTTTTGAAACTCGGACCGCTCTACGACCTGCTTCCCATTTCCTTTTGTACTTTGCTGCCTGCTCCTGTCTTCGACCACGGACTGTAAATGGATCTGCTTTCGCCTATAATTTAGCTCGAGGAACCTTGTTGCTTATTGTTCACGGACCTTGCCCATTGTGGGGTTTTGTTTGGACTTTGAAACTTACAAATAGAGCGTACATGGACTAGAGACTGCCTAAAGTACGCATAGGCGGCGGGTTAGGGAACTGTTGGATTTGTGAACTTTCTAACTTTTGGATCAGCTACCCTGCTCTCAAGCACTCGTCTGGAAATTCCATTGTCTGCCACAGGACTGCCAATGCGGTGAGCTTCTTGTAAATTACCCTTCTTGTATTAGCAATATATTAGGTGTTTTTTTTTTACCTCTTCTTGTGATTATTTCAGATTCAATCCCAGCAAACTACACATTGCCATTTATCCCAGTGACCTGTCACTCAGTCCCAGGTTAGTGTTGTGTTCTATGGGTTTATAGAGACATCCTGCCAAAGATTTGCTTTGTTGTTACTATTGCTTTTCTTACAGCAGATGTGAGTTTCTACCTGTGCTTCCAAGACGTTTATTGTTGCATCTGTCTGCACCCTGCTGTTCTGGGAAATCGTTTGGCACTCCATCTTTCCGCTAATCCACTATTCTGGTTGTCATTTAGTTCAATCAGTCTGGTATATTAGCAAGAAGAACTCCCCGGCTACACTACGGGAGCAAGAGCGCCTTTGACACGAATGGGGAGATCTCCTATGTGGACACCTGCCCCGATTTGGAAAGTCTGACCATACTTAAGGTCCTGTTCTCTCTTTGTAACATGCTATATCGAGACCAACAGGTAATACTCAAGGCCTGACTAAATTGATTGAGATTGTTCTTTCTTCTCACTCCCCATGATGGTGGCGATAGAAACCAACCACCAGCGGGGATGCGGTGAGCACTGCCACCACATCGATCGGCTATTCTAACCAAAATGGGATGTTAGTCCCAACTACTAAATCTGTGCAGAGTGGGAAGAAAAATCAGAAATCTAAGTGCACTATTACCAAGTGTAGTGAAGGGAAATATGGCAAGGATGTGATTACCACTGTGCCCTCTCAGGTATTTGGGTCCTCTTTCCCCAAAAAAGTGTCCTGTCAGGAAACCATTAAAATACTAATAATACTAATAATAAACAGCGAAATGGCAAGCAACGCGGGATCACTAATATGCTTGAAAATACCAACTGTAATGCAAAGAATAGCAGTGTGTGCCTATCAAATGTAAAGACAACATCAGAAAGTCAAGAAACTATTAGGAAGGAGCTGGACTGTATTGATCTTTCGAACAGCAGAAGTACTGAAAATAAAGATCATGATCAAGTATCTCCTCCCTCTGAATATCAACTACCAAATGCACCAGAGTGGAGAGTGAAAACAAGATGCTATTTGACTTAGGCTTGTTAAAACTGCCTACAAGGATCTCTAAAACTATAAGGATTCTGGACCTCTATGCCACCATGGCCAACCCTCACTTGAACCACAGTAATGTACTGGAATTGTTACACCAAGTACTGTGCTTAGAAATGATCATCTCCCAAGACTAAGCCCTAGTTGGATTACTGCGTGAATCCTGTGGATCAAATTCGGTCATGATACATCTAGTCTCACCGATTGTTACTGAAGTTATCACGTCTCAATCTCTCAGATTCTTAAATATGGGCTATCAATTCACTAAATCATTAGTTACAAGTGGTGAGGGGACACAAACTAAGGGTACAAACTATTTAATATCGGCAGATATGTTCCTCTTTTAGGAAACATGGTTAATGAATGACTTTCATCTGGATGGTTATGAGTACATCAGATTAGTGCTCAAAGAAACGCTAGAGGCCAACCTTATGGCGGCCTACTTATAGGAATTGCTTTAAACTTAAAATCCATTTCATTTATGAGCCATTTGCAATTGCAGTTTGTTCAGGCAATCTGCGTCCAGTGGAATACTGCGGTCACTGATTATACTTCAATGTTTTAAATAAGTATGATCCTCTGGGTGATGTAAAAATAGAGGCCATTATTGGCCCTGTGGAGGCACTGTTAGAGGCTTGGTCCACTTAACATGACAGTGACCAGCTTTTCATCATAGGAGATCTTAACTTTCATAGATGTAAAGATGCTGGTAGCAAAATGCAACTTTAAAAAAAAATGTTGTGTGAATAAAAATTAATTAGATTTGTGGGGTATTACCTGCTAAGAACCCAAATTAATGACAAATAGGAATGTATGGCTGAGTTTTGTCCATTCTTACCAATTGTCACAGCTGATTGTGTCAGACGATGGGGGGTTTCTGCATACTTGATCTAATGGTATTAGGTGCCCATGAGTCGACTATGTATTTACCAACACTGTGGGAGTTGCATGTTGTAAAAATGTTAGCCTGATTCCAAATGAGCTAACCTATCATGTAGTGCTGGAATTTAGCATAGCTAAAGTCATCCAGGACCAGAAGGAATGTTTGACTGGTGATTTATGGGTTAATAATGCAGGGACGTGCTTGAGATGGTCTGCAGACTGCAGAAATTCAGTGAAAGCATTCTGTTATTACTACTTAATAATGAGTCCCTTAATTTTACTAACTTGGTACAGTGTAATGATATTGTAAATTTACATCTAGGTCAGTTTATAAATTGACAACTAAACAGAATGGTGATAAATGCAGCAACCAGATAATAATGTATGATCTGGCTATTGTGTCTATGAGAAAGGAACTAAGATAAAACATAATGGCAACAAAGAAAGGTTTTTTTTGACAGATTGCAGCAACTAAATAATATTAAGAAATTAAAATTGAAATTTTAAAATTGATACAGACTGCATAAAGGATCAAAAGCTTCCATTCAGTGGAAGACTTTTTGTATAGAGCTCTAAATGAAAAGGATTCCTGCACATTCTGGCAAATATTCCAAAAATATAACACTTCAAAGCTGGCTAAACGAGAAATTAACCCTGTTCAAAATAATAAATGGGAAGATTATATCTTGAAATTATATTATCAGCCATATCTACCTGCATTAAAATTTGATTATCAGGCAATTAAAGATAAATTCTTCTTTGTAATTACTGAGCATGACATAGAGAAGATTATTGTACCTCTAAAACCATCTAGAGCCCCTGGGCCTGACAGATTACCAAATGCGTTGTTACAAAAGACCCCAAAAAATGGGTTTGCGTGATAATGGTGATCTACTCTGAAATTATTAGAACAGGGTTGATACCTAAAAGCTGGAATAGTGTGATTTTGGCACCAATTTATAAAAAAGGGTCTCAGAACCCCTTTTCTAATTACCACTTACAAGATACTGCTACTTTAATGCTATATTAATAAGTGGGTAAAATATTATAATATATTTCAAAACCAGCAATTATGTTTTAGAAGACGATCCGGAAAAGTTACAAGTCTTGGGACACTGATGTATTTTATTAGATCAACACTTAATAATGAGATTAAATCCCTTTACATCTGGTTCATTGTCTATACAAAAGTGTTTGACACTGTAAATTGCTTAAGCCTATGGGCAAAAATGGATAACTGGATTTGCAGATTCTTTATTTTGTGAAAAGTTTGTATATGAATACTCAGATACAGATGAGGACCAATCGGGAACGGATACTAAGTGACCATATCCGGGTTGACCATGGTTTAAAACAAGGGTGCATGTTAGCTCCAGTCTAATTCAACATATATATGGAGGATGTGTGCCATAAACTGGAGAATTGTAGAAATAACCCTCTGCGAATTGACTGGCATGCCGTATCTTGGTTAACGTAGGTTGTCGATGTCATATTGGATCAGACGGCCCTTGGACTAAAACACAACCTTGAAGTCTTAAACCAATTTTCCATTATAAACGGCTTAGAAATTAAACATAGTGAGAACAAGGTTATGACATTCAAAAAATATAGAAACAACATTAATAAGTTTAATTCGAATATTCTGAAAACTACTATCCAAGAAGTTAATAGATGCAAATATCTGAGTGTATTAATCCAAAATAAAATGAATAAGGCAATATTTGCGAATACTATAATAAACAATAAAGGTTTGAGTTGTTAAATGCAGTGACACTGTGCTCCCCTAACTAAGGATTCTTTTTGAAAAATAGCTCTATTTAAATTGAGAAAAGGACAACAACACAAAGACCCATATATGAAACCAATACTGCAGCAACAGTGATCTCGTGGGTGAAACACTACAATACAACCAATGTAAACAACAAGGAAAAAGGGGACCAGACACTTGTGCGCTGTGGTTCAAAATTAGATTAATTCAATTCTCATGACTAAGACTAATAGTGATATCCATGTCCTGATATACATTTTCATGATATACATATCCTACAATAAGTAATTAGACAGCACGTGCCGATGTTTCTGGGCTTTGTCTATGTAGGATCAGAATTAACTTGTACAGTTAAATACACACAATAATACATATCCTCCAAACGCTACATTCCTGATCAACATATACTGGACATGGATACCACTATTGGTCTTAGTCATGAGAATTGAATAATATAATTTTGAACCAGTGTTTGGTCCCTTTTAGGGAGAATTCTCCAGAGTGGCTAATTTCCCTTACCTACTGAGTCCCTCGGCAGCTTTGCTGGATTTCTGGATTTATTTTTTTCACCTGGTAAGAATTTGAGCCTTTTTTCCCACTCTTACATGTGTTTTGCTGTGTGTTTAATATTTTTGTGTTCATAGACTATGGAGCTTCACCTACTCCATAGGCATCATCTTTTTACTGTGTGTTACAAAGCACCTTTAGTGCAGTGACACAGGGTTGTCTTTTTCAGACTTCCCACTTTTAAACTCCATTTTCTGGGACTGACTACTGTCTCCCATAAAAACATGTAAAGTTGCCATTGACTTTATTAGTCTTTTTAAAAGCACAGACCCAGTACAAACTATCTTACATAGAGTACTGGAAAGGGTTAATAGTTATCCCTTTTTGTCTGTTTCTCATGGAACATTATTTCGTTCCCCTTTCTTTAAGATTTGGCTGGTGGCAGTGGTATCTACCCTATTATTCCTACCGCGGTCTATGTAAATAGCCTTGGTACTGTTTTAGGCTTAGTAGCCTCAAACTTAAATCTGCTGGACCCGATTCACTTTTATTTGGTTCTGGATGGGTTTATTCACCATTTATTTTTGTAAAGGTCTTTCTCGTGTTTTACTCTGTGCGCCAAACCAGGTTTGGTTCCTTTGTTCGCTGTCCTTTGGCGGGCTTCTGCACAGAAGCCCTCCTTAGGCACCTGAATGTCTGAGGGGGACAGGATGTGAGGGAGGGGTTTGAGACTCCATGCACAGGGTCTCCTTGGAGACCCATGTCGCACTCTGTATGATTGGCTGTGGTAACTGTCCTGCCAGGACAGCCACCCTGCTGTGTGATTGACAGACAGGCTGTGTGAATGGGGGAAAACTGCATAAAAAGAAGGTCTCTGGGACTTGAAAGGCAGAGTCGCCACTGGATCGAGAGAACTGAAAGAAGAGGGCTACTACCATGACTGAACCTCCCAGTGAAGCCCTGCTGTGGGTCGGAATCTCCAAACGTCGATGACAGAGAAGATCTGGAAGGAATCTTCTTCCCTTGAGCTGGTGGAACCAACCAGTTCGCCAAACACCAAGCAAGGCCTCCCTCCCCTGGTTGAATTTTCTGTGCACAGCTGCAGTGAACAGGATAGCCAGGAGGACCGGACCTTGTTTGGGTTTTAAGGAGAACACATTTTATTTGTTGCTTTGCTCTGCTGCTGTTTTCTTCCCTGGGCAGTGCAGGACCCTCCAGTCTTCCTCCTTCGTGTCAGTCGACAGTCGCTTCAGGAACCGTGAGCTTGCAGGATCTGCCAGGAACTTCTGCCTCAGCTACAGCCTTCTTCTTCATTTAAGGTACTGTTCTAACCCGGTTGTTCATTCCGTCCGACCGCAATGCAAGTGTTTGAAATCTTTCGACAATTCGAGGGCTTGTCCTTCTCTACTCTTTTAAATAACTTTTCCTTCAACCAACTTGGTTTCGAACTCATGGCAAAGACTTAACCGCGAACTACTCTGAATTGTGTGATCCTCTGCAAAGACTCTGAACCATTAACATTGGCCCAGGCCTATTGATTTGAATCCTCATTATAGCAAGCCTTTTCTAGATTGCCCTGCCTACTTACTTGTTGGTGCTGCTTAGTTTTGTATAACCTTGCCTTTCCCTCCTTTTTAAATTGCTGGAGTGCCATTTTGCTCACACTTAATTTTGAACCTAACATGTCCAGAATTGATTGGAAGTTGTGTAGTATATTAAGAGTGTGATTTTTCTGCTGCTTTATTTAGTGAACTGTTTTACAAATGGATGTGTAAATAAATGTATATTCTTTTACTCAGAAACCTAGAGTCAGTGTTTGTTTGAACCATAGTAATTGCTGTCCTTTGTGTAACTGTTGATACTGCTCACTTTACTCTTGAGATAAGTCTGGCTGCTCAGCCACCGCTACCACGGTACTGTGTAGTACAGGTTTGTACCAAAGGTGAATTGTACTGTCACTTGTAGTCTTAATTGAGTGTGGTGTTCCCAAAGGGTACTGCATATGATTCTGCCTAACACTCCCCTTTTTTCTTACCATAATAAACAAGGCTGTGGGGAAATTCGAGGCTGTTTGCTCCTTTATTCACTGAAGGTCTCCTGCTGTTGTATAAGGCTTGTATTGTTCCAGGTATTTCATATGGCATGGAAATGTTTACATCAAAAGAAGTAAATTGATTGAAAATACTTGGAAGGGAAACTTGAGGAAGGTCTTGGGACTCCCAAACTGTGTGCCTATTGAAACAATTCGCTTAGAGTTGGGCCTTGGTTCTTTACGTACGCGTAAAATGACAACTACTTGCCTACTTTATTTACAAAATGCTTAGTGAAAGTGATAATGGTGACCCGATCTATTCCGATTTCTCAACCCAAATAGATGCTACAAGATCTCACTCTGCGCAGAAATCTTGGATTGAGGACATTTCAGCTTTCTTGAATTCGATTGGTTGTGTTATTGTTGACTCTGATAATATCTCATTGAAGGAAAGGGATATTAAGAAAAAAGCAGAAGATTGGGATTGCAGTCAGTGTTTGCACAAACTGAGTAGCATGCCCACTTATAAGGAGTTCTCAACACAATCATTTTTAAAATGTCACCTTGCGGCTATATCACTAATGTCCAAGATCCGAAAGTTAGGAGATGTGTTATGTGCCTTAGGCTAAATCGACATCCTACTATGTCAAACCAGGGTGCCTGCACAACATCCCAATGGAGGATCATTTATGTGGATTGTGTGGTTTACTGGTGGAGACACTGCAGCAATTGCCTATGAGCTGTGAATCATTAATTGAGATATATGCAAAGGGATTTGACAAACTCACAAATGATTTAAGCATTATACAAAGTGATCAATTTTGGAGTAGAATATATGAGTGCAATAATCGTGTTATGAATTGTACATTATATTACTTATGAACTGTTAAAGAAAATGTAGTTTCTCCTTACCAATTGATATGGAGTATTTGATTAGTTTTTAATTTGTGTACGATATGGTGACATGATGAAATAATGTTGCCTCTAAGAACGTGTGTGTACTGACTTTATTGAATGTATTGTATTGTTTTAGTGTGCTTGTTTCTACTGTACTTATTGTATTGTATTGTTTTTTTTAAACTTTGTTTAAGGCTTAAAGGTTTAATTAACCAAAATAACACTATAATAAAAACAATTTAAAAAAAGATATGTTTCTCCTTGCTTCCAATTGGTCCCCTGTATCCATGCTTGAGTGTTTTTTCATTCAACAGATCATTTGAGTCATCTGTCTAGTCCGGATTATGTGCACCTTTTTTATGCAATCTATGTCATGCATTTATGCTATGGCCGATATATTTCCTCGTGTCTGCTACTAATGAAGAGTGTCATCTAACGATACAACAACACAAGTACCTTTGTCGTGGACTGATAATGTTGACCTTGAAATGCTACCTGTTTATCATTCTGATTACAGCAAGAATGAAGATGCTATGGGGACTGAAAGGCAGCATCCATGCTTATTTTGATTGCTTTGAAGCAGCATATCAAGCTAGGGTTATGATCACGACAAGGCAGGCGTTACCAGATATTCTGGTGTCCTTCATTCCTTTGGTTTGGTGGAGGAGAGCCCCAAAGATGTCTTTGTTCAGGGCCCCAAAAGTGCTTAAAACGCCATGAGAAAAGTCTGCAGACCTCCCTCTATTCAATCAATCAGAATAAAAAGGTACATGTGGCTTTTTTACTGCCCTGTGTGGCCTGGGCCAATGATCGTGGCTCTAATACACGACACAAAGGTTGATTAATCATGTGCATCTGCTTTCAAACTAAAAGCCGACTAACAGATGAACAATAAATGAACACGTTGAAATCATAATAGATGCATTGATCATACATTCATTCAGGGCATAATCCCAAAAGTATTTCAATGTGATCTGTTTTTCTCATTTCTATTATCCTAACAGCAGAGCCCACACGACAAACCACCACCAAACGGAGGAAAAGGAAAAATTCAACGAGCAGTACATCAAATAGCAGCGCCGGGAACAACATAAACAGCACCAACAGCAAGAAAAAGTCACTAATTGCTAATCTGAACCTAGCTAGTCAGATACCTGTAAGTCCCATTTTGAATTGAAGATATGTTTTATCACTATTTCGAAATGTGCAAACAGGGGGTTGATCGGGGGTTCATCTAGTTTGAGGTTGCAAGACTCAAATTCTACCTAGAAATAGTGTGCTGAGACCAACTGATATATCATAGCTAGGATTCCACTTTGTGGGCATGAGGCATTATGCATTGTGACCAATGTGCAGAACATGAGAAAATGTATAGTGCTCGACATCCTAGTAGCAGCTGTATTCAGCCTGATACTCACACTCAGGTATCCTTGTTGTGCACAAGTTGTGTGAGCTTGTTGAGTTTCCCACACTCTGATAGTAGTGATCTCTAACAGGAGTGACCCAATGAGAACATGTCCTTTGAAGCATATCTTGATTGTAAACTCTAAAAATGAAATGAAGGCAATATTGCTGGTCAGCATATGATGTGTAAACTTTATCAAGCTGTCCATTCCTAGACATTTCGAGCTCTTCACTCTATTCTTTTGTAACACAATGCAATAAGAAATGGCATTGGTGACAAATCAACCGGACATAGGGCCTCATTCCGAGTTGGGCGGTAAGGGTTAACGGTCACCGGTAAGGAGACCGGTGCCGTTAAACCCTTACCGCCCAATTCCGAGGTCCCTTAGCGGGAGCCGCAAAGAACGTGTGGTCTGACCACACGTTCTTTACGGGTCCCGATAAGGGACCACGGCACTAATTATGGCCTGCTATTCGCGGGCCCGTAATTAGCACCTTCCCCATTCCCAATGAGCCCTATGGGGGCTCAAATGGGAATGGGGAATGGTTGGTTGAATGGGGACTTACCGGGTCCGCACAGGTCGGAATGTCCCGGTAGGTCCCCATTCAACCAGACCGGACCCAGTATTGGAGGCAGCCATGGGGCTAATAGCGCTACGGCTACCTCCAAACTCGGAATGAGGCCAGTAGTCTGGGACCTGTATGTTCAAAGTGGTATATGTTAAAATATCCCCTAAAAATAAAAACAAAAATATAAAAAGACGAATTTTACATTAAAAATAACAACATTAGTAAAAATTAAGAAAGTTAGTCATTATCTTTATTTTGAATTAATTCAATTAACAAATAAACACATGCATGTTAATTGAGCAGGATTTCTCATTTTATTTTTTATCTATTTGTTGTGCAGCTGTAATGCGCTTTATACAACAGAATTATGTTTCAAATCGCCACACGGCTAAAAGGGAAGAGAACAGAGAAATATTAACTGTGGCAGAAATAGAAACACAGTTTTATATATATATATACAGTCGTGGTCCTACTAGGCCTTGTGGCATTCGCCGTGCAAATGAAATGAAGAGAAGTGCGGGTGAAGGGTATGGAAGGCAGAGAGGAGAAGTGCTGGGGGAGGGTCAGGGAAGTGCTAAGGGGAGCCAGGAGGAGAGCCTCTGGCTAAGTGCTAGTACAGACGACTCTCAAGGGTGGTATGTTTAGCCACCAGCCAGGGGCCCAAAGGGCAGTGCAGTGGTGGGGTGGTTCTGGTAATGACTGGGAGAAAGGGCCTGAGACCTATTGAGGTTCAAGAGGATCAGGCCACTGGGCACAGCGGCAGTGGGGTTATTAGCAGTGAAGGGAAAGAGGAAAAGTGGCAGAGAAGAGCATAGTTTTGAGCAGTTTCCAGAATTTAAGGTGGTCCGGCTCAAGTTTGAGAGGGCAGGGAGGCTGTGCCCGAGGGAGGCACTGACTGAGCAGAGAGACCTACCCCCCCCACTCTTTGCTTGGAGAAGCGTTTGACAGTCAGAGAATTGGAATTAAAGGAGCATAGGGTTCTTGCAGGGGAGTATTTAGGAGTCACTGGGAGCCACTTGGGTGATTTCAGGGCTGGAGAGATACAGTCCCTGGGCTTGAGGCCTAGGATAGGTCTTGCAGCCCTATTCTGGATTAGCTGGAGCGGACGAAGGGAGGAGAGAGGGAGATTGAGAAAGAGGCTGTTTCAGTAGTTCAGCCTGGAGAGGAACAGAGCTTTGGAGGCATTGAGCTTCTGGGGGAAGATGAGAAAAAGGAAAAGAGGGAACAGGTGTCCCGATGAGGATGATCTTCCTGGCATTGTAACAGAGACTGTTTGCGGCACACCATGCCTGAATAGTGGACAGTCAGGGATGAGAGGGGAGGAAGAAAGGGAGTTAGAAGGAAGTTTGATGCAAAGTTGTGTGTCATCTGTGCAGCACTGGAAATGGGGAGAGAAGGAGGAGATCAGGTGAGCAAGAGGGGCGAGATAGATATTGAACAGCCACCACAATAGGATAGTGCCCTGTGGGATGCCACAGGTAGAGAGGGTGGTGGTGGAGGAGAAAGGGCCCAGTTGCAGCCGGAAGGGTAGTTAGTGAGGAAAGAGGTCAGCCAGTCCAGTGCCCAGTCAGTGATGCTGAGGGTGTCACAGAGTCGTTTTATGAGGATGGAATGGTTGACCGTGTCAAAGGCGGAGGAGAGATCGAGGAGAATGAGAGCAGCAGAAGAATTGGAGTCGAGATTTGCGAGCATGGTTTCACGGGTGTTCAGGAGAGAAGTTTCTGTACCCCTGGATGCCCGGAATCCAGATTGATGTTCGTGAAGGCAGCCAACAAGATCAATGTGGTGAGTCAGTTGGGGGAGGATCAACTTTTCCAAGAGTTTATCCAGGAAGGGGGTATTAGAGATTGGGCAACAGCAGACAACATAAGAATAGAACAGGATATACATAAAATCTGAGTATATTAACAAAATCCACATCACATTAAAATGGTAAATTATATAATTTATAGGACCATTGGCTTCTTTTCTCTTTGAAGAACCAAAAACGAAAAAAAGTCAACATTCCGAAGTTAGTCCTGTTACTTTAATTACAAAAAATATTTTCTGTACTAAGAATGGCATCACGTTTTAAAAAGGTACGTGTTAAAACCAGGGGACCCCACACACCTTTATCTATGCCTTGGATGGCTCATTGTAAAGCTATATAGATTTACTAAGAAAAAGAGATGAGGACCCATAAATCCCACCCATTTATTCACTTTTAGCAACATTAACAAATGGTGATTTCCACTGATTCCTTCCTTTAAACTTGACCCTTTCTCTGATCTCAAGCGAAGTAATACAAAGCCTTTACCCTGTCCATTGCCTGTGATTTATGATGATGATACTTTTTCCCATGATAAATGGTCAATCAGAATTCTAACATATGAAATAGTTATTTTCGTTACATTCAAGTGTTGTAATGCCATGTTAAACTGTATTCTTCGTTTCAAGGGGGTTATTTTTCATGTATTATTCTGAGGACCATAAAACATGGCTTGTTTTTCATATTCAGAATCGTACACTCTTCACCTAAGGGCAGCCAGTTATTATCAAATCTGTACAAATATGTTTGCATCCAATTTTAATTGGTATTTCAGTCTGAAATTGAAGCATGTATGTAGAATTCACTGAGAAACGTGAGGTCTCAATATATTATTACACTGAGCTCAGTGGAATATCAACAGTATTTGGTGAAGAATTTTAGGAGAAAGTGAAACGTTCAGCCCCGTTAGGCTTTAGTCAATGTTAGATGTGTGACCTATTGATATACTGACACATGTTCATAAACACAGGGGATAACTCCTTTAACTTTAACGGATCTCAGTGGAACATACCATCCCTCTTTGCCTGACTTCACGTCTCCCATCAGTGCCTGCACTCTTATCCACACCAAGTTATGGAATACTAAGCTTTGAGGCAGTGTTGTTAATATTAGAGTGATATTCTGAAACCCTAACAGCAGGTGATTAATGAGAACGGACACAACATCTCAGAACGTGGATTGTTCAATACTGCCTTTGTGTTTCACTGTCTAAACTAACCCTTCTTTATTTTCAGTGCCTCACAACAAAAAAAAGCTTAAGCAATAAGACACGGCTCAGAAGGAATTCTCGTGCAATACGGACCGGTTTGGTAAGTAATGGGCCGAGGCGAAGCCATGGGCCTGTTATGCCAAACCAGCCCGCATTCCATAATAATGCCCTCTGAGGAAAGTCTTACTGCTATTATAAGTCAATTTCAGACATATACTATGAGGAACACGTTTTTCTCTTATAGTGATGAGACTGCAGGGAGATTATCATGGAATACGGACCGGTTTGGAAAATTTTGAACAATCAGAGCCACATATTTAACTGACCGCAAACATTTATCTTGGTCATTATGTACCACCTCTATGCAAAAATGTGACCCTGTCGAAATGAACCACAATGGCTATTGATATCACTCGAAACACTGTTTAATTGCAATTGATCATGAGTTTGATATCTCATACATGTAATAATGTAGCATTCCATAATAGAAAAAGTCTGTAATAAATGTAAAATACATATTACATTCTGATTATTGGTGGGTGCCTCAGGATTTATGCAATGATCAACAGATCATGTAATCAAATTAGACAAATTAACAAAGTTAACAAACTGAATTTCATACAGTTTGGAGCTGGAATAATGCACGCTTACTATATATAGATTTTTGTAATTTGGTAAATTCAAGGGAGAGAGAGAGGGAGAAGCCATGCATGTTTCCTGAGCAAAATGTGCAAAGTGTCCAAGTATGCATGTGAACTTATAACTGTGGACTCCCATCTCCTTGTTATATGCACATCACATGTATCTCTGATCAGCCTATTTACAGATATGCACAAATACTTGTAGAACTAATGAGGCAATATTAACCGCAGTAGTGGGACAACCATGTCAGAAACGGCCTGCCACCCAAGTTAAGGGCCTGAGAGAAGCGAGGGTCCCTTAACACGGACGGCAGTGCTGTTACTGACAGGGTCGGCACGCCGCCTCTGGTAATATCGCCATTAGCACCCATGTAGTTACCTACGTGGGTGCTAATGGTGTGTATTGAAAGAAAAAAAAAGAAGCGTAACTTTTCTGCACAGCCTGGTATCGCGTCCTTGTTCACAATCCGTTTTCAATGTTGATGACTGTGACGTCATCAAAATTGAAAAAGGCCCACAGGAACCACGGGCGGCACCGAGATGCACAGAACATGTTAGTTTCTTTTTCTTTTAAAAAACACACTCTTGGGGTGCTTAGCTAAGTACATGGGTGCTAGGAGGTGAGGGGGAGGGAAGAGAAAGCAAGGTGGAGCGGGAGGAATCAAGGGGGCCTGGCAGGCTGCTCGGAACATGGTCTTGTATCATAAAGTACAGCCTGCATTCTGAGCATCCTGATTGCCCAGCACCCCGTTTGTCCAGCAAGTAGTATACAATGATACCTTTCCTCATCAAACGAGCCTTGACAGCTTTCCACGCCCCTTTAGGGCGGGATATCCGGTCCCTATGATGTCATATCAGGGGCGTGGCCTCCTCGTGTTTCCCCCGGAAGTTCTGTCTGGGCAAAATCCTGTCCCGGAAGTGATGTAGGTGTGTTTAACAGGCCCTGGGTCCTTAGCGGGGGTGTCCCACCGGATGTGACATCATGGAGGCTATCGGGAAGGTCTCCCCAAGGGTTGTGGCCCCAAGGGGACTTCCTCCGGATGCCCCCCAAAGAACCGGAAGTGTGGAGCGGGGTTTTGAAGGGTGGGGCGTGGAGTGCAGGGTGTATATATACGGATACGTATTGGGGGATGTACAAGCCGTTCCTGAAGCCCTGAAAAAAAAAAACGAAAACTCAAAAGACCTCAATACCAGGAATTATGAAGCGCTACAGCTACTACTCTAAGGACAATACAGCTGTTGAGGATTTGAAAAACCTTCAAAAATATTACAGCCCTGAAAGTCTGACGGCACCGGCGCTATCCATCGATGGGGACCCTGATGGCGCTGCGGCTATGGGTACATTATGTGAGCATTTTGGTATGTTGAATCTTGGGAGTGGGAAACAGCCGGGTGTCATCGACTCCGGTGTGGATGTCGCCTACACGGATGCAGACTATGTGGATATGAATGAGGCTGTTAAGGCTCTGGAGGGGACCCCTTATGAAGATCTGAATGTTTTAGAGCAACTGTTTCCCGAGGCCGCAATAACCTCGACGGTAGACACAGCATCCGATGAAGACAAGCTGTTTATGGACGTTACTAGCTCCTCTATGCTGGAAGATGTTGGTTCTGAAACATTGGCTATGGTAAGTAATGAAGTATGACGGTGTGGGTGTTTGTGTGTGTGAAAAAACCTGTGAAAACACATGCTCAAGAGCTAAACTTCTTTCTTTTTTGAATTGCAGAAAACGCCAGATAACCATAACGGAACTGTGGGCCTGAACAACTCGTTTAACGCTGTCAATTATTATTGCGTGTGCTGTTCAAAAAGGATCGAAAGTTCAGCATTCCCAGTCGGTGATAAGTGTAAGAAATGCGATACTTTGAAACGTTTTGAAAGTTCTGATGAGGAAGAAGATGATAATATAACCCTTTTGGAGACTGTAACGGCTCAAGCGTTTGCGGCGGCTGTTGTGAAAACATGTTTGAAGCGGGACTATTACCGTTGGTGTGAAGGGTATAAATACGGAAAACCCGCAACAGGATGCTCATGATTGTTTACTCCCGAATTATCAATCTGTAGCAATACGGGCGATATGTCAGATGTTGAAGTCATATAACGTTTATCAGATGCTTAAAAGGGTCTATAAATCCATGGGTATGCGTGTACATGCGAGTGTGGGGGGCCTGCTAACAAAATCAATATTGGAAATTCAAACGTGTCGCAAGCCTGAGAAAAAAATGAAATCTTTACGCCTGGCAGGCCCCGTGATTTTTAGAAACCATATAACCCGTTTAATACAGAGAGACTTTTCTAACCTGTACAGGCTGAGGAGTAACCCGCAGAGGTGTCCGGTTCCGCAAAAGCTTGTTTTTTAAAAAGATGAAAACACAATAATACTGCTCCTTATATGTGTACCGTTGTTTCTAGGGTAACGTTTCTGGAGGAAAAACCGGATGTGTGGAGAGCTATCTGATGCCTGTACGGCTGTGTGGGGAAAAACTTTTATACGCTATGCGGAAGGCGAGAATAGCGGTAAACACCCCACCCCGGCTGTAGCGTTTTGATGTACTGAGATTTCAAGATGCACGGATGTGTCAAAGTGTAATTTGTAGCACCATGAAGATGTCGGCGTGTGATGAATACGGTTCTGTATTCCGATACAACTGGGGTTCTTTATACATGGGCCCTAGAACCGTTTTGAGGCACCACGTGGCTGAAATGTATGCAAGATTCCTACGCCTTAAAGGTAGTGTTTTACAGGCCTCTGAAGTATCTGAACTATTAAATGTAGACACCAGACACTTAGCATTTAATAGTGTTTTCTAAAGTGTACTCGCGCACCAGCTCTTTCAAACTGTCAAAATTGATCTTCAAGCTGTTGCTGACGTTCAAAGTGATGCCTTTCACTTTCATACAGACAGCCCCTGAGGATGTGCGATAAGAATATGTTTTGGGCCCTGCAGAAACAAACTCTGTAATGTGCTCACCAGCTGCTAATTCACTTGTTAGATTACCCAGATAATCACCCAGTGGGGGATTCTCCTGGCCGGGGGCGCTAACAAAAATGACCGAATCGGTGTCGTGGTACAGACACCTCTCCTGAAGAGCATCCATGACTGTATAAAGTTCCAGACGGGCATGAGCCGTTGTGAAACAGGCGATGAATATGTTTATATTGTTGGAACACGTAGGGTACTCCTCCGCGTATTTCCAACAGAGGCATGCCGTTTCCTCATCTATAAACTGCAGACTTGAAATGTCATAACCTGCGTCAAAAAGATAGGCTGTCAACTTGTCAGGGTCGGTTATAATAGATGTGTCAGCTTGTCAGGGTCGGTTATAATAGATGTGCTAACACCTGTACACATATCTACTGATTATTAACACACTTACATTTCTGGCAAAAACTATATACATTTACAGGTGGCCGGCGATATTTACGTTTGTTCACAAAAGCCGTCACCATCCGATCATTCTGCCTGAGATCAAGAGAGTAGGTTTGCATAACAGCCCGCAGTGCCTGTTTCTCAGACATTTTAGATACAAAGTAGCAAGCATGCTGCCCACATGTCACGGCTTCAGAATGCTGCACCTGGTCTCTATTATAATGTACTATGGGTGCTATATGTTTAACATAGTCCAGTAGATCGCCGTCATATATAGGGTGGCTTGGGAAACACCCCAGACTATCAAAAACAGTTATTGCAACAGTGTCTATAAACATAGCTATCCAATGTGTTCCTTCTTGATGCTGGGGGTCGGTGTTCACAACAAAGCTGATGGGCAGCTCCCCCGGTATACCCCGTGGAATGTTATCACACGAATACACGCCTCGAAATGTTTTCACAGCATGTTTGTCTTTTCGCAGGAAACGCATGATCTGGTAGGTATCCATTACATATCGTACAGCACCTGTCGCTGGTTGTTGAGTTCTATGACAGAGTCAAATAGGGCCATAATAATGAGATTCACAGTACTTGGTAAATTTGCAGCAAAGCGGACCTCAAGTCGTAAATTACCATTCCTAATCAGATTATAATGTCCTGATGATGCATTATCGGGTCTCAAATCAAAAGCCAGCAAGGTGTAGCCACCATCATAGTCGTCACGTGGTATCACAAATCCTTTATCGCGCATGTGCTTGCCGCTGATGGAGACTAGTCCCAGATACTCCCTAATTGTATTTTTCTGTTGAAAACTAGGGCTGTAGGCTTTGGCGGGGATGACGACCCCATCCTTAAATAGGGCGGCGTAGTTAATGTTGTAATGTTTAAAATTAAAAGGATTGCTTGCGTAATCCCCTGAAAAAGCGGTGTTATCCACAAAGCCAATAACGATTATTTTAGGTAGCTGTCCCAAGAATAAGTTATCTTGACTGGCGACACGGCTGCCCGCTGGTACACTGAAGATTTTCAAGGAGGTCCTCTCCGCAGGGTATTTCAAGTTAGATACTTGTAGAGCATCAGCATGCGCGAGTCTGACCGTCGGTGACATGTTGACCCTTTTAATGAATAAACTCGCTGATACTATTACCAGTTTGTAGGCTTCGGCATCATCACTGTTCAAACAGAAAGCATCTTTATTTCGCGAGAGTTTAATTTTCAGATCAACACCATTCACCATCAGCTTCTCCTGGAAAAACAGATTCGAGTGTAGACGCCCTAGTAAATCAAAGTTTCTGCTACTTGTCGCATACGCTGATCTCTTTATAAAGCCCTTGTTGTTTCCATTTAGAGCATAATCCTCCATATGCCCCGCCGTGTCCTTATAAAAAAGCCCTGCAGTCAGCTGGGTGTCCAAAGTGTCATTGCTGTAGTTCAGAACGCTTTCAATATACGCTCTATAGGCATACATATTGTCGCTCTGTGTAATCATGCGATCACCTAGAGTGATGTCCACCTGGTTGAAAAGGGTGGCCACCGGATAGGCAATCGTGGCCACCTTCGCCGCTGCACCGATAGCCGTCCCATCCTCTTTTGTTATTCTGCAGGTTAGGTAGAGCAAGGTGTCATTCAAATCCAGGTACGTCTCTGTTGAGCCCGATATGTAAAACTCGATGGGGGCTAATGGGGATAGTGCCGCGAGGGGCGCAACTTCCATGAAAAAACTGTTTTCGATGCTTGTCTGTGTCGGGGGCACGACAAACAGATCTAGTTCCGATTTCACACATTCCCCCGAGGCACAGTGGATAAAGGCCATCTTTTAGAAAATATTGATGCCGGGTCTGTTTTTATTTCGCTTGACCCGTCTGTTCTTTGACGTGCGTTTTCTCTTCTGAGCGGCTTTGGTTGTTGTTCTTCGTTTTTTATGCGGCTTCGGAGGCCCCCGCCGGCGCGAAGCTCGCCTTTTTCTTTTTGCAGGGCTTTTACCCACGTAAACCAGACCAGAGCCCTCTTGTGCTGGTTGGTTGAAACGATTTGCGATGGAGGTTGTTGCAGTAGACACCACATCCTTAGCAATGTTTGCAGCAGCTGTTTTCATATGCGGCTTGGCTAATTCAAACCCTTTGCGCAGGAAGGGCATGGATCTCCGAAAAAGACTTCTAAAAATATTTCCTAGCCCCTCACCATACATCACAGGCGCACCTTGGAAATAGGGCTGATTTCCATAACCGGCCTGTCTGCGGTAATAATCCCTATAAGCGTGCGGCTCCCCGTAATTCTTCATGATTACCATGTTCTAATTGTCTCTCTCGTGTCTAGGGCGCAGATGTAGTTACACCAGGACCTTCCCGTATTTAAATGAGACCAGATCTCCCTGATCGTCCCTTATCTGGATGCTGATGGTATCAAAATGACACTTAGAAACAGGAATATAATCAGGCTTCATGTATTGTATATTAACAATGCCGTTATTTTCGCCCTTGACTTGTGCGGTCCGCATCAGGGGGGCGTATGAGTCACCAACCCTTTGGTATTCTACTATATCGCTGTAGATCATGAGGCTGTAAAATCCACCATCAATATCTGCACTTGTTTTGTCCGTATTTTTAGTATTATTTTTTATATTCTGAACGTTCCCCAACACCATTGAGAGTTTCCCGCTACATATAAACTCCACGGTAAGATCGGGTGATCTTACAAATACTTTACGGCGTGAGTTATTTAGAAACAGGTGTATATCTGCATAGCGCTCGAGACTCGCGATTGATTTGTTGATAGTATCTAGCAGCGCCTGTATTGTGGGGTAGAAGCCGTGAGGAAAACCCACATTTATCAATTCAGCAGGTTCTCCACGTCTGATGGTATACCAGGAATCTCTTTTGTCCAGGGTGTCCCAGGTATGGGGGTACTGAATCTCCATCAACTCCGCTTCCCACGGACCTTGTAAATTAACGGGTTTAGCCAGTTTAACAGAATAATCCGATATTTCGTTTTTTGGGAATATATCTAAAGAGGCGTTACTGGGCAAGGTGATATAAAAGCCGGTGTTTTCCATCTTCTTCTTCTTCTCAGGGAACGTCTCTGCTTTTTAGATCCTCTAGAGAGGCCGCGTTGACCCAACTGTTGAATTTCTCAGGCCATCCGTGCCATTTTAGCAGGTGCTGTTTCTTAGACCCCTTACCTTTACTCTGAATCATTTACTCAACCCTATAAAGACGCTGGGGATCGTCGATCACCTTTTGTAACTCCTCTGTGTAGAAATTACCGCTTACAACTTCACCAGCATAATCATTCAGCTGATATATGTATACCCCCTCTTTCACAGATGCTTTTGCCACTATGAAAATTTCGTCAGTAAAGGACTGTTGGTAGCCTTTTGTAAAGACACCTTTTAACTTGGATACTCGGACGTGGTCCCCTACGCGAAAGGATGCTTTCTTGATCTTCTCCGATAGCCGTCCAGCATACAGGTTTCGCCACGCTGATAATGAGTTTTCAGAGGTTACAGCCCGGGGAGGCATTTTAATAGACCGGTGGTAGCTGTCATTATACACATCGATAAAAGTCTGTAATATATCCACATTGCGTTGTGTATTATAGGCTGTGAAATATCTCCATAGTTTGGATTTTAGAGTTCTATTAAAACGTTCAACAACCGCCGCTTTAACTTCTGTGTGGGTTATAAAATGATGCACGCCGTGGTGCTTTAGAAGGTTTTGCAGGGGCCTATTCAGAAATTCCTTACCGGCATCAGTTTGTAATTTTACAGGTACGCGACCCTTGCTGAAGATATGTTTGAAGGCCGCCGCCACTCTTGAACCAGTCTTATCCCGCAAGGCCTCTGCAAATGCATATTTTGATAAAACATCTATCACCGTCAGAATGTACCGCGCACCATCGTTCTGCTTTTCAAGGTTAGAAACATCCGCCAGGTCTGCCTGCCACTGCATACCTTCCGACGCGACAATGGTCATTCTTCTTTTAAAACGTTTTCTAGCATTTTTATGAAGGGTATACGTCTCCTGGCCGGATAGCCATGTCTTAATAGCTCCACGCGTGATGGGGTGTTTATCACGCTGTAATTTTCGATAAAGCGCATCAACACCCCCATAACTCCCAACACCAGATTTATCATAATAGCATTCATGCAATCTTGAACGTGTGTTGTTAGCCATTGATGCAATACAAAAAAATAAGCAGACGCAGGGTTGGTGTATGGCGTTTTATTAAATTTTTCTTTATACTGTTTGGTATACATGTACGGGGTGTTGAACAGTTACCACCCCTGATATTTTATTGGACGCATCATATAACAGGCTATTCACATCAACGTGGTTACCCCGTCTGTAACTCTGTAGACACCAGACACTTGTAGCATTTAATAGTTCAGATAGTTCAGAGGCCTGTAAAACAAGACCTTTAAGGCGTAGGAATCTTGCATACATTTCAGCCACGTGGTGCCTCAAAACGGTTCTAGGGCCCATGTATAAAGAACCCCAGTTGTATCGGAATACAGAACCGTATTCATCACACGCCGACATCTTGATGGTGCTACAAATTACACTTTGACACATCCGTGCATCTTGAAATCTCGGTACATCAAAACGCCACAGCCGGGGTGGAGTGTTTACCGCTATTCTCGCCTTCCGCAAAGCGTATAAAAGTTTTTCCCCACACAGCCGTACAGGCATCAGATAGCTCTCCACACATCCGGTTTTTCCTCCAGAAACGTTACCCTAGAAACAACGGTACACATATAAGGAGCAGTATTATTGTGTTTTCATCCTTTTAAAAAACAAGCTTTTGCGGAACCGGACACCTCTGCGGGTTACTCCTCAGCCTGTACAGGTTATAAAAGTCTCTCTGTATTAAACGGGTTATATGGTTTCTAAAAATCACGGGGCCTGCCAGGCGTAAAGATTTCATTTTTTTCTCAGGCTTGCGACACTTTTGAATTTCCAAGATTGTTTTTGTTAGCAGGCCCCCCACACTCGCATGTACACGCATACCCATGGTTTTATAAACCCTTTTAAGCATCTGATAAACGTTATATGACTTGAACATCTGACATATTGCCCGTATTGCTACAGATTGATAATTCGGGAGTAAACAATCATGAGCATCCTGTTGCGGGTATCCGTATTTATGCCCTTCACACCAACGGTAATAGTCCCGCTTCAAATACGTTTTCACAAAAGCCGCCGCAAACGCTTGAGCCGTTACAGTCTCCAAAAGGGTTATATTATCATCTTCTTCCTCATCAGAACTTTCAAAACGTTTCAAAGTATTGCATTTCTTACACTTATCACCGACTGGGAATTCTGAACTTTCGATCCTTTTTGAACAGCACACGCAATAATAATTGACGGCGTTAAACAAGCTGTTCAGGCCCACAGTTCCGTTATGGTTATCTGGCGTTTTCTGCAATTCAAAAAAGAAAGAAGTTTAGCTCTTGAGCATGTGTTTTCACAGGTTTTTTCACACACACAAACACCCACACCGTCATACTTCATTACTTACCATAGCCAATGTTTCAGAACCAACATCTTCCAGCATAGAGGAGCTAGTAACGTCCATAAACAGCTTGTCTTCATCGGATGCTGTGTCTACCGTCGAGGTTATTGCGGCCTCTGGAAACAGTTGCTCTAAAACATTCAGATCTTCATAAGGGGTCTCCTCCAGAGCCTTAACAGCCTCATCCATATCCACATAGTGTGCATCCGTGTAGGCGTCATCCACACCGGAGTCGATGACACCCGGCTGTTTCCCACTCCCAATATTCAACATATCAAAATGCTTTCATAATGTACCCATACCCGCAGCGCCATCAGGATCCCCATCGATGGATAGCGCCGGTGCCGGCGGACTTTCAGGGCTGTAATATTTTTGAAGGGTTTTCAAATCCTCAACAGCTGTATTGTCCTTAGAGTAGTAGCTGTAGCGCTTCATAATTCCTGGTATTGAGGTCTTTTGAGTTTTTGTTTTTTTTTCCAGGGCTTCAGGAACGGCTTGTACATCCCCCAATACGTATCTGTATATATACACCCTGCACGCCACGCCCCACCCTTCAAAACCCCGCTCCACACTTCCGGTTCTTTGGTGGGCATCCGGAGGAAGTCCCCTTGGGGCCCCAACCCTTGTGGAGACCTTCCCGATAGCCCCCATGATGTCACATCCGGTGGGACACCCCCACTAAGGACCCAGGGCCTGTTAAACACACCTACATCACTTCCGGGACAGGATTTTGCCCAGACAGAACTTCCGGGGGAAACACAAGGAGGCCACGCCCCTGATATGACGTCATAGGGACCGGATATCCCGCCCTAAAGGGGCGTGGAAAGCTGTCAAGGCTCGTTTGATGAGGAAAGGTATCATTGTATACTACTCCAGCACCCCCTTCCTGGGAGCTAATGCAGGTAAGATAACAGACCTCACAAAGGAAGGCCTATTGAAAAGCTCCATACCCTATTCCTTCCAACATGTTGCCTTTGCATTTTAACTCAGTTTACTTACTTACTAATTGAATGGGTTCTTACAAATTAACATGCACATAAAAAGCCACCAAATAATATTTAGTCATGTTTTAATTTGGTCCGTATAGATAATTCAAAATTAGAATTTTGTGGCTCGTCATAGGCCTGGAAGTATGAGGTTGGATCATGTCTGGAGAATATACAACATGCTAACTATCCTTTCAAAAATGACAAAAGTCTTTAGCCCATTGTGTTGGAGTCTACTAGAAATGTGTTGGTATTATGGAAGTTGCTACCTCACCTTTATCTGTTTTAGTCACTATTAACCTTTTATGTAATTGTATTAGTCATTGTCAGGATATTTACATAATTGTATTGGTCATTATGGACCTTTTTACTTAATTGTTTTGGTCATTACCAGCATTTTATTTAATTCTGGTGGAACTACTGTCCTTCGATGTAACTATTCTGGTCGCTACTGTCATTCGAGTTAACTGTCCTGGTTGCTACTGGCCTTTTAGGGTGCATTTTATTGGTTTCTACTGGCCTTTTTATGTAAGTCTGTTGGTTGCTAATTCTCTTTTTTCATTGTGTTTACCACTATTGTCCTTATTCCTTACATGATAGTCCCACTGATCTCTTCTCATGCTCTGTACACCCTCAATATGCACCTCCATATCCTCTCATTCTCACCACAGTCTCCCTCCCCATCTCATGGGCACTCCGAACATTCCCTGGATAAACCTTCAAATCAACCCTTGCCACCGCTCATCCTATCCCAATCACTGGAAACCCAATCTACTCTCTGACACACCTGTAGCCCCAAATGCATTTATGCTCCCTTCTCCTCCTGTACAATCTCTAATCTCATTATCTGGCTCTGGAATGCCAAACCTCCTTCCAACTAGTCTTCCTTTATTATGGACCACATCAGCAGACATCACCCGCATCTCCAATCCTGGCCATTACTGAAACCTGGATAACATCATGATGCCATGACATTGCCACACTTGTTCTCATACTGATTAGGCCACATCATCTCACTACCCTTGCCTGGATAAATGTATTGGTGGGGTTGACCTGATGACCAGAAAAACCTACTTATTTGCCCCTCTACCATCATCTGACTTTCTTCTGTCATTCTTAGAGCATTATGCTATTCAACTGCCTGGCCCTACCCCTCTCATTATTCTCCTCATCTATCCTATACTCTTGGGCTCACGGCCCACTGAAACTGCCATTTTCTAAAATGTGCATGCCCCTTTTTTGAGTGCAACCAAGGCCAAACAGTGAGAATCTCTGAATTCCCCACTCACTATACATTTTACACTCAGTGCATCTTAGAAGACACCTGTGTCAGATCTTGTGGCATGCATTGAGTACTGACCACACCAGGTGACCGGGACATGAAGGGGTTGCACAAGAGTTTGCTTGGTGCTTGGCAGTATTCTCGCCTTCACTCAACTCCCACAGAGTGCATCATGATAGACAGCAGAGAGACAGCAGGGGCAGCACAACAACCTGGGTGGAAGGTCATTTTCTGTAAGTGCGATTGGCACACTGACAAATGGTGATTGGCAAAGGGTATCATCTGGTGGCCTGTTTGCCAAGCTTGCTCCTCTTATCAAAATGGCCTTGTTCAACCATTACTCCTGCTCAACACCACTTTAGACTTGTCTTAGGGTGCCACTGTTGATGCCATTTGGCCCCTGCATTAAGTGTTTAGGCGCATAGTGGCCCTGCATTTTCTGTTTTGTTCTCTAGTGACCATGCATTTAATGTGTTGGTCATCTGTGGCATTGCATTTACTAATTGAATGGGTTCTTACAAATTAACATGCACATAAAAAGCCACCAAATAATATCCCTTTTCTCAAACCAATATAGTTATGTATTTAAAATCACAATCTTTTTACAATTTTAACTAAACATTTTACTATGTTGCACTATACTTTTAATGAAAAATGTATCCTTTGAAAAACAGATGACATAAGAGGGGGTGCTGTAGGCCATCTTTGAACATGTCCACATAATATCTTAACTTTTTGGCCACAAAAAGTAATATCTGGAGGATCTGAGTTATTGCAGCACTGTGTGCTACCATACCTCACTCGCCTCACCTGTCTGTGAGAGCTTCTGTGCAGGTTTTGGTACGACAGCGGGGAACAGAACTGCCTCTTCAATAGGAACGTTGAGCATGGTGCCAGAGACCTAGTTGCAGTCTCACCAGCGTACTTCACAGAGCTGAACTACAGATAGAGGCACAGTTCTTCTCCTCTTCACAGTTCTTCCCCCACTTCTTCTCAGAGCATAGGAACGGCTAGCTCCATGGTTCCTTGCGACTTCCGGGCCTGTCTCGGGAGATTCCCCCACTTGTCTTTGGACTCCAGGCCGCCACCTGCTGGGCAGTCTGCGGGTCACCAGCTGATGCCAAAGACCAGGCCATTACTCCCTGCCAGCATCCCTCTGGAGCCCCTCCAAACATCTCTTCCCCATTGTGTAGGAGTGGTGGTGCACACACTCCATTTGTGAGCATGTATTTGGACTTCTTCATTCACCACAGAGAACCCAAACCCGGTAGGTAGACTGAGCTGGAACCGTTGAAATGCAGAATGCCCTGGTTCTGAATTCAGGCTGAGGGAGATTTGCCCGGGCCCAGATTGAACCACTTATACTATTCCTGGGTGCCCATGGTGGGGATCCAGGACCAGCTAATGCCTCACACCCATTGCTATCCTGTGTGACTCACCATTCACCGCCCAGCTGGCCCCAGCTCTATTGGTCACTTGCAGTAGGGTGGCCCCTCTGTGCCCCTTTTCTAGTTTTCCCTACATGGGACTGATGGTACAACCTGCGGCTCACGGCTCTGCATTCCTCAGGTGAGGCTTCCTCTTGGTGCAACCCTGCATAATTCAAATCTGTCAGTGACTCCGCATTCACCGCCCAGCTGGCCCAAGCTCTATTGGTCACTTGCAGTAGGGTAGCCCCTCTGTGCTCCTTTTTCTAGTTTTCCCTGCATGGGACTGATGGTACAGCCTGCGGCTCACGGCTCTGCATTCCTCAGGTGAGGCTTCCTCTTGGTGCAATCCTGCATAATTCAAATCTGCTGCCTGGACTGCTTTGCCTCAGTAACAACAATGTCAATTACACAGGACTTTATTCAAAGAGGTTTAACAACCTACCTCCAAACAAGATCCACAAAATTAAATATATTTCGGTCTTTTACATTGTATTGTATTGTATTGTATTTTACATTTATATAGCACCATTTCCCCATTTATATTGGCTCAATGTGTTTTGTAGTTGGAACGTCCTTGGATACCGAAGTTCAGGTATGGGAAGTTCTAAGAGTTTAGTTTAATATGTGTGTGCGCATTGTGCCTGGATTAGGACTTAGCAGGGCTGGCAAGATTCCAGTAAGCAACCCAGAGGTCAGGCACGTGGGCGGGTGCTGTCAGTGGTTGAGGTACAGTGCTAGTGCAGGACACTTGATGTGTGCTCAGCTAGACCGACATTTTTCATAGGTTGTCACTGCATACTAATGGCAGAGGTATTGAGACACATCCGGGGTTTCAGTGTGGTCGGCTATGCGTGCAGCTAGACCGAATTTATTGTAGCTGTAGCTGAATTCTAGAGTGCATGGATAGAGCCGTGCCTGAAGCATGTGTAGACATATGTTATGCGATTTATACATATCTAATACCATGATGGATTTCATCTTCGATGTCCCTTTCCTAGGTCGAAAATGATTGGCTGGTCTCGCAAACTGGGGACTCCCTAGATGTAAGTACTTGTGCAGTGGGAGAGAACCACCTAGACCTGAGACCCCTAAGCAGTGGGATAAACACCCAAACCTAAGAATAAAGTACATGGTGGTGCCCCTAACTTGAGCAACGACAGTGCCCAGCGGGGGAGTTGGACAGGGGTAGACGACCGAGTTTATCATGGAGTGTCACTGTGAATGGTGCCGGTATTTGCAGTGGTTTGGAGGAGTAGGTGTTTTGTTGGGTTTTTGGCCAGTGCTTCTGTGTGTGGGTCAATCACAATATAGAGTGCAAGAAGGTTTCAAGAGGAGGAAGGAAAAGGCCAGGTGTTGAGGGCCCTTATGAATGCAAGGTGATTGTCAATGTTGCGGATGTGGAGGGCAGATAGTTTCTGATGGTCAGAGCTTGGAGGCAGAAGGAGGATCTGACCAGTCTGGTGCAGTTGTAGTGGGGGATAACTAGGAGAAATGTTGCGCCGGATCGAAGTGTCCTGGAGGGGCGGTAACATGTGAGTTTGCCTTGGATGAATTCCGGGCCGGTGTTGTGATTAACACAGTGAGTGATGAACATGGCTTTAAAGGTAGTTTGTCGACCAATAGGGAGCTAGTGAAGAACTCTCAGTGTCAGCCTGATGTGGAGGGAGGCCAATGAGCAGGCGGGCAGCAGCATTTTGGATTCTTTAAAACTTCCTAAGCTGGAACGCTGGTGCACCTAGATATAGGCAGTTTGCAAAGACTAAGTGGTAGAGGATGATGGAGAGGATGGCAGAGATTCCCTAAGTATAGTTGAGGTATGGGAAGATACACCTGAGGATGCACAGGTGGAAGAAGCAGGTTCTGGAAATGGAGTTGATGTGTTAAGAGAGGGATAAATCCGTGTCCAGCATTCATCCAAGGTTTTTCACTGAAGTGGAGGTTGCCAGGGTTGGCCTAGAGAGTGTGGCCAGGGGATCGGTTGGGGGAGGAGCATGTTTTTTCCGAAGACTACGATTCTGTTTTCCTAGGGATGAGGATGAGGTGGTTGGCTGATATGCAGTGGTCAATATCCGAGAGAAATTATCACAGATCAGGACGGCTGGAGCTTGGTGATTTTGGGATATTAAGGATGATCTGGGCATTGTCCATGTATTTTGAGCAGGAGAGATTGTGGGAGTGGATGAGTGCGGGAAGTGGGCTCAGATAGATATTGAGAGATAACGAGATAGGGATACTCCCTGTGGGACCCCTTTCAGCACTGGGCGGAATTAATAGGTAAAAAGGTGGAAGAGTGTGATTTTGAAGCAATTAGAGATGAAGGAGGAGATCCACGTGAGGGCAGTGTCTTTGATTCCTAAAGAGTGTAGCTTGTCTAGGAGAATGGTGTGGTCAATGGTATTAAAGGCAGCAGAGAGGTGAAGGGGAATTAGTACAGTGCAAACGTCAGCGTCCGCTGTTGTTTTTAGGTCATCCCAGATGGACACCAGGGAGGACTCCGTTTCTCAGAGGGATCTGAAGCCAGATTGGGCAGGTTCAAGGTGGTTGTTGGCTTCAGTGAAGTGGCTGAGTTGCTTGTATGCTGTGCAGTCCATGAGTCTGGCCATGATGCGCTGTTGGAAATGAGAAGGTAGTTCTGGGGAAGGAGTGGGATGAGCAAAGGTTTTTTGAGGAGGGGTTTGATTTAGGAGGTTTTCAAGGCTTCTGGAAATGTTCCCGATGTGAGGGATTGGTCAAGGATTGAGCATGCAATACTGCCTGCACAGGTATATTTTTGAAGAGGGTGCCCAGGCAAAGCTCCTCAGGGCTTTGTGCTAGGAGCGAGAGGAATTCCTGGTGTGAAATCCAGGAGAAAGAGGAGACAAAGAAATGGTGGTGAGTAAACTGATTCTTTGTGCACTCTCGTCTTAAAAGGTATCTGGCCATGCTGCGCAACTGGAACCTTGGTAAATACTAGATAATGGTAGCTTGGTTCTAGTTGTTTGCGCTAGCCTTAGTAGTAATTGTGATTACAATAATCGCATTTGGTTTGTCAACAAAAAGCTTGGTTTATTGTTGTACACTTGTCAGAAGGTTCAGCCAACACGTGTTTCAACATTGGGTCTTTGTCAAGGCTGATATTTGGACAGTATTCTAGTCAAATCAAACAGACCAATACGCACACTATCGACTCCATTGCAATGTCAATTGATGAATAGTGCTGGTTGTCGATCTTTCAATTGTCATTTATGGTTTTCACCATGTCTCTGTCTGCTTTCCTTTCCCTCCCCATCCACAACCTTGATTATGGTATGTATCGCTAATTTCTACTCACGCAAATGTTATTGTTATTGTTAAACATATTGGTCTGTTTGATTTCACTTGAATACTGTCCAAATATTAGCCTTGACAAAGACCCAGTGTCAAAACACTTGTTGGCTGAACCTTCTGACAAGTGTACAACAATAAACTAAGCTTTTTGTTGACAAATCAATACGATTATTGTAATCACAATTACCACGAAGGCTAGCGCGAACAACTAGAACCAAGCTACCATTATCCATGAGATGAAGGTTTGCATCAGGAGGGAGTTGGGACAGGGGATGGGAGGTGGGTGGGCGATGGTCGGGGTCATTGTTACGATTTTAGGGATGATGGCCATATGTCTGTCAATGGTGATGTTATAAAAATGTTCTCATAAGGCATCACACAGAGATTGTGAATTGGGTGGAGGAGGTGTTAAGCAACCTGGTGATTTTATTTCAAAGATGATTCAGTGCAGTTCCCTGCTTGGGTTGTGACAGTTTGTTTGTTTGTTTGTTTGTTTATTTGATATGGCGCAGCCGAGACCCAAAGGTAGTTAGGCGCAAGCATTACAAGGATACTTATCAGCTTAGTTACCAGAAGTTATATACATACATAGTTATATACAGGCATAGATATCTATACAGTGTTACATTGGGTGGACATATTACAGATACAATTTGCAAGGTGCCCGTAGGTGGTACAGTGGCACATATACAATTGGAGTGGTGGTCGGGAAGGAGCTGTCTGGGTGGGGAGATTCATCTGTAGCTCAAATTAGACATCATTGGTCCAAAACCAAGCTAGAATTTTTCACCTAAATGTGGGGTAGGGTTAGTCGGTTCTAAGCTCCAATGGTAGTTTGTTCCAGGATTGGGCAGCCGTAACTGGGAAGCTGGAGCTGCCAGCTGTGTTTAGTTTGTATCTAGGAACCTCAAGGGTGAAGACGTTAGCTGATCTCATGGGCCGGTTTGAGGTTCTCCTGTTTATTCTCTCTGTAAGGTACGGAGGCGCTATGTTGTTAAGGCCTTTGGAGGTGAGGGAGACAGTGAACATTTATTCTGAAGGCAGAGATGTGGTCTCTGTTGGGAATATTTAGAACTGCTCTTAGGGCGTTGTTTCGGATTCTCTGCAGTTTGTCTATGATGTTCTTATTTGACCCCGCATAGAGCGTGTTGCAATAGTCCACTCTATATAGTATGAGTGCGTTGGCTAGCATGATGCGACTAGTTTCAGAGAGGAATGGTCTGCAAGCTCGGATCAGTTTGCACTTGTATGCTGAGGACGATGCTAGTGAGTTGACTTGCTTCTTGAGGGAGAGCGCTGAGTCAAGATAGAAGCCAAGGGTTTCAACTGCAGTTACCACTTTAATGTCATAGTTGTCGATATTGAAGGTGGCATAGTTGGGGTCAAGTTTTTTTATGGCCGTCTCAGAGCCTAGGATTAAGAGTTCAGTTTTGTCTTCATTCAGGCAGAGGCCATGGGATGCCCTCCATGCCTGAATGAGGTGGTATATCTTGTTTACTAAGGCCGAGTCCTCCAGGAAGTTGCCCGAAAGGGGGATGAGGATCTGGGTGTCATCGGCGTAGTTGGTTTAGGTGACACCCAATCTGTCCAACTTGTCGAACAGGGGCTTAGTAAAGATGTTATACATAGTAGCGGAAACGCAAGAACCCTGAGGTACCCCGCAGGGGACTTGAATGGGGTCTGCAGCTGCGAGAGGGGAGAAGACTCTCATGGTGCGGTCCGCTAAGAAGGATTGAACCCAAGTTATGGCATCACTTGAGAAATGGGTGGCTGACCTGAGGTGGTTACATAAGACTGTGTGGTCCACTAGGTCTAAAGCCGCCGATAGGTCAAGGAGGAGTAGCATAGCTGAGTTCCCCTTGTCCTTTAGCTCGTCAATTTGAGTCTTAAGGTCGATCAAGGCTGTTTCTGTGCCGTGGAAGGGGCGGAATCCAGACTGACGTGTTCCTAGTAATTTGTTGGCTTCAAGGTGGTCCTGTATTTGTAACTATGCTACCCTGTCTAGGATTTTAAGTAAAAAGGGGACCGTAGTGATCGGTCTGTAGTTAGTTGGGATGCAGGTGTCCAGAGTTTGTTTTTTGATTAGCGGGAGTACCCAGGAGTTTTTAAGGTTGTTTGGCACTAGGTTAGTCGTGAACGAAGCGTTAATGAGCTTGGAGATGAAGGGGGCTAGATCTCTGGCTGCGTCCTTTATAATTTGGGGTGGGCAGCTATCTCCTTTGCTGTTGGAGGGTTTGAGCGAGAGTATGATTTTTTCTGTTTCAATAATATAGACTTTCCTGAAGCTAAAAGGTAGGATGGTGCAATCCTGTATGAGAGGAGATGGTTGTTGTTGGGGTAGAGTCTCTGCTGGAAGGAGCAGAGAGTCTTTCTTTTTAGCAATTTTGATTTGGAGGGATGTCATTTTGTTTGATAAGACATTTTGAATGTCAGTACACCATAGCTTATCCTTGGGAATGTTATCCCAGTTCAACATTCTTTTCCCATAGAATGCTTTTTTGGTTTTTATGATTTCTGATCTGTAGGCCCTTGTTAGTCTTGCCAGGGGTTTTTTGTTTTGGGGGTTGGCTTGGATCTCCAGGTCCATTCCAGCTGGTGCTTGACCATTTAAAGAGCTTTGAGGTTGGTGGTATAAAACCTGGATGTGAGGCCTGATCTCAGAGAGGTCCGTTTTGTTGGGGTGAGGTTTGTTAGGGTGCTGGAGAGCCAGTGGTCAAAGGTTTTGACGGGGGTGGGGCATTCCAGCAGGTTGGGTGCTGGGAGTGGTTTGAGGAGGGAGTTTCCTAGGTCAGGGGTGATAACGACTTTGTTCCAGAGTGGGGTGAGAGGTGCAGAGGTTGGTGGCGGCCGGGTGATTCCTTGGGAGGGGGCCAAGGGTGAAGATGGTAGGGAGAAGGAGATTGCTGAGTGATCTGTCCTTCATAGGGAGCACAAAGGCAGAGTGGATATGATTGATTGGTTGATTGATTGATTGATTTATTATACGCCTATACACAAATGTTTCAAAGCGCAACCAGGCAGGTAGGGGGAACAAAGGGAGGCAAGACAAATGATCTTTGTAGGCCTAGTGTCATTTAGATCGTGCAAGTGCACAACAAGAAGTGCAGGGGAGAGAATACAGGGTGAAGTGCACCCAGAGCTGCAGGTCCCTGAGCTAAGTGCAACAAGGCTGGGACTACAGGGGGCAATCCGAGCCCGTTAGTGCAAGGTTAGCCAGGTGGCAGTGCAAGGTGGGCTAGGCAGCCATTGCAGGGGGGGCTGGTCAGGGCCCCCCTGTATGGCTGTAAGACTCAGAGGACACCTAGCAGCCAGTCAGCAGACAACGCTGGGTCAGGGAATCTTAGCAGGGGAGAGGGAGCGAGAAAGAAGAGGAGAAAAGGAAGGCCTGGCCTAAATGAACCTTACTATCCAAGCAGTTGTGGAAATGTTTTATGCTCTTGGCCCTATATTTTGCAGCCTCAGAGAAAGATGGTTTTCAAAGTTATTTCCATGATGGGATCAAACATTTATATAGCAGGCCTACTGCTAGAGACTGTTTAGCTGGTGCCTTGTCTGTCCTTCTGTGGTTTGTGCACCATTCCCTTTGTCTAGCCCCTCTTCTTGGTTCTTTTGAGTTTCGATTTTCTGCTTCATTAGCTGCCTTCCATGCCTTCTGCCATTTCTCTCCAGCCCCACCTCCTTTCCTGCTCCCGTCTGCCCTTTCCTACCAGGAGCACACTCTGTGCTTGGTCGCTCTCAGTTCCTCCCACTTTCTTGTGTTGTTACCCATCTGGTGCTCCCTGGCGATTGTTTGAACTCAGTGCCACCCACCTCCCTGTGCTGTTACCTATCTGGTACTCTTTATGATTCTTCCGCAATCCTTCTCTGCTCAGTGCTGAGGCTTGCTCTCTAGTGTTCCTTCTAGTAGTGCATTGTGTGTATGTGTCTTACAGGTATTTCCTCACTAATGGTGAGGTTTATTGTCCAGTCCTTTCCCGTCCTATACACTTGTGGGTATTTTCAGGGGGTTGCCAGCAAACCTGGGCTGCCTTTTTCTCTTTCCTGGGAGAGTACCCATTTTGATTCTAATTTTGGGGAAACCATTTGACAGTTAAGTCATGTCATTATAACAGATGCCTTTCTTGTTATAGAGATACAGAGAGGTTTGTACATTTCACACTAGCCCTTGTTTTTCTCCCTGGCTTCCTGGAGCTCCCTGGATGCTGCCCCACCACTTGTTATATGGGGTGGACTCATTGAGGTTCAGGGAGAGAAACTGGGTGCATCATCTGAGTTCCCCATTCAACAGCTCCCAGTTCATGAAACTATTCCCCTTTCCTCAGGCATTCACTAACCCTAGGATCCAGGACACTGCAACTGCCTTCTACTCCCAGATCATTCCTTCTACATCTCCTAGAACAAAGTATGGTATCCAAAGGTTCCATACTCAGATCACTTTTCTTTACTCTCTACACCTCTTCCTTCTACAAACTCATCTCTTTCTTTTGATTCACCTATCACCTTTTTTACAGATGACGCATAAGTCCTCCCTCCTTTCAGTTCTTACACAGAAAATATCATCAAGTTCTTCATCTGTCTTTGTACCATCCAAGATGTTATGGCATTTTGCTGCCTTATTCGCACTACTGAAACATGGAGGTAATGTATCTAATAGCACTGAATTTACCACCCCAACTCCTATTGTTTATTTCTTTTCCCCATACCATCTTCACCCCCATAAAAACACAATCTTGGGGCCATTGTGGACAGCAATCTTGACCTCCATGACTCATCACCTCTACCGCCACTGCTGGAAAGATACACCTGCTCAGCATTAGGAAGATCCTACCACTCTACCATAACTCTTATCTCCATGCTGATACTCAGCCGGATAGGCAAATAGCTGAGCCTCCTCTAGGGATTCCCACTTTACTCCTTTTCCCCACTTAACAAAAGTCTCAATTATGCCACTTCCACCATTTGCAATGTTCCTTGGTCTTCTCCCACCTACCACCACCATCTCCAAGCTAGTTGACCCTCTCTGCACAACTGGTTCCTCTTTGAATTCCTACTACTAGTATTTACGTCTGCTTATGAACTCACCCCCAACCTCACTTTCAACTCCTGCCACACTTCTCCATGTAACCCCTGGTCAAACCTCTTCTCATTATCCATGTCCCTCATCCACCCTGCACACCCTCTGACCTCCACTCCTTTTCCCTCCTCACCACCTACCTCTGCAGTTCCCTTCCACTTACAGTAAAAAGCTTACCAACTCACATGGATTTAGTGAGCCCTCAATCACCATCTTCTACACCTTCAAGAGACAATCACACTATCCAAAAACTCTCCATAAGCCAAATTAAATTCATCCTCACTTCTAAAGTATGTACCCTGTTATGCCCCATTTTTGTCCTTTTACATATCATCATTTGGCTCATGGTTCATTATTCATTTACTACATTACAAGGCACCCACTTGAGAAATGTCCCTGGCTATAGCATGCACCTTTGTTAGTGCATATTATTAAAATACCATATCTTTTTAATAAATACAAATATCTGCACTATATGATGGACTCGGGAGGGTATATAATTATACTTTAGCTAAATGTGCCTTACCAGTCAAGAAATATCCATTTTGATTTGAGTCTCATCTGAACAAGAGCACCAACAACACCAGACATGTGTTTTTGGTTAGTTTGGCAGCATCAGTGAGGCATGGCTGTTGTGCTCTGTCTTTCTAGGCCAAGGCAGCACATGCACCACATCTGAATAACACTTGCTAACTTGGGGCAAAACTCCAAATATTTAAAAATATATCAAATGCGTGAGCGCTCCTCTGGTGAAAAAGAACAAGCTCAAATAGTCTGTTCTATGGGCTAGTGCCCTCTCGGAAATGTCTACTATCAAATTTATGCTTGCTTACCATTTGCATAGCAGTCTATTTACGCCCACAAGAACCGTCCAGCACCAACATCTGAGGCAGTTCTCTTCTAAACAAGAATACCAACTGGGTTCTTGGACACATGTTCTGCCTGCTGAAATTGATCAAGAGTTGTGGTTCAGTTTCTTTCAAGGCAATGTCCAGCACCTCACACTGCCCAATACTCTCTATGACCACTCCATGGTCTCCTTTTTTAACCTTGGCATGGGCACCACCCTAATGGTGAGATGAGATTATCTGAACATTCAAACTAATAATAAATGTATAAGGATCACTCTAGTAACTCAATAGGTACAACTGATCATACATAAACACTAAATTGAGATTGAAGCAGATTTGCTTTAATACTGCATACTCACAGCAAAGGTGCAAAAAAGGCACTGACATATTGTGTAACAAAAACATAAGGACAAGCTTGTGAGGCATTCATATGTAAACTAGATATCATCAAAAATGCAAAAGTGCAATAAAAAACAGAGGTGAGCTGATGGTCAATGCATTTCAGATAACAAGATATCCTTCATGAGGGTGCATCTAGAAGAGATACATATCAAAATAAAGAAAAGAACAACAAGGAAATAGATAATCATTAAGGTTTGGTGTATGCCACTAATAGAAATAAGACGTGTCATTGTATGTTTTGTAAGTAATACCTGTCTGTCATAAGGCATACAATCCACTTTTACGAACAAATAGATAATAGCATAGAATGATTCATCAAAATCATGTGAAAAGATAACATAGAGAAACACGAGTCTCAAGCGAGGAAACAGAATTGATGACAAAAAATATGTGAGATCCTTTTTGGGTACAAGGAAGTACACTGAATAAATACCCTTGTTTACCTGTAAAACGGGGATGTCTTCGATTGCACCCTTTTCCTGCAGGATCTCGACCTCTTGCAGCAGGATCTTAAGCTGTTCCAGTGTTAGGAGCCTGGATCTTGGAGGTCTGTATCGAGGTGGTCGGCTGAACTCGATGCAATAACCGTGGGTGACGGTCTTGGGCACCCGCTAGTCTGTGGTAGTCCCCTCCCATGCGTGCAGGAATGATGTTATACGTCCCTCGACCGGGGAGGTATGGGAGGGGACCCAGACATGAAAGTCATTTCTGACCGGAGGCCGGGGAGCATCTGGGTGTGGCGTTGCATCCCCTTCCCTTCCCACAGCACTGTCCTCTGGGTGGATAAGGGTTTGTCGAGGCAGACAAGAGCATACAACTTTTTACATTATTTGTCCGGCACAGCCTCGCTTGTGGTCAATGGGACACCTGCCCTTTTTCTTGTAGTTGTAACCACAAGAGAATCTGGGATGACATGACCCCTAATATATAGAGGGTCGGAGGGTGAGGGGCGAAACAATGTTTCCACTTGAGGGTTCACAGCCCTAGTCTGAGAGGGTGTTAACAAGGAAGGGGCGATGTGCCTTTTGATGGAATTGAGTAAAGGGATGGCCTGGCTGGCAGGAGGCTTCTCCTTTAATATGTCTTCCACGAAGTCTGAATCTAACACTGCCTCTTGCGTGGCTATTTGGAAGTGTTCTGCTGCCTTCTTCAGAATGGCGTTAAATGCCATCTGATCATCAACAGGTAAAGCTGATGCAGAGGAAGGGACGAGGGAGGGTCCATGCATATGGTATCAGGGTTTGGGTTATGGGTGGGTGACAACCAGGGCGTGTCATCCCCCTGCTGGTCATCCCTCCAATCTTGGGTCTGATCAGAGGTATCCACAAAGGGATCATCCTCCAGCAAGTAAGGATCCAGGGGCTCTTCTTGATCTGTAAGGTCAAAAACCTCCTCATGAAGAGGGCAGGATGTCCTCTGAAACCTCTCAGAAAATCCACAGACTTAGCCAACCTGTCCATACACCCTTCAAATCTTGCTCTGGTCCATGTAGAAGAGCCAGATGAGTCCAGAAGGGGAAAGGGCTCCTCCTGGGGCTCCCCTAGCCTAGAACGCCGAGATTTATCAAGGAGTGTCTTAGATAAGGACTGGGGGCTTTCAGAATAATCCTCCCGCCTTTCTGGAAGTTCAGGCGTGTGTTTCGACGTGTCTTTGTCTTTCGACATGACTTTAGACTTGTCCTTTGTTTACTGGCCACCGAAACAATCTTAGCAAGACTCATGCTGATGTTCGGCATTACTGGGAGGGGTTTAGACTGTTTAGATGGTTGCGCTATAGATTTAGACGCAACCAGAACTTTAAGTGTCGGCGCGCTCTTAGGCGGCATCTTGACGGCCTTGGGGGTTTTGGTGCTGGTGCCTTTACTTGTAGACTGCCCGGACGCTTGCCGCTTATGCAGTTGTGGGGAAGGCTGCCGATCACACGAATCAGCAGGTATTGCTGAGAAATTCAACGTACCAGTTGTCACTTTGGTCCACTTTGACGGATCTGCCGAGTCTTACAGGAATGGGTGCGTCCCTGTCGCTGGGGTGTTCCTTCCCCATAGCAGGACTATCGTCATGCCTGGTGGGGCTGGGGATGGATGTCATGGAGCGCGAGTGCTCCGATGTGAGGTCAAAGGCAGCCGGATCGGAGCCATGGCCATCGCTTAGCTTCTCATCACTCTTGGCGGCAGCTGCGGCGGCAGAACTACCCTCGGCCTACAACATGGCGTAGGCCGCCCACTGCTACAATCAACGCTCCTTGATCGTTTTAGGATGCAGGAGTAGGCAGTAGTTACAGGACGCCTCATCGTGATTGAGGGGAAGACACTTATTTCACCACTAGTGCTTGCCTTTCCAGGGGTATTTTCCCTTACAGGAAGGGCAACATTTAAATGGTGTCCTGTCTATAGCTCAAGTTTGTGAAAGCGACGGCAAGTCTAAAAGGGCAAAGAGAGGGGAGAAGGAAATACATTCTTGAAAAGAATAGAGACCTCCAGACCCCACTCTCCCTACTGTATAGGCCAGCCAGAAATCCCGGCCATGCGGTTGGCAGTGCCGACCGGAGCACCAGCCGTCGAAGGTTTTTCTTTGCTGTCTTCGTCGGCAGTAAGGAAATAGTCATCGAAGAGGGGACAAATAATCAATAAACGAACAAAGGTTGGGAAATATAACAATTTTGCAATAGGAAGGTACTCTGCATAAAGCGACCAGCTAGCTGGGTAGAAAAAAAAAATCTGACGGACCTCGACACGTGATTGATGTTGGGTACACTACATGTCACGTTAGGGATAGTGTTACAGACACGCCCATGTTGACGTCCCCTTGCGATCCTCGAAAGACAAGATGCAATACTTTACTCAGATATATAACACAGGAAATTAGAAAAACAGATAAATTACTACAGAAATAAAAACTTGCAAAAAAGTGTACATAAGATTTAGGGATCAGTCAAATGTGTATCAAAGGGAAAATGCACACATGCATTCGACAGATTCAATATAGGGAAGCGGTTTAGAATTGCTGACCACTAACCACAAGGTGTACACTCAGGAAAATATAACAAACAAACAATATACTGGATGGATACCAAAGAAAAAACAAGTGAGTAGCCTCAGTAATCATTTGAGACTAAAATGAAACAGTGCAAAAAGATTTCATAAAAAACACATCAGGGCTCATGCCGAGTTTGCTGGTCTGGAAATAAGGGTGCCAGTAGGCTCACCAGCACCTTTGTTTCTAGACCAGAAAACTACGGGTTTGCCTGCCAGAGCCGCTGTGCCCCACAGCAGTCACAGTAGGCAAAGCTGTCCCAGCCCCCTTTAAGGCCCATCGCCTGTCTGGGCAACCACCATTCTGCAAAAATTATCATGGAGTGAGGTGGCAGCCTCCTGCAGCACACAGCGCAGCAGAGGGAGGCTGATGCCAAAATTACTTGATTTCATCTTGCTACCATGGAGCACTTGCTCTCTATAAAATGGCTGTCTGCCCTAATCCTAACCACTGAGTTCTCCTGGGCAGATGCCGCCCACGATGTTCGTTCCACTGATGCTGCTTCCATGGCAGCCTTCCTGATTTCCCATTGGTGGATGGCTGCAAGAAAGGCAGCCACTGACTACAAGCCGGCAGGCTTGGCCGACATCCACCCTCTTAGGCCCCATTTAAGGCCCATTGCCTGTCTGAGCCTGTCCGGGGTTTACAGCACTTCAGCATGTTTCTTTCTTCCTCCCTTCCCTGATGTTTCTCTCTGCAACCCACTGCATTGTTTGTTTACCACCTGATGTGCCGTTTCACTGCTGCAACACACTACTGTAAAGGTAAGGAAGGCCTTGTTCCCCTTACCGGTTCATTCCATTTTCTGGTTATCTTATGCAACACCCTATCCTCACCTGTGGAATTTTGCAAGACTGAATGCTCCAGAACTGCTTTTATCCTGATGATACTGAGTCTGCTGCATTGCTACTAACATTAACTTTGACAATATCAGACTGCTTCTGCCCCTGGACTCCTGCCTGTTTTTTGTAATTATTTCGTCCGGTGAATTAGGCCCTGCCAGGCATCACTTTGTGACTGTTCTACCATTACCTTTCCTCAGCCTTCTTGTGGTATACCCTATGTTTGGCCATTGTATTTCCCCGGAATTGTATTGTGATTATGCCTGCAACTGTTCAAACCCATCATAACGTGCACATTGTTGCTCATGCATTCCTACCTACTGCAATCTTCTGATTAGTTTTCTTAGCCTCTGCTTCTTCGCTTCATATTTGTATAAAGTCCTTTCTTATTACACACTCATCCCTCCTTTATCTCTCTGTACCACCTTTCCTTTCCTGCCGGTTTTACCTTCTGCTTGCCTGATGTAGCCTGATGTAGCCCCTCATTCTATGAGGTGTGGCTTTTCCAGCATGCAGCCAGGCTCCCTATTTGTCATTATCACTTGTTTGTTGCTGATGTAGACGCTCCCTCAATGAACAGAGCCTGCCCGCTTCGTGTTTTGTCACTGCTAGAGGGAGCTGTTGCCTTAGGAAAGAAGCTGTTGCCTTAGGAAATATATTAGGCCATCTGTATATTTGTCTGATGCAGTCTTGCACAACCTGTTGTACTTTTGTCTGATGCAGTCATGACAGCCTGTTGTCACTGCTAGAGGGAGCTGTTGCCATAAAGAAATATATAGTGGTCCTACTGTGTGAATGAAAACTGTATCTTCTTTATCTCATTGATAACATGTTTGTCCATGCAGTCATGGGCAGTAGAGACTACCCACTGTGCCTGTTGTCCCAGCTGGAGGGAGCTGTTGCCTTCGGATATATAGTGGTCCTACTATGTAAATGATAACCTAAAACATATTTTTTCTACTAACACGAATCACAATCATTTACAACCAAATGTACCAAATAACTTATTAACACACGGAAGATGTCTCTCCACTTTGGCCAATGTACACTGGCTTTCGCACTAGTATACATATATTACGATTAGTTCCGTGTTTGGTGTTACTCAGTTAAATAAGACACATAAGGCAAATGACTGGTCTTACAGCAGGTGCCCTAGTAAAGCGTTCACAGCTGCCCCTTAATAAATGTTCACCACTCCACAGGGCAGAGTTGCATGCACTCCTCAGCCCACTGCAATGCGACTGCCTCGATGGACACAGGTATCTGTTGCAGCTTTGCAATAGGGATGCTTACAAAAGGCAGCAGCTGTGCGGGATGTCTCGCCATAGTTCTGGAGCTTGCCCGGGCTGCCCGGCTGTGTTTCAAGGCAATAGGCACAGCCAAGGGTGTTGCTAGGTCTGGAAAAGATCAGTGGCTACTCTAATGTCCAAGCTGGCGGGTTTCAGGGCTAACTATAGCCTTTTGTTTGTAGTCCCTGAGCTTCTATCCGGGGCTACAACCAAAAATACCCTGGGCTATATCCCCCTCAGCCCCCTAGCAACGCCTCTGGACACAGCAGCATGTTGATCCCCGCACACCTAGTGGTGACTCTCTCACTTTTGACAACTGCAGCTTATGTTGCTGCAGCCCTGGGTTTGTTTCCATAAAGAATTAAACACTTTCATAAGTCATTTCCTCTTCCCAAAGTAGTTGTTGTTTATTTATTTATTTTCACTTGGCTAATGTGAATATAATTAGCACTTCATGTCTTATTTTTTGCTAGCACTTCAACGTTTTGATCCTCTTGCTACACAGACTGGCGCATGAATGCCTGCCCTGGGTGGTGACAGACACCATGCGATAACCATGCGATAACAGATGGCAGATCCCGCGCTCATTGGCAATTAGTTGTTTTTTTCTAAAGATTTAATTAGCTATGCAAATGATCCAATCAGCTTGAACATTGTTTTCATTGAAAACTGTACCTACATTAATTACGATAATTTAATAACAGTGTCAGGCATACAGGTGGCAAATAAAGGCTCGAGAACTGAATTGTTGTGCTATTGTTGTTATATGTGTAAGTGTCATCTGTCAGTATATTAGTGCAGTGTCAGTGTGGGTATTGGTATTGTTTATTTATAAAGCACTTATACACAAAACGAATGCCTCAAAGTGCTACAAGACAACATTTCTGCTAATTCGAGTGCGGTAACAGATAGTGGGGAAGCTGTGGGGATAGGAGGGCAGGGGAGAGAGGCGGAGTGCCGCAGACAGTAAGTGAAATGGAAGGGGGAAAAAGACAAGTGCGCCTGGTCCCGGAGGGCCGGCATAAGTGCAGAGGGTAATCTCATTGGGAAGTGCGTAGTGCAGTAAGAAGTGCGGGGGTCCCGGAGGCAAGTGCCGGGAAAGAGTAGTAGGAACAAACAGAAGGCTATTACCACTGGCTGGGTTCCCACATCCATGATCAGCTAATTTAGTTGTTTTATCTTGATTTTATATTATTCCAGCGGGCGAAGCTTTTCTTTGTGGAACACACCTAATGCGGGGTGTTCTGTTTTTAGTCCTTTTGGCTTCTTTATACATTACCTTTTTGGGTGCACAGAGTGCGCCTGAGCTCCATTCCCTTTGATTTGTATTGTTATGAATAGGTTTTTTACTTTGTTTATGCCATGCTAAAATGATTTCTTCCCTGCTGTGGGCCTCCATTTCAGGGCTCTCAGGGGCCCTGCTTGTTCTGCTAACCTCTATCCGACCTCGTGATGGAGCATTTAGCCTGCAGAGTGGATGTGAGCAGCAGGCATGCTTCAGGAACGCCAGTAGTATTCACCCAGAGCCAAAGAGACTCAGTTAGGCATGTCACTCTATCACCTTTTTAAACCACTCCATTTCCACTTCAATTTTTGAGGAAATGTAAACGCCTCCCTTAGATACACTTTGCAGGCAGCATTTACACCTGATTCGTAAGAGGTCCCCCTGGCCTTGACCCGGTGCAAAACCGAGGCATATTCCATAGGAATCCATTCCTTGTATGCTCGCATTGAGGCCTTATGCAGGCATACAATTAAGCGTACTGACAAGGCAGAAAAGGTCAGCACGGCTCAGATCTTATCCTCCGTCTCGTCAGTGGTGCAGAATGAGACAGCATGTTAAATGAGTTTAATGTGCCGCTTCATTGAGAATGAGGCTGTTGGCTTCATGAGCTGCTATGAGCAATCCAGACCTTCTACTATTGATGACATCTGCAGTAACCTTTTCAAGTGTCCTGCTTCAAGAGGAGTTCCTTTGGCTTGTGAACTCCTCTATGACTTTAGCTTGATGTTCTTTGGATCACCAAACGTTGGCTCTGTGATTACGCTGGCCTGCTTTAATAGCCGCTATTCCCCACGGCTCTAGAATTATCCAGATTGACCATCTTGAGTCTGTTGGTGGCAGGGAAGCTATTGCCTTCAAGGATAATGTCTGTGCTTCATTCACGCTCTTGCCAAATGTCAACCCCTTATAATATTTTGATTTACTGTGCTTACTGTTTACCACCCTACATCCCTGTCTAATGCATTTCGTTGGCCTTTTATTAGAACGTGTTCTATCTCACGCATTGCCTACTCCTAATATCACTGTCCTCAGTAATTTGTATGCTAGTGCTGAATATCCTGATAGGCCCTCTGGCAACACCCTCTTAAACAATCTTTAAGATAATTATCTCCATCAAGAAGTTTGTAGCCAGACTCACTCTATGGGATACGCTGGGTTCTCGTTTCCAACCTGATACCGGGATTACTGGGCAGGCACTCTTTTGCTTTAGTCCAATCATACGCCCATTAATTTTAACATTACTTAAGATGATTCCCTGTTTTGATCCAGCCATCATTGAAAATTCACCTTTTCCTGATTTGGAAGCCAAGCAATATCTGCCTTTGTGTACTATTTCCAGTGACTACTTGATCCTCAAAGTAATATGAAATCCAGCAAGCTACTGTGTAGACCCCATAAAGATCAGTATTAAGTAAAGGAAATACATTTTTTTAAATGTAAAGTGTTTCATAGTTTATCAAAAATGTTCACACTACATACAAAAATGCATACGAGGAAAGACAACAGCGTGTCATTGATGCTGTCAAAGCTAAGTCCTTTCATCAGGACTGCCTAATAAGCAGTTCCATTAGAGGCTATCCTAACAAGAAAAAATTATGTTTTTACATTTTTAGGAAATTGGCTGCTCTTGTGTTTTAGCATCCCAGGAGCTCTGCAATCAGCTTTTTTTGTTAAATTTTTTTAAAAATTTTTTTATCAATGGTATTTCCTCGCAGGCTGTATTCACGGAAGCCTGGTTTCCAGAGCCCCAATCCCTCTCCATGCGTCACCCCCACAAACCTCACTTACTCCCCCACCCCACTCACTCCTTTCACTCAGTTCTGCAGCGAAATCCCAGTCTCCTGGACCTCCCCCTTCCCCATTCTTTTCCCACATACACACATGTGCACACACATACATACACACACATACATGTGCCTAGCCCCAGCGGCCTCCTCCCCTCACATCATTAGCCACCACTTCCTGGTCGTCTCGTCCTGTATCCACAGTATGCGCAAAAGAAAATCCCATGCCCCTACCTTTTACAGCTGCATGTTTTATAGTAGAACCTTCCTTACCTGTGACACCCGTAGCCCTTGGCCCAAATTGGGCCTGGCTAGACAGCGCTACATACTTGTCCCCTAATGGAATATAGAAATAAAGACACATATGCTATGGCGCATGAATATAAGTCTTTATGAAAGGTGTATGAGTTTATTAGTGTTTGATGTGCTTGGACTGGTCAACTCAGCCCCCCACGAGGCTACATGGAATGTTGGAGAAGAGAAAAGGGAAAAAACTTAACTTCCCCAATTAAAAATGGGATGGACAGGGGAGAACAATTCTAACAAAAATACCATTAGAGAACGGCTGAGAAAAGCGAGAAGGCAGAAGTGAAGAAAGTGTGACAAATCGGGAGTATTTGTCTCTTCTCCCCAAGAGGGAGCCACCCCCTGTGAGGCTAGGGGGGTGAGCCCGCTACACAAGACCCTCTCTAGCAGTCTCGGCAAGTGGGAGCTCACTGGGAGTGACTCCTCCTTACGGGACAAGGACTCCCATTCCCAGCGGGAACTCCCTTTGGAAGACACGTTTTCCACCTATATGAGACTACCTTATATAAAAAATATTGGGCCTCATTACCGCTTTGGTGGTAGCCATGCCGCTATTGGCGGCATGGCTGCTTCCAAAACCGGGTCCGGGTCTGGGTTCCCTGAATGGGGAATTTCCGGGCCATTCCGAGTTTGGAGGGCCCGGTAATTCCTCCCTCAGCGAACCCGGGCCCGGACCTTCCCCATTCCCATTCGAGCCCCCATAGGGCTCAATAGGAATGGGTGCAGGGAGCTAACAACGGGCCGATTACGACCGGCCTGTTGTTAGCATCCTGGTCTCCTCGCAGGACCCGGTAAGGGGACCTCGTAATCAGGCGGAATGGGTTTAACGGGTCCGCATCCATTTGCGGGACACCCGTTAACCCATTCCGCCAGGGTCTTAATGAGGCCCAATGTGTCCTACTGCTACCTTGATGTAGACAATGCTGGCTCAAACAAACCGTTGGATGAAGAGGGGCATAGCTCTTTAAGAACAAAGCACTATGAAAGTAGGAAGAAGAAGTCCGAAAGGAGGAGAAAGGAGGAGAGAGAACAATATGCATCGGAAGCCCTCTTGCATCATAACGCCTTGGAGAGGTGGAGCCAAGCACAGCTGCAGAACCTGCAACACTCCAGGAAAGGGAGCAGCGCAGTGGGCGGTGGGTTGGGAAGACAGACAGTGGGGAAGCCGTTGTCTAAGTGTAAGAGGAAGCAGCATCCGAAGTGGTGGCAAGCGGGAAACCAGAATGGGGAGAGGAGAGCGTGAAACCGAAGTGAACGGACGATCGAGAGAGCCCACCAAAGAACCTGAGCCAGTGCCGAGCCCCGCAAATGCAATCCCAAGGAAAACAGGTACCAGAGTATGCTGGAGTGGCGGGAGGCCACCGGGAACAACTGTATTACCGAGTTGGAATGATAAAAGTCCTAAGTATAATAAAGGATGAGCAATACAAGTCATTGAGACATCAGAGGAAATATTCGCAAACAATGATGAATGTGAAGTATTAACTCAGAAGAGAAAGACATTTGGGGCTAGAAGCACCCCGGAAAGGACTCAAGGAAAGTTACTTGAAGACAGGTGGATAGGCCACTTAATAAAGAGTGTTATGGAACAGTGTGGAATTAAAGTGTCAAGTGAAATAACACAAGACAGACAAAATATATTAAAGGGTTGCCAAGAATGAAGAAATCTCAAAGTGCATTCAACGCTCTAACCATATCAAATAAGAGGAGGAAGATGGAGAGTATGAGTCAAAAACATTGAGGATAAGAGTGATGTGAATTGGAACCTGAGATATAGTGACTGTTAGAAAGAGTTACATGAACCCGTAGATCAGACCTACCAGTCTTATTTCAACAGATCACCCTGCCACATGCCACCTAGGGGGTTGGACCACCCAGTGAGGCCAATGTGATTAGTGGTAGGAATGTATAATGATAAAGTTTGTGTTTTTATTAATAAAGAGGGATCCCTCTCTGAGTTCCCTAAAAAATACCTTGGTGCCAGGGTCTCATGAAGCAGTAAGAAGAGGTAAGGTAAGAAGTCCGGGCATAGCATAGCCCATTTCATGTTAACAGCACTAACAGCACTTGTATTTGAAGTGCAGTGCCCCTACCTATACAACTAGCAAGGGGGATTGAGGTCATTGGTTCCATGGGGCTGGAGCTGGGGATGCACGCTACTTGGCACTGGCTGATGCCGAAAATGAAGGGATACACTGGAGGCACTGCTGAGATGAGCTAGGCTCTGGAGGGCCCTGGGGGTTTCCTCCTAGTAACGCCTCCCAGCATTGCTGAGAGTGGCATTTCCAGGGACAGGAATTTCGTGAAAGAGGGGAGTAGTGTAACCTGTGGCCCAAATTGAGCCTGGCTAGACAGGACTACATACATGTCCCCTAAGGGAATAAAGAAATAGAGGCTCAGACACCAGGGTTCATGAATACAATATTTTAAGGTTGATGTATTTATTAGTGTGTGTTCTGTTTGGACTAATCCATCCAGCCCATCATGTGGTTGGATGGAATGTTGAAAAAGAATGCCTAAGAATGGGCTGTGCAGGCGAAAGCAATGCCAAAATAAACATTAATAAAAACATTTGTGGACAGTTCTGAAAAAAGAGAAGGGAGAAGCAAAGAGAAAAGGAGAGAAAATAAACTGTTGGGGAACTTGGACTCCAGTGCACCCCCCCCCCCCCCGCAGGGCTGGATCATTAACATGGGCACGGGGTACGGGTTCACAGCAGCCCGGGTCCCCACTGGGCCATGGTGCCAGTCGTCCTACCCGGGGGCTGGACCGGCTCCTCCTTAATGGATGCAGCAGGGGCATCCGTATCCGGTTAAAGGACCGTTCCACCAAGCGTTGGGCCCACCACGCCAGGCGTCAAGAGGCCATGGCCGCGGAGGGTGCCTTCAGCGACGGCAGCAACGCCATACTTTCGGACGGCGAGGGCAACACGGCATCGAAAGACAGCCAGGTGCAGGTCCCCGACCTCGGAAGGTCGTCCGGCAAGACGGCTATGGGGAAGACCCCCGGCGACGTAAGCACAACCCACAGCACTTCCAAACACACAAAGTCCCACCGAGACTCGACGCGCACGTCGAGCTCTTGGAAAGAGGCACATAGGGAACGGTCCGAATCGGCGTCCTCTGGGCGTTCGCAATCTAGTTCGCCGCATGACGCCAGGCAATCATCCACTATTGCCAAGAGTGCCTCGCTCCCCAAGGTAACCGAGGTTCGATCGTCGGAAGACAAAACCGACCTCTATCCCCAGACCGCACTCCAGGAGTCGGCGTCAGCAGCCCAAGTAACGCCCATTCCCGAATCTCAACCTACACGGTCGAAGGATAGTACCACCACTACCGAAGCTCGACGCCAGGCGTCGAAAAGCTCCGAAGCCCCAAAGAAGCAGGGTAAACACTCTTTCAGCCTCGGGGAGGGGGAGAAACAACAGAGGAAGCAGTCTCAGCCTACTTCCACACAGCAGAAACATTCCACTCCACTCAAACAGACAGACAGGTCTCACACCTCTATTATAGATGAGACAGGGAAACAGGCAGAGTCATTCCCAGTTCAAGAGAGTGGTCTAGTGAAGACATAGATAGAGTCATGTCAAGAATGTCATTATTGGCAGATTTCTTTGCCAAAAATCCCGAACATTTTCTCACTTATAACCCCGACGGGTCAGCACCCTCAGGCTCCAAAGATCCAATCCCCCCAAGTAAAAAGTCCCGGTTCGAAACAACACAGTCTTCAGATCCCTTCCACATTCACCCTTATTCTCAAGAACAAGAAGATCCTTCCCTTTGTGAGGATATAGATTTGGGCATGTTGGAAGAACAGACTGGGACAGGCTACTATGGGGACGATGAGGAACAAGAGGAGGAAGAGGACGACCCAGAAATATACAGGGTAGATTCCCCAGTAGATAAAGAACCACCGGTTACCGACTCCCCTGTCAACAACCAGCCCCTCCTAAATGAAGTCCTATCTCGAGCAGCAAACCACTTCCGCATTGACACCCAGGGTGCTCAAGAGGAAAGAGAGACACGGGGCATGAGAGGGGGGTGGGGGGCAACAGCAGGGAGACACGGGGCGTGAGCGGGGTGGGGGAACACGAGGGAGACAAGGGGCTTTAGAGGGGGGTGGGGGTTAACAGGAGAGAGACACGGGGCATGAGCGGGGGGTGGGGGGAACAGGAGAGAGACACAGGGCATGAGAAGGGGGCGGGGGGTAACAGGAGAGAGACACAGGGCATGCGCGGGGTTCGTGGGCAACAGCAGGGAGACACGGGTCATGAGAGGGGGTGGTGACAACAGCAGGGAGACACGGGGCATGACCGGGTTGGGGGGCAACAGCAGGGAGATACGGGGCATGACCGGAGAGTGGGGGGCAACAGGAGAGAGACACAAGGCATGAGAGGGGGGTGGGGGGTAACAGGAGAGAGACACAGGGCATGAGAGGGGGGCAACAGGAGAGAGACCCGGGGCATGAGAGGAGGGTGGGGGGTAACAGGAGAGAGACACGGGGCATGAGAGGGGGGTAACAGGAGAGAGACACGGGGCATGAGAGGAGGGTGGGGGGTAACAGGAGAGAGACACGAGGCATGAGCTGGGGGGCAACATCAGGGAGACACGGGGCATGAGCGGAGTGGGGGGGAAAAGGGGAGACACAAGGCTTGAGCGGTGGGTGGGGGGAACAGGAGAGAGACACGGGGCATGACCGGGGGGGTGGGGGGCAACAGGAGAGAGACATGGGTCATGAGCGGGGGGTGGGGGGAACAGGAGAGACACGGGGCATGAGCGGGAGTGGGGGCAACAGCAGGGAGACACGGGGCATGACCGGGGGGTGGGGGCAACAGGAGAGAGACACGGGGCATGAGAGGTGAGTGGGGGTAACAGGAGAGAGACACGGGGCATGAGAGGGGGGTGGGTGGCAACAGCAGGGAGACACAGGGCATGAGTGGGGGTGGGGGAACATGAGGGAGACAAGGGTCTTGAGAGGGGGGTGGGGGGTAACAGGAGAGAGACACGGGGCATGAGCGGGGGGTGGGGGGAACACGAGGGAGACAAGGGGCATGAGAGGGGGTGGGGGGTAACAGGAGAGAGACACGGGGCATGAGTGGGGGGTGCGGGGCAACAGGAGAGAGACACAGGGCATGAGAGAGGGGGTGGGGGGTAACAGGAGAGAGAAACGGGGCGTGAGCGGGGGTGCAACAGCAGGGAGAGACGGGGCATGACCGGGGGGTGGGGGGCAACAGGAAAGAGACACGGGGCATGAGAGGGGGTGGGGGGTAACAGGAGAGAGAACTGGGGCATGAGAGGGGGGTGGGGGGCAACAGCACGGAGTCACGGGGTATGAGAGGAGAGTGGGGGGTAACAGGAGAGAGACACGGGGCATGAGCGGGGGTGGGGGGCAACATCAGGGAGACACAGGGCATGACTGGGGGGTGGGGGGCAACAGGATAGAGACACGGGGCATGAGAGCGGGGCGGGGGGCAACAGCAAGGAAGACACAGGGCATGATCGGGGGGTGGGGCAACAGGAGAGACACAGGGCATGAGAGGGGGGTGGGGGGAAAGAGGAGAGAGACACGGGGCATGAGCAGGGGGTGGGGGGCAACAGCAGGGAGACACGGGGAATGACCGGGGGTTGGGGGTAACAGGAGAGAGACACGGGGCATGAGAGGGGGGTGGGGGGTAACAGGAGAGAGACACGGGGCATGAGAGGGGGGTGGGAGGCAACAGCAGGGAGACACAGGGCATGAGCGGGGGGTGGGGGGAACATGAGGGAGACACAGGGCATGAGAAGGGGGTGGGGGGTAACAGGAGAGAGACACAGGGCATGCGCGGGGGTCGTGGGCAACAGCAGGGAGACACTGGTCATGAGAGGGGGGTGGGAGCAACAGCAGGGAGACACGGGGCATGACCGGGTTGGGGGGCAACAGCAGGGAGACACGGGGTATGAGCGGGGGGTGGGGGGTAACAGGGGAGAGACACAGGGCATGAGCGGCGGGTGGGGGGCAACAGCAGGGAGATATGGGGCATGACCGGAGATTGGGGGGCAACAGGAGAGAGACACGGGGCATGAGAGGGGGGTGGGGGGTAACAGGAGAGAGACACAGGGCATGAGAGGGGGTAACAGGAGAGAGACACGGGGCATGAGAGGAGGGTGGGGGGTAACAGGAGAGAGACACAGGGCATGAGCGGGGGGCAACATCAGGGAGACACGGGGCATGAGCGGAGTGGGGGGGAAAAGGGGAGACACAAGGCTTGAGCGGTGGGTGGGGGGAACAGGAGAGAGACACAGGGCATGAGCGAGGGTGGGGGGAAACAGCAGGGAGACACGGGGCATGACCGGGCGGGTGGGGGGCAACAGGAGAGAGACATGGGACATGAGCGGGGGGTGGGGGGAACAGGAGAGACACGGGGCATGAGCGGGAGTGGGGGCAACAGCAGGGAGACACGGGGCATGACCGGGGGGGTGGGGGCAACAGGAGAGAGACATGAGAGGCGGGTGGGGGGTAACAGGAGGGAGAAACGGGGGCATGAGAGGGGGGTGGGGGACAACAGCAGGGAGACACGGGGCATGAGTGGGGGTCGGGGGAACACGAGGGAGACAAGGGTCTTGAGAGGGGGGTGGGGCTAACATGAGAGAGACACGGGGCATGAGCGGGGGGTGGGGGGAACACGAGGGAGACAAGGGGCATGAGAGGGGGTGGGGGTAACAGGAGAGAGACACAGGGCATGAGCGGGGGGTGGGGGGCAACAGGATAGAGACACGGGGCATGAGCGGGGGTGGGGGGCAACAGCAGTGAGACATGGGGCATGAGCGGGAGGTGGGGGGCAACAGCAGGGAGACACGGTGCATGACCAGAGGGTGGGGGGCAACAGCAGGGAGACATGGGCATGAGCGGGGGGTGGGGCGTAACAGGGGAGAGACACGGGCCATGAGAGGGGGGTGGGGGTCAACAACAGGGATACATGGGGCATGACCGGGGGGTTGGGGGCAACAGGAGAGAGACACAGGGCATGAGAGGGGGGTGGGGGGTAACAGGAGAGAGACACGGGGCATGAGAGGGGGTGGGGGGTAACAGGAGAGAGACACGGGGCATGAGCGGGGGGTGGGGGGCAACAGCAGGGAGACACAGGGCATGAGCGGGGGGTGCGGGGCAACAGGGAGGGGAGACACGAGGCATGAGCGGGGAGGGGGGAACAGGAGAGAGACACGGGGCATGAGTAGGGGGTGGGGGGCAACAGCAGGGAGACACGGGGCATGACCGGGGGTGGGGGGTAACAGGAGAGAGACACAGGGCATGAGCAGGGGGTGGTGGGCAACAGCAGGGAGACACGGGGAATGACCGGGGTTGGGGGGCAACAGGAGATAGACACTGGGCATGAGAGGGGGGTGGGGGGATAACAGGAGAGAAACATTGGGCAAGAGCGGGGGTGGGGGGCAACAACAGGGAGACCCGGGGCATGACCGGGGGGTCGGGGGGTAACAGGAGAGAGACACGGGGCATGAGCGGGGTGGGGGTAACAGCAGGGAGACACGGGGCATGGCCGGGGGTTTGGGGCAACAGGAGAGAGAAACGGGGCATGAGAAGGGGGTGGGGGGTAACAGGAGAGAGACACAGGGCATGAGAGGGGGGTGGGGGGTAACAGGAGAGAGACACGGGGCATGAGCGGGGGGCAACAGCAGGGAGACACGGGGTGGGGGGCAAGAGCAGGGAAACATGGGCCATGAGCGGGGGGTGGGGGTAACAGGGGAGAGACACGGGGCATGAGCGGCGGGTGGGGGGCAACAGCAGGGAGATACGGGGCATGACCGGGGAGTGGGGGGCAACAGGAGAGAGACACGGGGCATGAGAGGGGGTGGGGGGTAACAGGAGAGAGACACGGGGCATGAGAGGGGGGTGGGGGGTAACAGGAGAGAGACACGGGGCATGAGCGGGGGCGGGGGCAACAGCAGGGAGACACGGGGCATGAGCGGGGGGCGGGGGGGACAGGGGAGACACGAGGCATGAGCGAGCGGTGGGGGGCAACAGCAGGGAGACACGGGCCTGACTGCGGGGTGGGGGGCAACAGGATAGAGACACGGGGCATGAGAGCGGGTTGGGGGGCAACAGCAAGGAAGACACAGGGCTTGATCGGGTGGGTGGGGCAACAGGAGAGAGACACAGGGCATGAAAGGGGGGTGGGGGTAAGAGGAGAGAGACACGGGCATGAGCGGGGGGGGCAACTGCAGGGAGACACGGGGAATGACCAGGGGTGGGGGGCAACAGGAGAGAGACACGGGGCATGAGAGGGGTGTGGGGGGTAACAGGAGAGAGACACGGGGCATGAGCGGGGGGTGGGGGGCAACAGCAGGGAGACACAGGGCATGAGCGGGGGGTGGGGGGAACATGAGGGAGACACAGGGCATGAAAAGGGGGCGGGGGGTAACAGGAGAGAGACACAGGGCATGCGCGGGGGCCGTGGGCAACAGCAGGGAGACACGGGTCATGAGAGGGGGGTGGGGGCAACAGCAGGGAGACACGGGGCATGACCGGGTTGGGGGGCAACAGCAGGGAGATACGGGGCATGACCGGAGAGTTGGAGGCAACAGGAGAGAGAAACGGGGCATGAGAAGGGGGTGGGGGGTAACAGGAGAGAGACACAGGGCATGAGAGGGGGGTGGGGGGTAACAGGAGAGAGACACGGGGCATGAGCGGGGGGGCAACAGCAGGGAGAGACGGGGCATGACCGGGGGTGGGGGGGCAACAGCAAAGAGACACGGGGCATGAGAGGGGGGTGGGGGGTAACAGGAGAGAGACCTGGGGCATGAGAGGGGGGTGGGAGGCAACAGCAGGGAGACACGGGGCATGAGAGGGGGTAGGGGGAACACGAGGGAGACACAGGGCATGAGAAGGGGGTGAGGGGTAAAAGGAGAGAGACACGGGGCATGAGCGGGGTGGGGGTAACAGCAGGGAGACACGGGGCTTGGCCGGGGGTTTGGGGCAACAGGAGAGAGAAACGGGGCATGAGAGGGGGGTGGGGGGTAACAGGAGAGAGACACAGGGCATGAGAGGGGGGTGGGGGGTAACAGGAGAGAGACACGGGGCATGAGCAGGGGGGCAACAGCAGGGAGAGACGGGGCATGACCGGGGGTGGGGGGGCAACAGCAAAGAGACACGGGGCATGAGAGGGGGGTGGGGGGTAACAGGAGAGAGAACTGGGGCATGAGCGGGGGGTCGGGGGCAACAGCAGGGAGACACGGGGCATGAGCGGGGGTGGGGCAACAGCGGGGAGACACGGGGTGGGGGGCAAGAGCAGGGAGACATGGGCCATGAGCGGGGGGTGGGGGTAACAGGGGAGAGACACGGGGCATGAGCGGCGGGTGGGGGGCAACAGCAGGGAGATACGGGGCATGACCGGGGAGTGGGGGGCAACAGGAGAGAGACACGGGGCATGAGAGGGGGTGGGGGGTAACAGGAGAGAGACACGGGGCATGAGAGGGGGGTGGGGGGTAACAGGAGAGAGACACGGGACATGAGCGGGGGCGGGGGCAACAGCAGGGAGACACGGGGCATGAGCGGGGGGCGGGGGGGACAGGGGAGACACGAGGCATGAGCGAGCGGTGGGGGGCAACAGCAGGGAGACACGGGCCTGACTGGGGGGTGGGGGGCAACAGGATAGAGACACGGGGCATGAGAGCGGGTTGGGGGGCAACAGCAAGGAAGACACAGGGCTTGATCGGGTGGGTGGGGCAACAGGAGAGAGACACAGGGCATGAGAGGGGGGTGGGGGGTAAGAGGAGAGAGACACGGGGCATGAGCGGGGGGGCAACTGTAGGGAGACACGGGGAATGACTAGGGGTGGGGGGCAACAGGAGAGAGACACGGGGCATGAGAGGGGGGTGGGGGGTAACAGGAGAGAGACACGGGGCATGAGCGGGGGTGGGGGGCAACAGCAGGGAGACACAGGGCATGAGCGGGGGGTGGGGGGAACATGAGGGAGACACAGGGCATGAAAAGGGGGCGGGGGGTAACAGGAGAGAGACACAGGGCATGCGCGGGGGCTGTGGGCAACAGCAGGGAGACACGGGTCATGAGAGGGGGGTGAGGGCAACAGCAGGGAGACACGGGGCATGACCGCGTTGGGGGGCAACAGCAGGGAGATACGGGGCATGACCGGAGAGTTGGGGGCAACAGGAGAGAGACATGGGGCATGAGAGGGGGGTGGGGGGTAACAGGAGAGAGACACAGGGCATGAGTCGGGGGTAACAGGAGAGAGACACGGGGCATGAGAGGAGGGTGGGGGGTAACAGGAGAGAGACACGGGGCATGAGAGGGGGGTAACAGGAGAGAGACACAGGGCATGAGAGGAGGGTGGGGGGTAACAGGAGAGAGACACGGGGCATGAGCGGGGGCAACATCAGGGAGACACGGGGCATGAGCGGAGTGGGGGGAAAAGGGGAGACACAAGGCTTGAGCGGTGGGTGGGGGGAACAGGAGAGAGACACGGGGCATGACCGGGGGGGTGGGGGGCAACAGGAGAGAGACATGGGTCATGAGCGGGGGGTGGGGGGAACAGGAGAGACACGGGGCATGAGCGGGAGTGGGGGCAACAGCAGGGAGACACGGGGCATGACCGGGGGTGGGGGCAACAGGAGAGAGACACGGGGCATGAGAGGCGAGTGGGGGTAACAGGAGAGAGACACGGAGCATGAGAGGGGGGTGGGGGGCAACAGCAGGGAGACACGGGGCATGAGTGGGGGTTGGGGGGAACACGAGGGAGACAAGGGGCATGAGAGGGGGTGGGGGGTAACAGGAGAGAGACACGGGGCATGACCGGGGGTGCAACAGCAGGGAGAGACAGGGCATGACCGGGGGGTGGGGGGCAACAGGAAAGAGACACGGGGCATGAGAGGGGGTGGGGGGTAACAGGAGAGAGAACTGGGGCATGAGAGGGGGGTGGGGGGCAACAGGAGAGAGACACGGGGCATGAGCGGGGGTGGGGGGTAACAGGAGAGAGACATGGGGCATGAGCGGGGCTGGGGGGCAACATCAGGGAGACACGGGGCATGGGCGGGGTGGGGGGAAAAGGGGAGACACGAGGCTTAAGCAGTGGGTGGGGGAACAGGAGAGAGACACGGGGCATGAGCGGGGGTGGGGGGCAACAGCAGGGAGACACGGGGCATGAGTGGGGGGTGGGGGGCAACAGGAGAGAGACACAGGGCATGAGAGAGGGGGTGGGGGGTAACAGGAGAGAGAAACGGGGCATGAGCGGGGGCGCAACAGCAGGGAGAGACAGGGCATGACCGGGGGGTGGGGGGCAACAGGAAAGAGACACGGGGCATGAGAGGGGGTGGGGGGTAACAGGAGAGAGAACTGGGGCATGAGAGGGGGTGGGGGGCAACAGGAGAGAGACACGGGGCATGAGCGGGGGTGGGGGGTAACAGGAGAGAGACACGGGGCATGAGCGGGGCTGGGGGGCAACATCAGGGAGACACGGGGCATGGGCGGGGTGGGGGGAAAAGGGGAGACACGAGGCTTGAGCAGTGGGTGGGGGAACAGGAGAGAGACACGGGCATGAGCGGGGGTGGGGGGCAACAGCAGGGAGACACGGGGCATGACCGGGGGGGTGGGGGGCAACAGGAGAGAGACATGTGTCATGAGCGGGGGGTGGGGGAACAGGAGAGACACGGGGCATGAGCGGGGGTGGGGGCAACAGGAGAGAGACACGGGGCATGAGAGGGGGGTGGGTGGTAACAGGAGAGAGACACGGGGCATGAGCGGGGGGTGGGGGGAACACAAGGGAGACAAGGGGCATGAGAGGGGGCTGGGGTGTAACAGGAGAGAGACACGGGGCATGAGCGGCGGGTGGGGAACAACAGCAGAGAGACACAGGGCATGAGCGGGGGTGGGGGGCAACAGCAGGGAGACACGGGGCGTGAGCGGGGTGGGGGAACACGAGGGATACAAGGGGCTTGAGAGGGGGGTGGGGGGTAACAGGAGAGAGACACGGGGCATGAGTGGGGGGTGGGGGGAACACGAGGGAGACAAGGGGCATGAGAGGGGGCTGGGGTGTAACAGGAGAGAGACACGGGGCATGAGCGGCGGGTGGGGAACAACAGCAGAGAGACACAGGGCATGAGCGGGGGTGGGGGGCAACAGCAGGGAGACACGGGGCGTGAGCGGGGTGGGGGAACACGAGGGATACAAGGGGCTTGAGAGGGGGGTGGGGGGTAACAGGAGAGAGACACTGGGCATGAGCGGGGGGTGGGGGGGCAACAGGAAAGAGACACGGGGCATGAGAGGGGGGTGGGGGGTAACAGGAGAGAGAACTGGGGCATGAGAGGGGGGTGGGGGGCAACAGCAGGGAGACACGGGGCATGAGAGGGGGGTAGGGGGAACACGAGGGAGACACAGGGCATGAGAAGGGGTGGGGGTAACAGGAGAGAGACACGGGGCATGAGCGGGGGGTCGGGGGCAACAGCAGGGAGACACAGGGCATGAGCGGGGGTGGGGCAACAGCAGGGAGACACGGGGTGGGGGGCAACAGTAGGTAGACATGGGCCATGAGCGAGGGGTGGGGGGTAACAGGGGAGAGACACGGGGCATGAGCGGCGGGTGGGGGGTAACAGCAGGGAGATACGGGGCATGACCGGGGAGTGGGGGGTAACAGGAGAGAGACACGGGGCATGAGCGGGGGTGGGGGGCAACAGCAGGGAGACACGGGGCATGAGCGGGGGTGGGGGGGACAGGGGAGACACGAGGCATGAGCGAGGGGTGGGGGGCAACAGCAGGGAGACACGGGGCATGACTGGGGGGTGGGGGGCAACAGGATAGAGACACGGGGCATGAGAGCGGGGTGGGGGGCAACAGCAAGGAACACACAGGGCATGATCGGGGGGTGTGGCAACAGGAGAGAGACACAGGGCATGAGAGGGGGGTGGGGGGTAAGAGGAGAGAGACACGGGGCATGAGCGGGGGGTGGGGGGCAACAGCAGGGAGACACGGGGAATGACCGGGGGTGGGGGCAACAGGAGAGAGACACGGGGCATGAGAGGAGGGTGGGGGGTAACAGGAGAGAGACACGGGGCATGAGAGGGGGGTGGGGGGCAACAGCAGGGAGACACAGGGCATGAGCGGGGGGTGGGGGGAACATGAGGGAGACACAGGGCATGAGAAGGGGGTGGGGGCTAACAGGAGAGGGACACGGGGCATGAGCGGGGGGTGGGGAGCAACAGCAGAGAGACACGGGGCATGAGCGGGGGTGGGGAGCAACAGCAGGGAGACACGGGGCGTGAGCGGGGGTGGGGGAACCAAGGGAGACAAGGGGCTTGAGAGGGGGGTAGGGGTTAACAGGAGAGAGACACGGGGCATAAGTGGGGGGTGGGGGGAACACGAGGGAGACAAGGGGCATGAGAGGGGGATGGGGTGTAACAGGAGAGAGACACGGGGCATGAGCGGGGGGTGGGGAACAACAGCAGAGAGACACAGGGCATGAGCGGGGGTGGGGGGCAACAGCAGGGAGACACGGGGCGTGAGCGGGGGTGGGGGAACACGAGGGAGACAAGGGGCTTGAGAGGGGGGTGGGGGGTAACAGGAGAGAGACACGGGGCATGAGCGGGGGGTGGGGGGGCAACAGGAAAGAGACACGGGGCATGAGAGGGGGGTGGGGGGTAACAGGAGAGAGAACTGGGGCATGAGAGGGGGGTGGGGGGCAACAGCCGGGAGACACGGGGCATGAGAGGGGGGTAGGGGGAACACGAGGGAGACACAGGGCATGAGAAGGGGTGGGGGTAACAGGAGAGAGACACGGGGCATGAGCGGGGGGTCGGGGGCAACAGCAGGGAGGCACGGGGCATGAGCGGGGGGTGGGGCAACAGCAGGGAGACACGGGGTGGGGGGCAACAGTAGGTAGACATGGGCCATGAGCGAGGGGTGGGGGTAACAGGGGAGAGACACGGGGCATGAGCGGCGGGTGGGGGGTAACAGCAGGGAGATACGGGGCATGACCGGGGAGTGGGGGTAACAGGAGAGAGACACGTGGCATGAGCGGGCTGGGGGGCAACAGCAGGGAGACACGGGGCATGAGCGGGGGGTGGGGGGGACAGGGGAAACACGAGGCATGAGCGAGGGGTGGGGGGCAACAGCAGGGAGACACGGGGCATGACTGGGGGGTGGGGGGCAACAGGATAGAGACATGGGGCATGAGAGCGGGGTGGGGGGCAACAGCAAGGAAGACACAGGGCATGATCGGGGGGTGGGGCAACAGGAGAGAGACACAGGGCATGAGAGGGGGGTGGGGGTAAGAGGAGAGAGACACGGGGCATGAGCGGGGGGTGGGGGGCAACAGCAGGGAGACACGGGGAATGACCGGGGGTGGGGGCAACAGGAGAGAGACACGGGGCATGAGAGGAGGGTGGGGGTAACAGGAGAGAGACACGGGGAATGAGAGGGGGGTGGGGGGCAACAGCAGGGAGACACAGGGCATGAGCGGGGGGTGGGGGGAACATGAGGGAGACACAGGGCATGAGAAGGGGGTGGGGGCTAACAGGAGAGAGACACAGGGCATGCGCGGGGGGCGTGGGCAACAGCAGGGAGACACTGGTCATGAGAGGGGGTGGGAGCAACAGCAGGGAGACACGGAGCATGACCGGGTTGGGGGGCAACAGCAGGGAGACATGGGGCATGAGCGGGGGGTGGGGGGTAACAGGGGAGAGACACAGGGCATGAGCGGGGGGGTTGGGCAACAGCAGGGAGATACGGGGCATGACCGGAGAGTGGGGGGCAACAGGAGAGAGTCACGGGACATGAGAGGGGGTGGGGGGTAACAGGAGAGAGACACAGGGCATGAGAGGGGGGTAACAGGAGAGAGACACGGGGCATGAGAGGAGGGTGGGGGGTAACAGGAGAGAGACACGGGGCATGAGCGGGGGCAACATCAGGGAGACACGGGGCATGAGCGGAGTGGGGGGGAAAAGGGGAGACACAAGGCTTGAGCGGTGGGTGGGGGGAACAGGAGAGAGACACGGGGCGTGAGCGGGGGTGGGGGGAAACAGCAGGGAGACACGGGGCATGACCGGGGGGGTGGGGGGCAACAGGAGAGAGACATGGGACATGAGCGGGGGGTGGGGGGAAAAGGAGAGACACGGGGCATGAGCGGGAGTGGGGGCAACAGCAGGGAGACACGGGACATGACCGGGGGGTGGGGGCAACAGGAGAGAGACACGGGGCATGAGAGGCGGGTGGGGGGTAACAGGAGAGAGACACGGGGCATGAGAGGGGGGTGGGGGGCAACAGCAGGGAGACACGGGGCATGAGTGGGGGGTGGGGGAACACGAAGGAGACAAGGGTCTTGAGAGGGGAGTTGGGGGCAACAGCAGGGAGACACGGGGCATGAGCGAGGGGTGGGGGGAACACGAGGGAGACAAGGGGCATGAGAGGGGGTGGGGGTAACAGGAGAGAGAAACAGGGCATGAGCGGGGGGTGGGGGGCAACAGGAGAGAGACACGGGGCATGAGCGGGGGCGGGGGGCAACAGCAGGGAGACATGGGGCATGAGCGGGCGGTGGGGGGCAACAGCAGGGAGACACAGGGCATGACCAGAGGGTGGGGGGCAACAGCAGGGAGACATGGTCATGAGCGGGGGTGGGGGGTAACAGGGGAGAGACACGGGGCATGAGAGGGGGGTGGAGGGCAACAACAGGGAGACACGGGGCATGACCGGGGGGTGGGGGCAACAGGACAGAGACACGGGGCATGAGAGGGGGGTGGGGGTAACAGGAGAGAGACACGGGGCATGAGAGGGGGGTGGGGGGTAACAGGAGAGAGACACGGGGCATGAGCGGGGGGTGGGGGGCAACAGCAGGGAGACACGGGGCATGAGCGGGGGCGGGGGGGACAGGGGAGACACGAGGCATGAGCGAGCGGTGGGGGGCAACAGCAGGGAGACACGGGCCTGACTGGGGGGTGGGGGGCAACAGGATAGAGACACGGGGCATGAGAGCGGGTTGGGGGGCAACAGCAAGGAAGACACAGGGCTTGATCGGGTGGGTGGGGCAACAGGAGAGAGACACAGGGCATGAGAGGGGGGTGGGGGGTAAGAGGAGAGAGACATGGGGCATGAGCGGGGGGGCAACTGTAGGGAGACACGGGGAATGACCAGGGGTGGGGGGCAACAGGAGAGAGACACGGGGCATGAGAGGGGGGTGGGGGGTAACAGGAGAGAGACACGGGGCATGAGCGGGGGGTGGGGGGCAACAGCAGGGAGACACAGGGCATGAGCGGGGGGTGGGGGGAACATGAGGGAGACACAGGGCATGAAAAGGGGGCGGGGGGTAACAGGAGAGAGACACAGGGCATGCGCGGGGGCCGTGGGCAACAGCAGGGAGACACGGGTCATGAGAGGGGGGTGGGGGCAACAGCAGGGAGACACGGGGCATGACCGGGTTGGGGGGCAACAGCAGGGAGATACGGGGCATGACCGGAGAGTTGGGGGCAACAGGAGAGAGACACGGGGCATGAGAGGGGGGTGGGGGGTAACAGGAGAGAGACACAGGGCATGAGACGGGGTAACAGGAGAGAGACACGGGGCATGAGAGGAGGGTGGGGGGTAACAGGAGAGAGACACGGGGCATGAGAGGGGGGTAACAGGAGAGAGACACAGGGCATGAGAGGAGGGTGGGGGGTAACAGGCGAGAGACACGGGGCATGAGCGGGGGCAACATCAGGGAGACACGGGGCATGAGCGGAGTGGGGGGAAAAGGGGAGACACAAGGCTTGAGCGGTGGGTGGGGGGAACAGGAGAGAGACACGGGGCATGACCGGGGGGGTGGGGGGCAACAGGAGAGAGACATGGGTCATGAGCGGGGGGTGGGGGGAACAGGAGAGACACGGGGCATGAGCGGGAGTGGGGGCAACAGCAGGGAGACACGGGGCATGACCGGGGGTGGGGGCAACAGGAGAGAGACACGGGGCATGAGAGGCGAGTGGGGGTAACAGGAGAGAGACACGGAGCATGAGAGGGGGGTGGGGGGCAACAGCAGGGAGACACGGGGCATGAGTGGGGGTTGGGGGGAACACGAGGGAGACAAGGGGCATGAGAGGGGGTGGGGGGTAACAGGAGAGAGACACGGGGCATGAGCGGGGGTGCAACAGCAGGGAGAGACAGGGCATGACCGGGGGGTGGGGGGCAACAGGAAAGAGACACGGGGCATGAGAGGGGGTGGGGGGTAACAGGAGAGAGAACTGGGGCATGAGAGGGGGGTGGGGGGCAACAGGAGAGAGACACGGGGCATGAGCGGGGGTGGGGGGTAACAGGAGAGAGACATGGGGCATGAGCGGGGCTGGGGGGCAACATCAGGGAGACACGGGGCATGGGCGGGGTGGGGGGAAAAGGGGAGACACGAGCCTTGAGCAGTGGGTGGGGGAACAGGAGAGAGACACGGGGCATGAGCGGGGGTGGGGGGCAACAGCAGGGAGACACGGGGCATGAGTGGGGGGTGGGGGGCAACAGGAGAGAGACACAGGGCATGAGAGAGGGGGTGGGGGGTAACAGGAGAGAGAAAGGGGCATGAGCGGGGGTGCAACAGCAGGGAGAGACAGGGCATGACCGGGGGGTGGGGGGCAACAGGAAAGAGACACGGGGCATGAGAGGGGGTGGGGGGTAACAGGAGAGAGAACTGGGGCATGAGAGGGGGGTGGGGGGCAACAGGAGAGAGACACGGGGCATGAGCGGGGGTGGGGGGTAACAGGAGAGAGACACGGGGCATGAGCGGGGCTGGGGGGCAACATCAGGGAGACACGGGGCATGGGCGGGGTGGGGGGAAAAGGGGAGACACGAGGCTTGAGCAGTGGGTGGGGGAACAGGAGAGAGACACGGGCATGAGCGGGGGTGGGGGGCAACAGCAGGGAGACACGGGGCATGACCGGGGGGGTGGGGGGCAACAGGAGAGAGACATGTGTCATGAGCGGGGGGTGGGGGAACAGGAGAGACACGGGGCATGAGCGGGGGTGGGGGCAACAGCAGGGAGACACGGGGCATGACCAGGATGTGGGGGGAACAGGAGAGAGACACGGGGCATGAGAGGCGGGTGGGGGGTAACAGGAGAGAGACACGGGGCATGAGAGGGGGGTGGGTGGTAACAGGAGAGAGACACGGGGCATGAGCGGGGGGTGGGGGGAACACAAGGGAGACAAGGGGCTTGAGAGGGGGGTGGGGGTTAACAGGAGAGAGACACGGGGCATGAGTGGGGGGTGGGGGGAACACGAGGGAGACAAGGGGCATGAGAGGGGGCTGGGGTGTAACAGGAGAGAGACACGGGGCATGAGCGGCGGGTGGGGAACAACAGCAGAGAGACACAGGGCATGAGCGGGGGTGGGGGGCAACAGCAGGGAGACACGGGGCGTGAGCGGGGGTGGGGGAACACGAGGGAGACAAGGGGCTTAAGAGGGGGGTGGGGGGTAACAGGAGAGAGACACGGGGCATGAGAGGGGGGTGGGGGGTAACAGGAGAGAGAACTGGGGCATGAGAGGGGGTGGGGGGCAACAGCAGGGAGACACGGGGCATGAGAGGGGGGTAGGGGGAACACGAGGGAGACACAGGGCATGAGAAGGGGTGGGGGTAACAGGAGAGAGACACGGGGCATGAGCGGGGGGTCGGGGGCAACAGCAGGGAGACACAGGGCATGAGCGGGGGGTGGGGCAACAGCAGGGAGACACGGGGTGGGGGGCAACAGTAGGTAGACATGGGGCATGAGCGGGGGTGGGGGGGACAGGGGAGACACGAGGCATGAGCGAGGGGTGGGGGGCAACAGCAGGGAGACACGGGGCATGACTGGGGGGTGGGGGGTAACAGGAGAGAGACACGGGGCATGAGCGGGGGTGGGGGGCAACAGCAGGGAGACACGGGGCATGAGCGGGGGTGGGGGGGACAGGGGAGACACGAGGCATGAGCGAGGGGTGGGGGGCAACAGCAGGGAGACACGGGGCATGACTGGGGGGTGGGGGGTAACAGGAGAGAGACACGGGGCATGAGCGGGGGGTGGGGGATCACGAGGGAGACAAGGGGCATGAGAGGGGGTGGGGGGTAACAGGAGAGAGACACGGGGCATGAGCGGGGGTGGGGGGCAACAGGAGAGAGACACAGGGCATGAGAGGGGGGTGGGGTAACAGGAGAGAAACACGGGGCATGAGCGGGAGTGCAACAGCAGGGAGATACGGGGCATGACCGGGGGGTGGGGGGCAACAGGAAAGAGACACGGGGCATGAGAGGGGGTGGGGGGTAACAGGAGAGAGAACTGGGGCATGAGAGGGGGGTGGGGGGCAACAGCAGGGAGTCACGGGGCATGAGCGGGGGTGGGGGGCAACATCAGGGAGACACAGGGTATGAGCGGGGTGGAGGGAAAAGGGGAGACACGAGGCTTGAGCAGTGGGTGGGGGGAACAGGAGAGAGACACGGGGCATGAGCGGGGGTGGGGGGCAACAGCAGGGAGACACGGGGCATGACCGGGGGGGGTGGGGGGAAACAGGAGAGAGACATGTGTCATGAGCGGGGTTGGGGGGAACAGGAGAGACACGGGGCATGAGCGGGGGTGGGGGCAACAGCAGGGAGACACGGGGCATGACCAGGGGGTGGGGGGAACAGGAGAGAGACACGGGGCATGAGAGGCGGGTGGGGGTAACAGGAGAGAGACACGGGGCATGAGAGGGGGGTGGGTGGTAACAGGAGAGAGACACGGGGCATGAGCAGGGGGTGGGGGGAACACGAGGGAGACAAGAGGCATGAGAGGGGGGTGGGGGGTAACAGGAGAGAGACACGGGGCATGAGCGGGGGGTGGGGAGCAACAGCAGAGATACACGGGGCATGAGCGGGGGTGGGGAGCAACAGCAGGGAGACACGGGGCATGAGCGGGGGTGGGGGGGACAGGGGAGACACGAGGCATGAGCGAGGGGTGGGGGGCAACAGCAGGGAGACACGGGGCATGACTGGGGGGTGGGGGGCAACAGGATAGAGACACGGGGCATGAGAGCGGGGTGGGGGGCAACAGCAAGGAACACACAGGGCATGATCGGGGGGTGTGGCAACAGGAGAGAGACACAGGGCATGAGAGGGGGGTGGGGGGTAAGAGGAGAGAGACACGGGGCATGAGCGGGGGGTGGGGGGCAACAGCAGGGAGACACGGGGAATGACCGGGGGTGGGGGCAACAGGAGAGAGACACGGGGCATGAGAGGAGGGTGGGGGGTAACAGGAGAGAGACACGGGGCATGAGAGGGGGGTGGGGGGCAACAGCAGGGAGACACAGGGCATGAGCGGGGGGTGGGGGGAACATGAGGGAGACACAGGGCATGAGAAGGGGGTGGGGGCTAACAGGAGAGGGACACGGGGCATGAGCGGGGGGTGGGGAGCAACAGCAGAGAGACACGGGGCATGAGCGGGGGTGGGGAGCAACAGCAGGGAGACACGGGGCGTGAGCGGGGGTGGGGGAACCAAGGGAGACAAGGGGCTTGAGAGGGGGGTGGGGGTTAACAGGAGAGAGACACGGGGCATGAGTGGGGGGTGGGGGGAACACGAGGGAGACAAGGGGCATGAGAGGGGGATGGGGTGTAACAGGAGAGAGACACGGGGCATGAGCGGGGGGTGGGGAACAACAGCAGAGAGACACAGGGCATGAGCGGGGGTGGGGGGCAACAGCAGGGAGACACGGGGCGTGAGCGGGGGTGGGGGAACACGAGGGAGACAAGGGGCTTGAGAGGGGGGTGGGGGGTAACAGGAGAGAGACACGGGGCATGAGCGGGGGGTGGGGGGGCAACAGGAAAGAGACACGGGGCATGAGAGGGGGGTGGGGGGTAACAGGAGAGAGAACTGGGGCATGAGAGGGGGGTGGGGGGCAACAGCCGGGAGACACGGGGCATGAGAGGGGGTAGGGGGAACACGAGGGAGACACAGGGCATGAGAAGGGGTGGGGGTAACAGGAGAGAGACACGGGGCATGAGCGGGGGGTCGGGGGCAACAGCAGGGAGGCACGGGGCATGAGCGGGGGGTGGGGCAACAGCAGGGAGACACGGGGTGGGGGGCAACAGTAGGTAGACATGGGCCATGAGCGAGGGGTGGGGGGTAACAGGGGAGAGACACGGGGCATGAGCGGCGGGTGGGGGGTAACAGCAGGGAGATACGGGGCATGACCGGGGAGTGGGGGTAACAGGAGAGAGACACGGGGCATGAGCGGGCTGGGGGGCAACAGCAGGGAGACACGGGGCATGAGCGGGGGGTGGGGGGGACAGGGGAGACACGAGGCATGAGCGAGGGGTGGGGGGCAACAGCAGGGAGACACGGGGCATGACTGGGGGGTGGGGGGCAACAGGATAGAGACACGGGGCATGAGAGCGGGGTGGGGGGCAACAGCAAGGAAGACACAGGGCATGATCGGGGGGTGGGGCAACAGGAGAGAGACACAGGGCATGAGAGGGGGGTGGGGGTAAGAGGAGAGAGACACAGGGCATGAGCGGGGGGTGGGGGGCAACAGCAGGGAGACACGGGGAATGACCGGGGGTGGGGGCAACAGGAGAGAGACACGGGGCATGAGAGGACGGTGGGGAGTAACAGGAGAGAGACACAGGGCATGAGAGGGGGGTGGGGGGCAACAGCAGGGAGACACAGGGCATGAGCGGGGGGTGTGGGGAACATGAGGGAGACACAGGGCATGAGAAGGGGGTGGGGGCTAACAGGAGAGAGACACAGGGCATGCGCGGGGGGCGTGGGCAACAGCAGGGAGACACTGGTCATGAGAGGGGGTGGGAGCAACAGCAGGGAGATACGGGGCATGACCGGAGAGTGGGGGGCAACAGGAGAGAGTCACGGGACATGAGAGGGGGTGGGGGGTAACAGGAGAGAGACACAGGGCATGAGAGGGGGGTAACAGGAGAGAGACACGGGGCATGAGAGGAGGGTGGGGGGTAACAGGAGAGAGACACGGGGCATGAGAGGGGGCAACATCAGGGAGACACGGGGCATGAGCGGAGTGGGGGGGAAAGGGGAGACACAAGGCTTGAGCGGTGGGTGGGGGGAACAGGAGAGAGACACGGGGCGTGAGCGGGGGTGGGGGGAAACAGCAGGGAGACACGGGGCATGACCGGGGGGGTGGGGGGCAACAGGAGAGAGACATGGGACATGAGCGGGGGGTGGGGGGAACAGGAGAGACACGGGGCATGAGCGGGAGTGGGGGCAACAGCAGGGAGACACGGGACATGACCGGGGGGTGGGGGCAACAGGAGAGAGACACGGGGCATGAGAGGCGGGTGGGGGGTAACAGGAGAGAGACACGGGGCATGAGAGGGGGGTGGGGGGCAACAGCAGGGAGACACGGGACATGAGTGGGGGGTGGGGGAACACGAAGGAGACAAGGGTCTTGAGAGGGGAGTTGGGGGCAACAGCAGGGAGACACGGGGCATGAGCGAGGGGTGGGGGGAACATGAGGGAGACAAGGGGCATGAGAGGGGGTGGGGGTAACAGGAGAGAGAAACAGGGCATGAGCGGGGGGTGGGGGGCAACAGGAGAGAGACACGGGGCATGAGCGGGGGCGGGGGGCAACAGCAGGGAGACATGGGGCATGAGCGGGCGGTGGGGGGCAACAGCAGGGAGACACAGGGCATGACCAGAGGGTGGGGGGCAACAGCAGGGAGACATGGTCATGAGCGGGGGTGGGGGGTAACAGGGGAGAGACACGGGGCATGAGAGGGGGGTGGAGGGCAACAACAGGGAGACACGGGGCATGACCGGGGGGTGGGGGCAACAGGACAGAGACACGGGGCATGAGAGGGGGGTGGGGGTAACAGGAGAGAGACACGGGGCATGAGAGGGGGGTGGGGGGTAACAGGAGAGAGACACGGGGCATGAGCGGGGGGTGGGGGGCAACAGCAGGGAGACACGGGGCATAAGCGGGGGGTGCGGGGCAACAGGGAGGGGAGACACGAGGCATGAGCGGGGAGGGGGGAACAGGAGAGAGACACGGGGCATGAGTAGGGGGTGGGGGGCAACAGCAGAGACACACGGGGCATGACCCGGGGTGGGGGGTAACAGGAGAGAGACACGGGGCATTAGCAGGGGGTCGGGGGCAACAGCAGGGAGACACGGGGAATGACCGGGGTTGGGGGGCAACAGGAGAGAGACACGGGGCATGAGAGGGGGGTGGGGGGATAACAGGAGAGAAACACTGGGCAAGAGCGGGGGTGGGGAGCAACAGCAGGGAGACCCGGGGCATGACCGGGGGGTGGGGGGGGTAACAGGAGAGAGACACGGGGCATGAGCGGGGGTGGGGGTAACAGCAGGGAGACACGGGGCATGGCCGGGGGTTTGGGGCAACAGGAGAGAGAAACGGGGCATGAGAGGGGGGTGGGGGGTAACAGGAGAGAGACACAGGGCATGAGAAGGGGGTGGGGGGCAACAGCAGGGAGACACGGGGCATGATCAGGGCTGGGGGGAACACGAGGGAGACACGGGACATGAGAGGGGGGTGGGGGGTAACAGGAGAGAGACACGGGGCATGAGAGGGCGGTGGGGGGCAACAGGAGAGAGACACGGGGCATGAGCGGGGGCGGGGGGCAACAGCAGGGAGACATGGGGCATGAGCGGGCGGTGGGGGGCAACAGCAGGGAGACACGGGGCATGACCAGAGGGTGGGGGGCAACAGCAGGGAGACATGGTCATGAGCGGGGGGTGGGGGGTAACAGGGGAGAGACACGGGGCATGAGAGGGGGGTGGAGGGCAACAACAGGGAGACACGGGGCATGACCGGGGGGTGGGGGCAACAGGACAGAGACACGGGGCATGAGAGGGGGGTGGGGGTAACAGGAGAGAGACACGGGGCATGAGAGGGGGGTGGGGGGTAACAGGAGAGAGACACGCGGCATGAGCGGGGGGTGGGGGGCAACAGCAGGGAGACACGGGGCATAAGCGGGGGGTGCGGGGCAACAGAGGGGAGACACTAGGCATGAGCGGGGAGGGGGGAACAGGAGAGAGACACGGGGCATGAGTAGGGGGTGGGGGGCAACAGCAGAGACACACGGGGCATGACCGGGGGTGGGGGGTAACAGGAGAGAGACACGGGGCATTAGCAGGGGGTCGGGGGCAACACCAGGGAGACACGGGGAATGACCGGGGTTGGGGGGCAACAGGAGAGAGACACGGGGCATGAGAGGGGGGTGGGGGGATAACAGGAGAGAAACACTGGGCAAGAGCGGTGGTGGGGAGCAACAGCAGGGAGACCCGGGGCATGACCGGGGGGTGGGGGGGTAACAGGAGAGAGACACGGGGCATGAGCGGGGGTGGGGGTAACAGCAGGGAGACACGGGGCATGGCCGGGGGTTTGGGGCAACAGGAGAGAGAAACGGGGCATGAGAGGGGGGTGGGGGGTAACAGGAGAGAGACACAGGGCATGAGAAGGGGGTGGGGGCAACAGCAGGGAGACACGGGGCATGATTAGGGGTGGGGGGAACACGAGGGAGACACGGGACATGAGAGGGGGGTGGGGGGTAACAGGAGAGAGACACGGGGCATGAGAGGGCGGTGGGGGTAACAGGAGAGAGACACAGGGCATGAGCGGGGGGTGGGGGGCAACAGCAGGGAGACACGGGGCATGAGCGGGGGGTGCGGGGGAACAGGGAGGGGAGACACGAGGCATGAGCGGGGTGGGGGGAACAGGAGAGAGACACGGGGCATGAGCGGGGGATGGGGGGGCAACAGCCGGGAGACTAGGGGCATGAGCGGGGGGTGGGGGGGACAGGGGAGACACGAAGCATGAGCGAGGGGTAGGGGGCAACAGCAGGGAGACACGGGGCATGACTGGGGGGTGGGGGGCAACAGGATAGAGACACGGGGCATGAGAGCGGGGTGGGGGGCAACAGCAAGGAAGACACAGGGCATGAGAGGGGGATGGGGCAACAGGAGAGAGACACAGGGCATGAGAGGGGGGTGGGGGGTAAGAGGAGAGAGACACGGGGCATGAGCGGGGGGTGTGGGCAACAGCAGGGAGACACGGGGAATGACCGGGGGTGGGGGGCAACAGGAGAGAGACACGGGGCATGAGAGGGGGGTGGGGGGTAACAGGAGAGAGACACGGGGCATGAGAGGGGGGTGGGGGGCAACAGCAGGGAGACACAGGGCATGAGCGGGGGGTGGGGGGAACATGAGGGAGACACAGGGCATGAGAAGGGGGTGGGGGGTAACAGGATGGAGACACAGGGCATGCGCGGGGGTCGTGGGCAACAGCAGGGAGACATGGGTCATGAGAGGGGGGTGGGAGCAACAGCAGGGAGACACGGGGCATGACCGGGTTGAGGGGCAACAGCAGGGAGACACGGGGCATGAGCGAGGGGTGGGGGGTAACAGGGGAGAGACACAGGGCATGAGCGGCGGGTGGGGGGCAACAGCAGGGAGATAAGGGGCATGACCGGAGAGTGGGGGGCAACAGGAGAGAGACATGGGGCATGAGAGGGGGGTGGGGGGTAACAGGAGAGAGACACAGGGCATGAGAGGGGGGTAACAGGAGAGAGACACGTGGCATGAGAGGAGGGTGGGGGGTAACAGGAGAGAGACATGGGGCATGAGCGGAGGGCAACATCAGGGAGACACGGGGCATGAGCGTAGTGGGGGGAAAAGGGGAGACACAAGGCTTGAGCGGTGGGTGGGGGGAACAGGAGAGAGACACGGGGCATGAGCGGGGGTGGGGGGAAACAGCAGGGAGACACGGGGCATGACCGGGGGGTGGGGGGCAACAGGAGAGAGACATGGGACATGAGCGGGGGGTGGGGGGAACAGGAGAGACACGGGGCATGAGCGGGATTGGGGGCAACAGCAGGGAGACACAGGGCATGACCGGGGGGTGGGGGCAACAGGAGAGAGACACAGGGCATGAGAGGCAGGTGGGGGGTAACAGGAGAGAGACACGGGGCATGAGAGGGGGGTGGGGGGCAACAGCAGGGAGACACGGGGCATGAGTAGGGGGTGGGGGAACACGAGGGAGACAAGGGTCTTGAGAGGGGGGTGGGGGGTAACAGGAGAGAGACACGGGGCATGAGCGGGGGTGCGGGGAACACGAGGGAGACAAGGGGCATGAGAGGGGGTGGGGGGTAACAGGAGAGAGACAAGGTGCATGAGCGGGGGGTGGGGGGCAACAGGAGAAAGACACGGGGCATGAGCGGGGGTGGGGGGCAACAGCAGGGAGACATGGGGCATGAGCGGGCGGTGGGCGCAACAACAGGGAGACACGGGGCATGACCAGAGGGTGGGGGGCAACAGCAGGGAGACATGGGCATGAGCGGGGGGTGGGGGGTAACAGGGGAGAGACACAGGGCATGAGAGGGGTGTGGGGGGCAACAACAGGGAGACACGGGGCATGACCGGGGGCTGGGGGGCAACAGTAGAGAGACACGGGGCATGAGAGGAGGGTGGGGGGTAACAGGAGAGACACACAGGGCATGAGAGGGGGGTGGGGGGTAACAGGAGAGAGACACAGGGCATGAGTAGGGGGTGGGGGCAACAGCAGGGAGACACGGGGCATGAGCGGGGGGTGCGGGGCAACAGGGAGGGGAGACACGAGGCATGAGCGGGGTGGGGGAACAGGAGAGAGACACGGGGCATGAGTGGGGGTTGGGGGGCAACAGCAGGGAGACACGGGGCAGGACCGGGGGTGGGGGGTAACAGGAGAGAGACACGGGGCATGAGCAGGGGGTGGGGGGCAACAGCAGGGAGACACGGGGAATGACCAGGGTTGGGGGGCAACAGGAGAGAGACACGGGGCATGAGAGGGGGGTGGGGGATAACAGGAGAGAAACACTGGGCAAGAGTGGGGGTGGGGGGCAACAGCAGGGAGACCCGGGGCATGACCAGGGGATGGGGGGTAACAGGAGAGAGACACGGGGCATGAGCGGGGGTGGGGGTAACAGCAGGGAGACACGGGGCATGGCCGGGGGTTTGGGGCAACAGGAGAGAGAAACGGGCATGAGAGGGGGGTGGGGGGTAACAGGAGAGAGACACAGGGCATGAGAGGGGGGTGGGGGACAACAGCAGGGAGACACGGGGCATGATCAGGGGTGGGGGGAACACGAGAGAGACACGGGACATGAGAGGGGGGTGGGGGGTAACAGGAGAGAGACAAGGGGCATGAGAGGGCGGTGGGGGTAACAGGAGAGAGACACGGGGCATGAGAGGGGGGTGGGGGGTAACAGGAGAGAGACACGGGGCATGAGAGGGGGGTGGGGGGTAACAGGAGAGAGACACGGGGCATGAGCGGGGGGTGGGGGGCAACAGCAGGGAGACACGGGGCATGAGCGGGGGGTGCAGGGGAACAGGGAGGGGAGACACGAGGCATGACCGGGGGGTGGGGGGTAACAGGAGAGAGACACAGGGCATGAGCAGGGGGTGGGGGGCAACAGCAGGGAGACACGAGGAATGACCGGGGTTGGGGGCAACAGGAGAGAGACACGGGGCATGAGAGGGGGTGGGGGGATAACAGGAGAGAGACACTGGGCATGAGCGGGGGTGGGGGGCAACAGCAGGGTTACCCGGGGCATGACCGGGGGGTGGGGGGGTAACAGGAGAGAGACACGGGGCATGAGGGGGGTGGGGGGCAACAGCAGGGAGACACGGGGCATGATCGGGGGTGGGGGGAACACAAGGGAGACACGGGACATGAGAGGGGGGTGGGGGGTAACAGGAGAGAGACACGGGGCATGAGAGGGCGGTGGGGGTAACAGGAGAGAGACACGGGGCATGAGCGGGGGGTTGGGGTAACAGGAGAGAGACACGGGGCATGCGCGGTGGGTGGTGGGGGCAACAGCAGGGAGACATGGGGCAGGAGCGGGGGTGGGGGGAACACTAGGGAGACACGGGGCATGACCAGGGGGTCGGGGACAACAGCAGGGAGACACGGGGCTTAAGCAGGGGTGTGGGGGGTAACAGGGGAGGGACACGGGGCATGAGCAGGGGGTGTGGGGCAACAGCAGGGAGATACAGGGCAAGACCGGGGGTGGGGGGCAACAGGAGAGAGACACGGGGCATGAGAGGAGGGTGGGGGTAACAGGAGAGTGACACAGGGCATGAGAGGGCGGTGGGGGGTAACAGGAGAGACACGGGGCATGAGAGGGGGGTGGGGGTAACAGGAGAGATACACGGGGCATGAGAGGGTGGTGGGGGTAACAGGAGAGATACACGGGGCATGAGCGGGGGTGGGGGCAACAGGGAGAGACACGGGGCATGAGCGGGGGGTGGGGGCAACAGGAGAGAGACACAGGGCATGAGCGGGGGTGGGGGCAAACAGGAGAGAGACACGGGGCATGGTCGGGGGGTGAGGGGAACAGGAGAGAGACACGGGGCATGAGCGGGGGTGGTGGGCAATACCAGGGAGACACGGGGCATGACCGGGGGGCAACAGGAGAGAGACACGGGGCATGAGCGGGGGGTGGGGGGCAACAGCAGGGAGACATGGGGCATGACCAGGGGGTGGGGGGTAACAGGAGAGACACACAGGGCATGACCGGGGGGTGGGGGGCAACAGCAGGGAGACACAGGGCATGACCGGGGGGTGGGGGGCAACAGGAGAGAGACACATGGCATGAGAGGGGGGTGGGGGTAACATGAGAGAGACATGGGGCATGAGCGGGGGTTGGGAGGCAACAGTAGGGAGACACGGGGCATGACCGGGGTGGGGGGCAACAGGAGGGAGACACGGGGCATGAGAGGAGGGTGGGGGGTAACAGGAGAGAGACACGGGGAATCAGAGGGCGGTGGGGGGTAACAGGAGAGAGACACGGGGCATGAGAGGGGGTTGGGGGTAACAGGAGAGAGACATGGGGCATGAGGGGGGGTGGGGGCAACAGGAGAGAGACACGGGGCATGAGCGGGGCGTGTGGGGCAACAGGAGAGAGACATGGGGCATGAGCGGGGGTGGGGGGTAACAGGAGAGAGACAAATGGGCATGAGCAGGGGGTGGGGGGCAACAGCAGGGAGACACGGAGCAGGACCGGGGGGTGGGGGTAACAGGAGAGAGACACGGGGCATAACCGGGGGGTGGGGGGCAACAACAGGGAGACACGGTGCATGACCGGGGGTGGGGCAACAGCAGGGAGACACGGCGCATAACTGGGGGGTGGGGGGTAACAGGAGAGAGACACGGGGCATAAGCGGGGGCTGGGGGGCAACTGCAGGGAGACACGGGGCATGACCGGGAGGTGGGGGGCAACAGGAGGGAGACACAGGGCATGAGAGGGGGCTGGGGGGCAACAGGAGAGAGACACGGGGCATGAGAGGGGGCTGGGGGGCAACAGGAGAGAGACACGGGGCATGAGAGGGGGGTGGGGGGTAACAGGAGAGAGACACGGCGCATGAGCGGGGGCTGGGGGCAACAGGAGAGAGACACGGGGCATGAGAGGGGGGTGGGGGGTAACAGGAGAGAGACACGGCGCATGAGCGGGGGGTGGGGGGAACACGAGGGAGACAAGGGGCATGAGAGGGGGTGGGGGTAACAGGAGAGAGACACGGGGCATGAGCCGAGGGTGGGGGGCAACAGGAGAGAGACACGGGGCATGAGCGGGGGTGGGGGTAACAGCAGGGAGACACAGGACATGAGCGGGCGGTGGGGGGCAACAGCAGGGAGACACGGGGCATGACCGGACGGTGGGGGGCAACATCAGGGAGACACGGGCATGAGCGGGGGGTGGGAGGTAACAGGAGAGAGACACGGGGCATGAGAGGGGGATGGGGGCAACAACAGGGAGACACGGGCCATGACCGGGGGGTGGGGGGCAACAGGAGAGATAAACCGGGCATGAGAGGGGGGTGGGGTGTAACAGGAGAGAGACACGGGGCATGAGCGGGGGGTGGAGGGGTAACAGGAGAGAGACACGGGGCATGAGCGGGGGGTGGGGGGCAACAGCAGGGAGACACGGGGCATGAGTGGGGGGTGCGGGGGAACAGGGAGGGGAGACACGAGGCATGAGCGGGGTGGGGGGAACAGGAGAGAGACACGTGGCATGAGCGGGAGGGTGGGGGGCAACAGCAGGGAGATACGGGGCATGACCGGGGGGTGGGGGGCAACAGGAGAGAGACACGGGGCATGAGCGGGGGTGGGGGGCAACAGCAGGGAGACACGGGGCATGGCCGGGGGTTGGGGCAACAGGAGAGAGAAACAGGGCATGAGAGGGGGGTGGGGGGCAACAGCAGGGAGACACGGGGCATGAGCGGGGTGGGGGGAACACGAGGGAGACACGGGACATGAGAGAGGGGTGGGGGGTAACAGGAGAGAGACACGGGGCATGAGAGGGCGGTGGGGGGTAACAGGAGAGAGACACGGGGCATGAGAGGGGGGTGGGGGTAACAGGAGAGAGACATGGGGCATGCGCGGTGGGTGGTGGGCAACAACAGGGAGACATGGGGCAGGAGCGGGGGGTGGGGGGCAACAGCAGGGAGACACGGGGCATGAGCAGGGGGTGGGGGGCAACAGCAGGGATATACGGGGCATGACCGGGGGGTGGGGGGCAACAGGAGAGAGACACGGGGCATGAGAGGGGGGTGGGGGTAACAAGAGAGAGACACGGGGCATGAGCGGGGGTTGGGGGGCAACAGCAGGGAGACACGGGGCATGACTGGGGGGTGGGGGGTAACAAGAGAGAGACACGGGGCATGAGCGGGGGGTGGGAGGCAACAGCAGGGAGACACGGGGCAGACACGGGGAACAGGGAGGGGAGACACGAGGCATGAGCGGGGTGGGGGGAACAGGAGAGAGACACGTGGCATGAGCGGGGGGTGGGGGGCAACAGCAGGGAGATACGGGGCATGACCGGGGGGTGGGGGGTAACAGGAGAGAGACACGGGGCATGAGCGGGGGTGGGGGGCAACAGCAGGGAGATACGGGGCATGGCCGGGGTTTGGGGCAACAGGAGAGAGAAACGGGGCATGAGAGGGGGGTGGGGGGCAACAGCAGGGAGACACGGGGCATGAGCGGGGGTGGGGGGAACACGAGGGAGACACGGGACATGAGAGAGGGGTGGGGGGTAACAGGAGAGAGACACGGGGCATGAGAGGGCGGTGGGGGGCAACAGGAGAGAGACACGGGGCATGAGAGGGGGTGGGGGTAACAGTAGAGAGACACAGGGCATGAGAGGGCGGTGGGGGGTAACAGGAGAGACACGGGGCATGAGAGGGGGGTGGGGGTAACAGGAGAGATACACGGGGCATGAGAGGGGTGGGGGCAACAGGGGAGAGACACGGGGCATGCGCGGTGGGTGGTGGGGGCAACAGCAGGGAGACATGGGGCAGGAGCGGGGGTGGGGGGAACACAAGGGAGACACGGGGCATGACCAGGGGGTCGGGGACAACAGCAGGGAGACACGGGGCATAAGCAGGGGTGTGGGGGTAACAGGGGAGCGACACGGGGCATGAGCAGGGGGTGTGGGGCAACAGCGGGAGATACGGGGCAAGACCGGGGGGTGGGGGACAACATGAGAGAGACACGGGGCATGAGAGGGGGGTGGGGGTAACAGGAGAGAGACACAGGGCATGAGAGGGCGGTGGGGGGTAACAGGAGAGACACGGGGCATGAGAGGGGGGTGGGGGTAACAGGAGAGATACACGGGGCATGAGAGGGGGGTGGGGGTAACAGGAGAGATACACGGGGCATGAGCGGGGGTGGGGGCAACAGGGGAGAGACACGGGGCATGAGCGGGGGGTGGGGGCAACAGGAGAGAGACACAGGGCATGAGCGGGGGTGGGGGCAAACAGGAGAGAGACACGGGGCATGGCCAGGGGGTGAGGGGAACAGGAGAGAGACACGGGGCATGAGCAGGGGTGGTGGGCAATACCAGGGAGACACAGGGCATGACCGGGGGGGCAACAGGAGAGAGACACGGGGCATGAGCGGGGGGTGGGGGGCAACAGCAGGGAGACATGGGGCATGACCAGGGGGTGGGGGGTAACAGGAGAGACACACAGGGCATGACCGGGGGGTGGGGGGCAACAGCAGGGAGACACAGGGCATGACTGCGGGGTGGGGGGCAACAGGAGAGAGACACATGTCATGAGATGGGGGTGGGGGTAACTGGAGAGAGACATGGGAAATGAGCGGGGGCTGGGGGGCAACAGCAGGGAGACACAGGGCATGACTGGGGGGTGGGGAGTAACAAGAGAGAGACACGGGGCATGAGCGGGGGTTGGGAGGCAACAGTAGGGAGACACGGGGCATGACCGGGGTGGGGGGCAACAGGAGAGAGACACGGGGCATGAGAGGAGGGTGGGGGGTAACAGGAGAGAGACACGGGGAATCAGAGGGCGGTGGGGGGTAACAGGAGAGAGACACGGGGCATGAGAGGGGGTTGGGGGTAACAGGAGAGAGACATGGGGCATGAGGGGGGCGTGGGGGAAACAGGAGAGAGACACGGGGCATGAGCGGGGCGTGTGGGGCAACAGGAGAGAGACACGGGGCATGAGCGGGGGTGGGGGGTAACAGGAGAGAGACACGGGGCATGAGCAGGGGGTGGGGGGCAACAGCAGGGAGACACGGAGCATGACCGGGGGGTGGGGGTAACAGGAGAGAGACACGGGGCATAACCGGGGGGTGGGGGGCAACAACAGGGAGACACGGTGCATGACCGGGGGTGGGGCAACAGCAGGGAGACACGGCGCATAACTGGGGGGTGGGGGATAACAGGAGAGAGACACGGGGCATGAGCGGGGGCTGGGGGGCAACTGCAGGGAGACACGGGGCATGACCGGGGGGTGGGGGGCAACAGGAGGGAGACACGGGGCATGAGAGGGAGCTGGGGGGCAACAGGAGAGAGACACGGGGCATGAGAGGGGGCTGGGGGGCAACAGGAGAGAGACACGGGGCCTGAGAGGGGGGTGGGGGGTAACAGGAGAGAGACACGGTGCATGAGTGGGGGCTGGGGGGCAACAGGAGAGAGACACGGGGCATGAGAGGGTGGTGGGGGTTAACAGGAGAGAGACACAGCGCATGAGCGGGGGGTGGGGGGAACACGAGGGAGACAAGGGGCATGAGAGGGGGTGGGGGGTAACAGGAGAGAGACACGGGGCATGAGCGGAGGGTGGGGGGCAACAGGAGAGAGACACGGGGCATGAGCAGGGGTGGGGGGCAACAGCAGGGAGACACGGGGCATGAGCGGGCGGTGGGGGGCAACAGCAGGGAGACACGGGGCATGACCGGACGGTGGGGGGCAACATCAGGGAGACACGGGCATGAGCGGGGGGTGGGGGGTAACAGGGGAGAGACACAGGGCATGAGAGGGGGATGGGGGCAACAACAGGGAGACACGGGGCATGACCGGGGGGTGGGGGGCAACAGGAGAGAGAAACGGGGCATGAGAGGGGGGTGGGGTGTAACAGGAGAGAGGCACGGGGCATGAGAGGGGGGTGGAGGGGTAACAGGAGAGAGACACGGGGCATGAGCGGGGGGTGGGGGGCAACAGCAGGGAGACACGGGGCATGAGTGGGGGGTGCGGGGGAACAGGGAGGGGAGACACGAGGCATGAGCGGGGTGGGGGGAACAGGAGAGAGACACGTGGCATGAGCGGGGGTGGGGGGCAACAGCAGGGAGATACGGGGCATGACCGGGCGGTGGGGGGCAACAGGAGAGAGACACGGGGCATGAGCGGGGGTGCGGCGCAACAGCAGGGAGACACGGGGCATGGCCGGGGGTTGGGGCAACAGGAGAGAGAAACGGGGCATGAGAGGGGGGTGGGGGGCAACAGCAGGGAGACACGGGGCATGAGCGGGGTTGGGGGGAACACGAGGGAGACACGGGACATGAGAGAGGGGTGGGGGGTAACAGGAGAGAGACACGGCGCATGAGAGGGCGGTGGGGGGTAACAGGAGAGAGACACGGGGCATGAGAGGGGGGTGGGGGTAACAGGAGAGAGACATGGGGCATGCGCGGTGGTTGGTGGGCAACAGCAGGGAGACATGGGGCAGGAGCGGGGGGTGGGGGGCAACAGCAGGGAGATACGGGGCATGACCGGGGGGTGGGGGGCAACAGGAGAGAGACACGGGGCATGAGAGGGGGGTGGGGGTAACAAGAGAGAGACACGGGGCATGAGCGGGGGCTGGGGGGCAACAGCAGGGAGACACGGGGCATGACTGGGGGGTGGGGGGTAACAAGAGAGAGACACGGGGCATGAGCGGGGGGTGGGAGGCAACAGCAGGGAGACACGTGGCATGACCGGGTGGGGGGCAACAGGAGAGAGACACGGGGCATGAGAGGAGGGTGGGGGGTAACAGGAGAGAGACACGGGGCATCAGAGGGCGGTGGGGGGTAACAGGAGAGAGACATGGGGCATGAGAGAGGGGTGGGGGTAACAGGAGAGAGACATGGGGCATGAGCAGGGGGTGGGGGCAACAGGAGAGAGACACGGGGCATGAGCGGGGGGTGTGGGGCAACAGGAGAGAGACACGGGGCATGAGCGGGGGGTGGGGGGTAACAGGAGAGAGACACGGGGCATGAGCAGGGGGTGGGGGGCAACAGCAGGGAGACGCAGGGCATGACCGGGGGGTGGGGGTAACAGGAGAGAGACACGGGGCATAACCGGGGGGTGGGGGGCAACAACAGGGAGACACGGTGCATGACCGGGGGTGGGGGCAACAGGAGAGAGACACGGGGCATGAGAGGGGGCTGGGGGGCAACAGGAGAGAGACACGGGGCATGAGAGGGGGCTGGGGGGCAACAGTAGAGAGACACGGGGCATGAGAGGGGGTGGGGGGTAACAGGAGAGAGACACGGGGCATGAGCGGGGATGGGGGAACACGAGGGAGACAAGGGGCATGAGAGGGGGTGGAGGGTAACAGGAGAGAGACACGGGGCATGAGCGGGGGGTGGGGGGCAACAGGAAAGAGACACGGGGCATGAGCGGGGGTGGGGGGCAACAGCAGGGAGACACGGGGCATGAACGGGCAGTGGGGGGCAACAGCAGGGAGACACGGGGCATGACCGGAAGGTGGGGGGCAACATCAGGGAGACACGGGCATGAGCGGGGGGTGGGGGTAACAGGGGAGAGACACGGGGCATGAGAGGGGGGTGGGGGGCAACAACAGGGAGACACGGGGCATGACCGGGGGGTGGGGGGCAACAGGAGAGAGAAACGGGGCATGAGAGGGGGTTGGGGGTAACAGGAGAGAGACACGGGGCATGAGAGGGGGGTGGGGGGGTAACAGGAGAGAGACACGGGGCATGAGCGGGGGGTATGGTGCAACAGCAGGGAGACACGGGGCATGAGTGGGGGGTGGGGGGGAACAGGGAGGGGAGACATGAGGCATGAGCGGGGTGGGGGGAACAGGAGAGAGACACGGGCCATGAGCGGGGGGTGGGGGGCAACAGCAGGGAGACACGGGGCATGACCGGGGATGGGGGGTAACAGGAGAGAGACACGGGGCATGAACAGGGGGTGGAGGGCAACAGCAGGGAGACACGGGGAATGACCGGAGGTGGGGGGCAACAGGAGAGCGACACGGGGCATGAGAGGGGGGTGGGGGGATAACAGGAGAGAGACACTGGGCATGAGTGGGGGTGGGGGGCAACAGCAGGGAGACCCGAGGCATGACCGGGGGGTCGCGGGGTAACAGGAGAGAGACACGGGGCATGAGCGGCAGTGGGGGCAACAGCAGGGAGACACGGGGCATGGCCGGGGGTTGGGGGCAACAGGAGAGAGAAACGGGCATGAGAGGGGGGTGGGGGGTAACAGGAGAGAGACACAGGTCATGAGAGGGGGGTGGGGGGCAACAGCAGGGAGACACGGGGCATGAGCGGGGGTGGGGGGAACACGAGGGAGACACGGGACATGAGAGAGGGGTGGGGGTAACAGGAGAGAGACACGGGGCAAGAGAGGGCGGTGGGGGGTAACAGGAGAGAGACACGGGGCATGAGAGGGGGGTGGTGGTAACAGGAGAGAGACACGGGGCATGCGCAGTGCGTGGGGGGCAACAGCAGGGAGACATGGGGCAGGAGCGGGGGGTGGGGGCAACAGCAGGGAGAAACGGGGCATGACCAGGGTGTCGGGGGCAACAGCAGGGAGACACGGGGCATGAGCGGGGGTGTGGGGGGTAACAGGGGAGAGACACGGGGCATGAGCAGGGGGTGGGGGGCAACAGCAGGGAGATACGGGGAATGACCGGGGGGTGGGGGGCAACAGGAGAGAGACACGGGGCATAAGAGGGTGGTGGGGGGTAACAGGAGAGAGACACGGGGCATGAGAGGGCAGTGGGGGGTAACAGGAGAGACACAGGGCATGAGAGGGGGATGGGGTAACAGGAGAGAGACACGGGGCATAACCGGGGGGTGGGGGGCAACAACAGGGAGACACGGTGCATGACCGGGGGTGGGGGCAACAGGAGAGAGACACGGGGCATGAGAGGGGGCTGGGGGGCAACAGGAGAGAGACACGGGGCATGAGAGGGGGCTGGGGGGCAACAGTAGAGAGACACGGGGCATGAGAGGGGGTGGGGGGTAACAGGAGAGAGACACGGGGCATGAGCGGGGATGGGGGAACACGAGGGAGACAAGGGGCATGAGAGGGGGTGGAGGGTAACAGGAGAGAGACACGGGGCATGAGCGGGGGGTGGGGGGCAACAGGAAAGAGACACGGGGCATGAGCGGGGGTGGGGGGCAACAGCAGGGAGACACGGGGCATGAACGGGCAGTGGGGGGCAACAGCAGGGAGACACAGGGCATGACCGGAAGGTGGGGGGCAACATCAGGGAGACACGGGCATGAGCGGGGGGTGGGGGTAACAGGGGAGAGACACGGGGCATGAGAGGGGGGTGGGGGGCAACAACAGGGAGACACGGGGCATGACCAGGGGGTGGGGGGCAACAGGAGAGAGAAACGGGGCATGAGAGGGGGTTGGGGGTAACAGGAGAGAGACACGGGGCATGAGAGGGTGGTGGGGGGTAACAGGAGAGAGACACGGGGCATGAGCGGGGGGTATGGTGCAACAGCAGGGAGACACGGGGCATGAGTGGGGGGTGCGGGGGAACAGGGAGGGGAGACATGAGGCATGAGCGGGGTGGGGGGAACAGGAGAGAGACACGGGCCATGAGCGGGGGGTGGGGGGCAACAGCAGGGAGACACGGGGCATGACCGGGGATGGGGGGTAACAGGAGAGAGACACGGGGCATGAACAGGGGGTGGAGGGCAACAGCAGGGAGACACAGGGAATGACCGGAGGTGGGGGGCAACAGGAGAGCGACACAGGGCATGAGAGGGGGTGGGGGGATAACAGGAGAGAGACACTGGGCATGAGTGGGGGTGGGGGGCAACAGCAGGGAGACCCGAGGCATGACCGGGGGGTCGCGGGGTAACAGGAGAGAGACACGGGGCATGAGCGGCGGTGGGGGCAACAGCAGGGAGACACGGGGCATGGCCGGGGGTTGGGGGCAACAGGAGAGAGAAACGGGCATGAGAGGGGGGTGGGGGGTAACAGTAGAGAGACACAGGTCATGAGAGGGGGGTGGGGGGCAACAGCAGGGAGACACGGGGCATGAGCGGGGGTGGGGGGAACACGAGGGAGACACGGGACATGAGAGAGGGGTGGGGGTAACAGGAGAGAGACACGGGGCAAGAGAGGGCGGTGGGGGGTAACAGGAGAGAGACACGGGGCATGAGAGGGGGGTGGTGGTAACAGGAGAGAGACACGGGGCATGCGCAGTGCGTGGGGGGCAACAGCAGGGAGACATGGGGCAGGAGCGGGGGGTGGGGGGCAACAGCAGGGAGAAACGGGGCATGACCAGGGTGTCGGGGGCAACAGCAGGGAGACACGGGGCATGAGCGGGGGTGTGGGGGGTAACAGGGGAGAGACACGGGGCATGAGCAGGGGGTGGGGGGCAACAGCAGGGAGATACGGGGAATGACCGGGGGGTGGGGGGCAACAGGAGAGAGACACGGGGCATAAGAGGGGGGTGGGGGGTAACAGGAGAGAGACACGGGGCATGAGAGGGCAGTGGGGGGTAACAGGAGAGACACAGGGCATGAGAGGGGGATGGGGTAACAGGAGAGAGACACGGGGCATGAGCGGGGGTGGGGGCAACAGGAGAGGGACACGGGGCATGAGCGGGGGGTGGGGGGCAACATGAGAGAGACACAGGGCATGAGCGGGGGGTGGGGGGTAACATGAGAGAGACACGGGGCATGAGTGGGGGGTGGGGGGCAAAAGCAGGGAGACATGGGGCATGAGCGGGGGCTGAGGGGCAACAGCAGGGAACACAGGGCATGAGCTGGGTTTGCGGGGCAACAGGGGAGAGACACGGGGCATGAGCGGGGGTGGGGGATGCAACAGCAGGGAGACACAGGGCATGATCGGAGGGTGGGGGCAACAGGAGAGAGACACGGGGCATGAGGGGGGTGGGGGGCAACAGCAGGGAGACATGGGGCATGAGCGGGGGGTGGGGGCAACAGCAAGGAGACACAGGGCATGAGCGGGGGGTGGGGGGCAACAGCAGGGAGACACGGGGCATGAGCGGGGGTGGGGGGCAACAGCAACAGCAACAGGAATTGCCGAGATGGGCTTGGCCCTTGAGGGCCCTGGGGATATCCTCCTAATGACGCCGCCAGCATCACTGGGAGTGACATTCCCTGGGACCGGAATTTCCCAAAGCAGGGGAATAATGTACCCCATGGCCCAAATTGGGGCCCAGCTAGTCACGTCTACATATGTGTCCCCTAACGGAATATAGAAATAAAGACACAGACATGAGGGTACATAAATAAAATACCTTATAAATTATTTGGAGTTGATGTGTTTATTAGTGTTTGTTGTGTTTGGACTGATCCATCTAGCCTACCATGGGGTGTGAAGGAATATGGGATAAAGGAAACAGGAAAAAAAACAGAACACCCCTACCCAAGAATGTGCTGGGCAGGGGAGAAAGATCCTAAAAAAAGACTGGTTAAGAAAAGAGAGAACGGAACAAGCAAAGAAAGAAGAAGGATAGAAAATAAACTGGGGGCTCTTTGGAAGGCCCTGGCCTCGAGCAGTCCCCAAGGCCAGAACCTTACAATGGGCCAGACTGGACAGGCCCCTCATTTAAGGCACTAAGCCATGTGTCCAGTGCAGGCAAAGAACCTTGAGTCACAGAGTCCAGGCCACGTGTGTGGGGCAGCTAAATCAAGTAACCTGGCTGTGCCCTTTGTCGGCCCACCACGTGGCCGGCGAAGCTGGTCCTGAAGAGAAGTCACCCCAGGCTACGTGGTCTGGGAGGTGAAGGGGGTGGAGCGGTGAAGGAAAGCCCCGGCTGCGACGTTGGCCAGCCTAGGTGTAGCATGGAGAAAGGACTGGTGGGTCCTGAGCTGGCACTTCAGCAGACCGGGTGAAATATAGTAATCTGCTGTCATGTTGGTCAGCAGGGGTGAAGCAGGGAGCTCAAGCATGTCTGTCTGGGCTACGGATGATCAGTTGTCCATCTACTGTGCCCCTCTGATGCCAAGAAGAGAGAGGACTGGGTTGCGAGTCTTCGGGCGTGCTGCAGGCACAGTGGTTAATGAACAAGGCATCCCCATGGCAACAGGGACTTTGCCTGTAGCCATTGTTGAATAAGTTGTTCTTTAGCGCAGGGACCGATGAGGGAAATTCAGTCTCGGATGGGTTAAGTTTGAGGAAGGCAGTTGACATCCAGGACTGGATGATGATGTGGTAATTGTGCAGATGACTGATATGCTGTGGACTTTTTACTCTCATGTACAACTGAGTATCATTCACAATGTGGATTGGTATATCTGGATCTTTGAGGAGTTTGCCCAGAGCCTCCATGTAAAGGTTCAAAAGGATCAATGCGAAGATGGAGCTTTGAGAGACTGCGCAAGGATCAATGGTTATATTTCTCCCTCTTGGATCAATGCTTGCCCTCTACAATGCAACCATTGATTCCAGTATATTTGGCAGATTAGGATGTTTACTAGATTTAAGAGACTAACAATTAAAACGAACTAAGCAAATCAAATCCAGACAACCGCAATAAAACAGTATTGCTTAAGTTTGTTTTGGATTTCAAGGTCAGTGAAAGGATAGGTGTCACCCCTTCTGAAGCCTCATTTTTTGTTGTTAGAGCAAAATTGTGTTACAGGCTTGCTTTCTGCTTATGGTGCAATATTTGGTTTGCTTGAACAACCATATTGGAGCACCACCCCTGGGGTCTTTGAATTAGGTGGTTTCACTTTGACTTCACCAATATTCCTTCCCAATATCGCCTGCCCAGAAAGCAAAGATCAAAGCACCTTATTATCACACTTGAAGCAAACTTGTCTTGCTCTAGTTCTACTTTTCCTTGCATGGATTTGATGAAATAATTAAGCAATTTGCCTTACCAGTTGTCAATACATTTGCCTTGCTTGAACTCACTAAACTAGCTGCACTATTTAGGATGACATAGAACCAGATTGTTGTCAAGCTGCAGTGTCCTGAAGCTTCTTTTGGTGCATTTTAATATCAATATGCACTGTGTGTCTTTCTCTTCACAGGACGTGATGGTGGTAGGCGAGCCAACGCTAATGGGTGGCGAATTTGGGGACGAAGACGAAAGGCTTATCACCAGACTAGAGAACACGCAGTATGATGCCGCCAATGGTCTAGATGAAGAGGAAGACTTCCACAGCTCACCTGCACTGGGCAACAACAGCCCCTGGAACAGTAAACCCCCAACTAATCAAGAGACCAAATCAGAAAACCCAACATCTCAAGTTTCCCAGTAGGCCGTATCCAAAGTTCTGATTTACTGCTGCATATGCCAGAGGTTACAAACATGAGAGGGAAGTGTTTTGTAATTAACAGAAAACATTCCACAGATAAATCGTCCTGAATTACTGCAGTCTCTTAGCTGTGACTTCATGCATAGGCTTCCGTTCGCATTTAGTGGAAGCGTTTACACTGTCATGGACCTCAGTAGAAGAAACAAAGTACAGTAGCTTGTGCTAAATGATCAAACAAGATCTTTCTCCATCTGGTTCAGGTCTTGGAGCAAGATTCCAACCATACATGCATTCTCAGTGCACTGCATATAAGAGACTTTATTAAGTTGTAAAATATTTTGTGCTTACCAAGAGCCGCCTGCAGTGTATTGCAAATACAGGTTTTGAACGTAATTTAACTGTATCTCCAGTTTGTTTGGTGACTCTTCTCATGGTGGGTATACCCCGAAAGGAGCCAGGGTTTTTACATTATTTATACAGTAGGCTTGAGGTGACTAATATTGATGAGGATCGAGTATTCCCGTGCCCTTTTGTACAAAACACAGACAAAAAAAATTCAAAAAAATCCTTTTTTGTCAGCAGTTATTAAAAATGTTTGAAACAACCCTCTTGGTGTTGAGATGGCAACACCATGAACCCTCTATGCTTTAAAAAAGAACTATTGACCTGTAAGGTTTGAAGCCATGCAATGTACCGATTTTGTGGGCAAGTTCAATCAATCATTTGAGGTCTTCTATTTCTATCAGTTTTGCTATATTCCCCCACCTTCTGCATTTTCTTCTTGTATAATACCTTGGAAAATCTCTCTGCAGGATTTCATTTTTTTGCCTAATGGGGAAAATAACGTGTGTATTTAAGTGACAATTTATAAGAAGACTTTTTTTTTAATTAAAACATGTTCAGCACAATATCTAAACATCCAGCAAGTCAATGTTTTACACTTCAGTTGTGTTTTAAGTATGCTTTGCCAATAAATGTGCCAATAAACTGTGCTAACTAAACATTGCTTTTAAAATGGAAGTTGCAAGTGTCTTAATCTATTGATGTAGAAGAGATTATAATTCTGGTCATGGAATTTAAATTATTTGACAAATTAATGTTTTTGTTTTGTTTGGGTACCACTAGACTGTTCATGTTTTTATTTGAATTCTTATGAAAAAAAACATGCAAATAACTGACAATGGATTATGTAGAGCTGGTAATATTTGAATTCTTTTCACAAATAATTGTGTTTCTGGAACCAATGGAAATGATCATTCAGGCACCATATTTTAGATGCAATATGGTGCTTAAGAGAGTGCCAGAAACTGTTCACATTCGTAGAAGTCAGTGCCTTGTGAGCTGGCACTTCACTATGTCCATTAAGGAGTGTTGCAGAGAAAGATGGGCACATTAAAAACTAAATAATTGGTAAATAAATGACTTTTTAAGGAACATGGCATTCCTTAGCTGCACTCAAAGTTTTTGTGGCTGGGCTAATAAAGGCAATGCGATCGGAGAAGTATGAGGCACACAGCCCTCCACAAGAAAAAGAAAAATGCAGTGGATTCTAAGGGTGAATAAATGGCAATTCAGAAACCTTTATTTAGCGGGGACAGTGATCTCACTAGCACTGCAATATGTACATGATGCTACATCTAGCTTATTTAGGGTTTAGAGGACTTCTTTTAAAATGTCCAACATCGTCTATGAATAAAAATGGAATTCTGTTCTAACTCTTACAATTGCAAGCACTGAAAGAACTTTTCAAAAGGTAATTTGTTAGTATTTGCGAGTCTCCAAAGAGGGTTAAGGTTGAGCCTCGAGTAGGCTTTCTCACTGACCATTCTGGCCAAATCTTTCTTAGTGTTACCTAAATCAGGTAAATTCCCAAGATTTTTTTCTCGGGGGATCAGGACTCAAAGGGAATTCACTTAAAGCGAAAAATAGAAGGTGAATCTGATTACCGCTCTTTCCGTTGCCCTGATGTGTCGGCGTGACGCTCAATTACAAACTAGACATATCCCATCTGGCTGCTGAGGGACATCATAAACCCAATACGAGCACAAACTTAGAAAAAATAAATTCACTTTTTAATATTGTGGATAAAACAACCAGAGTACAAATGCACTCATGGAACAAGGGGGTACACACAACACAGAATGCTTGGTTTGTATATAAATCCCACAGTTAAATCATGAGGGTATTTCAGATAGATGTCGACATGGTTCGGCCATTTTTTTATTTCGGACACTATCTCTAGTGTCTTAAAACTCTCTTTTCTTAGGCCATCTTCAGGACGCGATTCCTTCAAAAGGTCAACAAAGACTCTATATCCCAGAGTTGATCAGCATGACCACTTTCCCACTCAGATGTACGGAGAGAAAACCGGTGCAAGGCAAGGGATAAATGCCTTGATTAAAAAATGATAGCTCTGTCATACACTATGAGTGTTTGCGCTATCTCCCATGTGCAATATCAGGGGGTTACAGATCCATTAAAGGTCCAGAGACATGTAACATCTTGTCACACAGCCGCAGTGACTCTGCTTAAATGCTGAGTGCTTTGGTGCAAAAAGAGGGATGTTACTAGCCCAAGTTAGGATGAAAGGCTTAGTCATACCCCATTAAATTTCGTGCTGTCTACCGTTGACTGCATCAGGAAACTCCAAAACAAATGTCGGTCCAAATAAACGCACGTCCTCCTCACGAAGCCGCAGCTGGGGCTAGTAACATCCCTCTTTTTGCACCAAAGCACTCAGCAATTAAGCAGAGTCACTGCTGCTGTGTGACAAGAGTCACTGAGGCTGCAACACACTGGCCATTCACTTCACCACTAAGACTATGACATCCTGAGCACCCTTGCTACTCACCCGCTACTCACCCACCCCAACACCTCCCTCACTCCTTTGCCTCCCTCCCGCCCAACCCCTTCCTCACTCCCTTGCTGCCTATGGCTTCTCACCCTCGTTCTTCCTCTCTCTGCCACTTCTCCCCGTCACACCTGAAGTAGTCATCAGAGTTGACCACTCCATGAACGTCTTTTCCAAAAAGGTTTCCCCTTGCTCCTCCAGAACCATCAAGGACAACATTGGCTCTCTTGCCCCTGCACTCACCGATTTCTGCAACCACTGTTTTGCCACTGGATCTTTCCCATCCTCCCTCAGGCACTCCCTTGTGCGCCCTCTCCTGAAAAATCCTTCAGCAGACCGTATTTGTCCAGCCAACTACTGCCCTATTTCTATCAGCCCCTTCCTTGGGAAACTGCTGGAGAAGGGTTATATGTGATCTTAACGACCACCAAATTGTTTTTTTTTATCCCCCCTTTTTTTCTGCCCTTTTAAAGCCACCCCAACACCATCCCAGGCCATTTTAAACCCTTAGCCCTTACCCCACTACCCTTTATGTATTTATTTAATACTTTCTGTGTTTTTTGGCATTTTTGTCTGCTATGTACCACTCTGTTTTGTTTGCAATAAAATGACTGGATACCCTGGAGAAGCTGGCTTTTCCACAACTTACCTCACAAACTGCAATTGTTGGTGGTCTCCACGACAATCAACCTGGAGTCTGAGCATCCAGAGGCACATACACTTCTCTCCTGAGCATCTGTGAAGAACTGCCTGCAGATTTCTGGACTCTAACTCCCCAGCTGTCCTCATCCTACTCAATCTCTCCTCTGCATTCGATTTGGTTAACCATTCCAGCCTCATAAAACGGCTCCATGATTGATATCTCGGAGCAGGAACTGGACTGGCTTACTTCCTTCCTAACTGACCATTCGTCCAAAGTCAGTTTGGGCACCTTCTCCTCACCTAATTCTTTCTCCACCTGTGGTGTCCCCAGGGCTCAAACTGTTATGTAGTGACTGTCTGTGGATGTTGTGTGCTGGTGATGTCATGTGGAGTGTTGCTGTGTGAATGTTGCAATGTTTACCAGACGGTTCCACACTCAGGCAGTTAGAGCTCCCCTGCCTGGATGATGGGGCCATTGTTATGTCCTGTCCTCTTATGTACTTGTATTTTGTAACTGTGACTCAAGTACTTACCAATAAAGCTAAGAAGTTACCTAAAGAAGCCTGGAAGTTACTTTAACATTGGAGACGAGTTGGCCGTTAAAAGGAGAGCCTGCGTGCAAGTAACTGAAGTAAGCTGAAGGAGCCTGCTGTGGGGGGTGCACGAAGAAGATGGACAAGAAGGACAGCACTGCCCTTTAAGACAAGTAAGACCCATCACCCAGGGCACCAAGGGCGCCGAAGAAAGCCCCATAGAAGGAGGGTCTGGCTACCTATAAGTGGATGGCAGAGCTAAGTCCGGGGACTGGAGAAGCTGATGAAGGGGAGGCTCCTGTGCAGAGACATGGGGCAAGCAATGAAGTGAGGTGCCTTAAATGCTTGGGGCAAGGATTATGAAGTTGAGGCAGAAGCAATGAAGTAAAGTGCCTTGAATGCTTGGGGCAAGGATTATGAAGTTGAGGCAGAAGCAATGAAGTGAAGTGCCTTAAATGCTTAGTGAAGTGAATTAAGGCCCAAGAGAGAAGCCCCAGATGTAGAAGAGTGAATAAGTGGTATAATTCCCAAAAGTTGGTGAATAGGCAGTTTGTCCCATTAACAAGAGAAGGGAGGCGGCGTCCCAGAGATGAGAAGAGGGAAGTTGCGCCCATATGGTGGAGAAGGGCAAGATGTGCCGCCCCATAAAGTGAAGAAAGGGACTGGGCTGGAGAAGGGAAATCCCGGGGCATGGCAGAGAAATCCCCTTTGTATGATGATGCATAGAAGTTGTATTACTGCATCGAATACAGAGTCAGATGAAGATGAGAAGTAACGGTCTCTCACATGTGTGTGCAGTGGTTGAAACTTTAGAGCTCTGTGAGGTGCTGTGGCCAGAGACTAATTGATGACATCAGAAGGGGCCACACAGGAGTTGGCAATGGGCTGGAATGTGCTGAACCAACGTTCCTTGCTTGACTGCGAACTCTAAGTGGTTATATTACGCAGGAAGGTTTCGTCTTGATGATGTCGAGTGAATGCTGAGTAAAGGACCCTCTGAGCATGCAGAGATCTTACGTAAGGAAGTGTTAGAGAGGAGGAATAATTGACACGGAAAGAAGGTGATGGAAACATGGTACAGTGATGCTGCTAAGCGATGTGATGCCTGTCTGGATCATAAGGACGGAAATGGCCTAGAGATGCGCGGATCGTGCCGTGGATCATGTGGTTTGGCTGATGCACAGGTCTGTGGTGCAAGGAGGAGCCCTGTGCCACAAAGTGGCTCCTACGGAGCATGGCGCAGACAAGAAGCGTTCCATACTTTTTGGGAGTATGGAAAGAAGAAGAAAGGAAACATGAGTATCCTTTAAGTTCTGAAGTACTGAAGTCTGTCTCAATGTATAATTTAAAGATGTTGCAGTGACAAGAAGTAACAATACGAACTGCTGCAGTGATGGGAGTGAGTGCAAATGTATTAAAAGGTGTTGTTAGAGTTAACAATTTGAGGGATTTGCAGGTACAGCCAAGGACTGGCTGTGGACATCTAGGAGCATTTTGTAGGTCACTGGGTGAGAGTGGTATGGTTATGCTTGAAGTTAGATGTATCTAATTCGAGGAATTGCAGCATAGAGCCTATAATTGGCTATGGGCTCGTAGGATGAAACTGCAGGACACAGTATTAGGTTGCCCAAAGGCAACATGGATTGATAGGAACTCGTAGGGCGTTATTATACCTGTGTTAATGGATTAATAGTTTTACAGTTATGAGTATTCATTTAGGATGTTGTAATGCAAAAGGAACTTTGATCTGACTCCTTTATATATGGTGCAATGGGTGCACATGGATTAGCATGAAGTTTGGTGAGGGTCAGAGAAGATGTGAGATGGATTGTGCCCAGAGTGTGTATAGTATGTGGGTGAGTGCAACAATGGTCATTAGGGGGTAGCACCTCCGATATGTGTGTGAAGTTTTATAGCAGGTAGCGCCTCTGGCAAGGGTATGAAGTGTGTGTGGATAAGTGCCACAAAGTTTACTAGGGGGTAGCGCCTCTGTCAGAAGTATGAAGTGAGTGAGGGGGAGTGCCACAATGGTTATTAGGGGTAGCGCCTCCATCAGAAGTATGAAGTGAGTGTGGGTGAGTGTTACAAAGGTTATTAGGGGTAGCCCCTCCGCCAAAAATATGAAGTGAATGTGGGTGAGTGCCACAATGGTAATTAGGGGGTAGCGTGTCCGTGGTTAGTGTTAGGAAAGATTTCGTAATTGTAGGTAATTTTCCTTCCATGTGGCAACCCCTAAACTTTTTGCTGTTGTTTTTCACCTTGTTCTCGACTTTTCCAGAGAAGTGCAGCCTTCTGCCGCACTCCTCTGGGCTTTCGCTCCTTTCTTACGGGGAAACTGACATGCCCTCAAGACAGTCAGTACCGGGAAACGCTGTTTTCCGTAGTTTCTTTTATCATGTTGCGGCTTTCGTGCAACATGACACAAGAGGGCACTGTAAGCTAAGTTACTGCTCTCTTGGGTCTCTAGCCTTCTACAGGCCCTAGATACTCGTTTAGGATTGTAACTGATCGGTGCAAGTGATTCACGGACGGGAATGGTGGCAGCGATCGTTTCTTGTGTTTTGAGCTCCTTTTGGCGTTCTAAGCGTGTTTTTCGCGCTTAACCCAAAATGGTGGCCTGGCTCCCAAAATGGCCAGACCACGAGGTTCCTTTGTCCTGTCCGCTGATCGTCTTGCTCCCTTCACCTTCCCCAGGTCTAGCCGACCCGGGGCCTTCCTTATTTGGGCATGTACTTTCCCGCGAAACACGGATGCTTTTGCGGGCTTCCACATGCCTGGTGTGTGCCTCCAGGATGTGGGCTGGGATGTCTGGTCCCAATACACATCCTGGGTGCCAGAGAGTCTAGGGTGGTGTGAATGCCTGGGACCGCCGTGGTCCGTGATAGGTCCACGAATGGTGTGAGTGTTGATGAGCGGATATCCCATTGGGTCCCCTCCGTTTTGGCGCAAAGGGAACCGTGGATAAGAGGGGGCTGGAAACACCACTACCATGTCGATCTCCTGAGTTCTCACGAACGAAGGAATACAGGAGCCAAGTATCCTGCAACCAAGAGGCTGAACCGAGGAATCGCTGGTGACCCGCTGAAGGACTGCTCCTCTGCACTGCTGTTGCCTTGTGAAACCCTTTTTACCTTTGATCGAACCAGAAGGCCTGTACTGGTACTTCGACCCTTGGAATAGCGGGAACAGCTATTCTCGGCATCTTCACCATCTCCTGCTCCTAAGCCTTCGGAAGCGTCTCTGGGCCATCCAGCAGACTGACCAGCTTACACCGGAGTCTTGCTCTGTAACCACCGCCAGGTTGTGTAGTATTTCGAGTCTGAACCCGCCAGCGACTGAAACTGACGCGGAGAAGCCTGGGTCTGCTTGCATCGGGGACCGGTGAGTAGCATAGCTAGGAACTGGTCGCCCTCCTGCAGGAGCCCATAGCTTTTCCACGCTGTGTCAAAACAGCACCCTTTTCCGTACTCGCGCTCTGCTTCTGTCCACAGTGGAGGCTGCGCTTGAGTCGCGGAACACTGTTCTTCTTCATTTGTGCACTAAACTGAACTGCCTGATTTCCCTCGAAGAGACTCCCCTTTTGCCCGTTGGCACCAGCGTGTGCAGGTACTTTTGAGCACAAGGCTCCACTCTTCGCAGGGCTCGGACTTCCTTTTAGTTAGGTGTCTCTGAAGGCGGACTGGGTCTAAGCATTATTTCGCACTGCCTGTTTTCCTTCCCTTTTAGGTGGACTACACATTTCGTGCATCTAACGCTTGAGACTTGTTGTATTTGTATATATATTGTATTGGTATGGTATGTGTTGGTTTACTAGAGTTATATTGTGATTTTTCGCTACGGTCATTATTTTAAAGGCCTTGGAATAAATGTGTATATATTTTTTATAGAACACCTGTTTGGAGTAGTTTGTAAGTGTTCTTGCTTTGTGTGCTCATTGCGGGCTTTCAGTCACCCTCACCCCTCTTGAGACCTAGTCTTGACCGCCGCGATCGCTACCTTGATTGGTCTGGCTCGTCCAGAGGTTACCCTGTTCCAAGTAATTAGGTTGGCCTTCTGAACTTCTGCGCCACCAGGACAGAGTTCAGAAATCCGTCTCAACAGTTAGTATGAGGTAAATGTGGGTGAGTGCCACAATGGTAATTAGGGGGTAGCACCTCCGTCAGAAGTATGAAATGCGTGTGAGGAGTGCCACAATGGTTATTAGGGGGTAGCGCCTCCGTGGTTAGTATGAAGTTGAAATATTTGTATTCAGCTAAACTTCTCCATAAAAAGGTGCACTGTGTGTTTCTTCGTGTTTCCAGTTTGTTCTCGTGTGTAGAATAGGAGATGTGCTGTATTGTGCTGTGTCATGCTCCATGGTGTATGTGAATGGGTGTAGTGTGCTTCAGTAAAGGAAGGAGATGTGTTATGCAGTAGCATCTGTGTGTGTGTGTGTTGCGTTTGGTAAAGGAAGGCGATGTGTTATGTAGTGACTGTCTGTGTGTGTGTGTGTGTATGTGTGTTGAGTTTGGTAAAGGAAGGAGATGTGTTATGTAGTGACTGTGGATGCTATGAGCTGGTGATGACATGTGGAGTGTTGCTGTGTGAATGTTGGAATGTTTACCAGAGGTTTCCACACTCAAGCAGTTAGAGCTCCCCTGCCTGTGTGATGGGGCCAGTGTTATATCCTGTCCTCTTATGTACTTGTATCTTGTAACTGTGACTTACGTACTTACCAATAAAGCTAAGAAGTTACCTAAAGAAGCCTGGAAGTCACTTCCTAACACAAACCTCTCCACCTGGCTCTTCACAATTACCTTGCTCAGCTAGCACTCATCATTTCCTCCAACCTCCAGTGCTACGCAGATGACACACAGCTCTTTTTCAAACTTCCTGCTGACCCTATTGCATCTTCCATCATCCCTGACTGCCTATCTGCCATTCAGTCCTGGTGTACTTCCAATGATCTCTGCCATTGGGACCCCTGCTCCCTCTTATTCCCCTCAATCTGGCCATCCTCTATGTGCTCTCCCCCTGCTCCTTCTTCAGAAGCCAAAAACCTTGGAGTCCTCTTTGACTCCTCTCTCTCCTTCCTCCCTCCACACTCACTTTCCCCCAGAAGCTCAATATTACCTGATCCCTGGTTCTCTCTAGGCAATAGCCTTCTCCTAAGTCTACCTTCATCCACTTTACGACCCCTCCAGCTAATCCAGAATTGGGCAGCAAGACTTTTCCTTGGCCTTTAGCTCAGGTCCTGCATCTCTCCTGCCCTAAAAACTCTTCACTGGTTCCCGGTTGCGGCACAGATTAAATTCAAATCCCTCTGTATCATCCACAAGGCTGTCTGGTGCCTGGGACCATGCTATCTACAACTTTCTTTTACTAAATACTCTCCATCTAGACCTCTGCTATCCTCTGGCACCAACTCTCTGTGTGTAAAGCATTTTTCTAAACAGAGGGCAGGAGGCCGATCCCTTTCTTCAGCTGGCTCCCTCTTAAGGAACAGCCTCCCACTCCCTCTTTGTCTTGATCAGGACTTCCTCAAATGTCAGATGCTCCTGAAGACTTTCCTCTTCACCTTTTCCTTCCTTTCATCCCTCCTCTGCTAATGTTACAGCCGCTGTGATTGGTGGCCAGGGCCCTTATATATCGCCGGAGACGTGACCTCTCATACCTAATTGCCCCAGCCTCTGCCTACCTCTCAGCACTTGCCTCGGCACCCATCGGCCTCAATGTTGTAGGCTTGTACTTTCTATAGCACTTAACATACTATGCACTTTATCGGCTGCTCACCCATGAGCACAGACATTCCAACACTTACTCCCAGCCCCCACTTCCCCTCTTCTCACTACACTTGCAAGTTTTGACTACTCACAAGGCATAGTAGGTTTGTCTTTATCTTCCACTGTATTCAATTTTTTTCAATCCCATGTTCCCTCCCTGTTGCCCTGTGGGCGCATTGAAACAGAATTGACTTACTGTATAAGTGCCTAACAAATGCACAATAAAATTAAATATATATATATATATTACATGGCCACAGTAGTGGCCATGTAGTTATGGTTAAGTTGCTGTTTCCATAGGAAGAGCACTTTTTGGGTGGCTTATAACTTCGCTCTCCCTGGACGGATCCTCACCAAACTTTGCAAAAAAAAGTATTTGGGTCACTCTGAATTGTTTTGCAAAGTTTGGTGAGGATTCGTCCAGGGGGGGCAAAGTTATAGGGGGGGTCCCCAAACTTTTTTTTTTCCCATAGACTGAATGGGAAAACATTTTTGCTCGCGCCTACAGCCCAAACCGCTGGACGGATTTCCACCAAATTTGGACCAGGAGCAGCGGCTTGGTCCCGAAAGCGTGCTTTTGCGAATTTGGTGAAAATCCGTCCAGTAGTTTTTTTTAAAATGACCAAAAAGTAGGTCCAAAAAAATTAGTGATATCTGTGTTCGGTTCGCGGACACACTTCCCTATTCGCTCCGCGGACAGTGTCCTGATTGGCCAATCGTCTTGCGTGATGTTCGCGGACATGCAACATGTTCGCTGATTGGACGGCGTGGAGCGTGAAGCGCGTCAGATATTTCGGTAGCGCCCGCCATCTTGGATTCGCGGACGTCCGCGGACAGCGCGGTGAAACTTTGTTCAAAATGTGTATTTTGTAGAGTGTGTTGGTGTGTAGGAGTGTTTGGGGAGGGTGGAAGTTGTGTTTTTTATGTGTTAGATGTTCTTTTTGTGTTCGATTTGTTTGCGGACATCAAGGGTGTTCTGAAATGTTCTAAATAAACTGACTAGGGGGTGTTCTAAGGACTCAATATGTGTCCGTTTTGTTCGCAAGCAAAGTGAAACTGTTCTAAGAACACTCGCGGTGTCCGGGGAGTGTTCGTGGGGGTGTCCTGAGGACGCTGTCCGTATTGTTCTCTGTCAAGTTGAATGTGTTCTAAGAACACTTGCGGTGTCCTGAAATGTTCGCAAATAAACAAAATGGGGGTGTTCTGAACACGCTTCTAAGAACACTCGCGGTGTCCGGGGAGTGTTCGTAGGGGGTGTCCTGAGGACGCTGTCCGTATTGTTCTCTGTCAAGTTGAATGTGTCCTAAGAACACTCGCGGTGTCCTGAAATGTTCGCAAATAAACAAGATGGTGGTGTTCTGAAGACGCTTCTAAGAACACTTGCGGTGTCCGGGGAGTGTTCGCAGGGGGTGTCCTGAGGACGCTGTCCGTATTGTTCTCCGTCAAGTTGAATGTGTCCTAAGAACACTCGCGGTGTCCTGAAATGTTCGCAAATAAACAAGATGGTGGTGTTCTGAAGACGCTTCTAAGAACACTCGCGGTGTCCGGGGAGTGTTCGTAAGGGGTGTCCTGAGGACGCTGTCCGTATTGTTCTCTGTCAAGTTGAATGTGTTCTAAGAACACCCGCGGTGTCCTGAAATGTTCGCAAATAAACAAAATGGGGGTGTTCTGAAGACGTTTTTGAGAACACTCCCGTTGTCCTGGAATGTTCGTAGGGTGTGTCCTTAGGACGCTGTCCGTATTGTTCGTTGTTAAGTTGAAAGTTTTCTAAGAACTATCGCGTTGTTCTGAAATGTTCGTAGGGGGTGTCCTGAAAACGGTGTCTGTATTGTTCGCTGGCAAGTTCAAAGTGTTCTAAGAACACTCACATTGTTCGCGGACATTAAAAGTTTCCCATAGATCATAGTTGAAATGTTTGACTCTATGGATGTGATATGCTGCGGTGGTTGTTGCTAGGGCATAGAGTCTTGGGTGCATGGCCATTTGGCCATGCACCCAAGACTCTATGCCCTGGCAACAACCACCGCAGCATATCACATTCATATTTGCTTATGACTTTGGGTGAAAAACAAATGTATAAGGAACAAAGGTATTAGATACTAGGGATGTGATATGCTGCTATGGTTGTCCTTATTATTGTATACTTACTGTTTGGTCTAGTAATGGGAGTAATAGTAATAGTAATAGTCCATGTTTTTCTTCTTCATTTCTGTGATAAAAGAAAATAGCATGTTAGTATTAGTATTTTGTAATGACTTATTACATTGTATAAGCAATATACTTTTATTTTTTTTCGACCCTCTTAGTACTGTGCAATTTGCTCAGTTTCTGTATTTGTTGCTAAAATCATTGGGTCTGTGGGAGAAAAAAATATCCATGTTGGATTAAAAAAAAACCTTTTTCTGTTATGCTACAGTTTATTTGTTTGTTTGTTTTCAGTGTTCACTTGTTGTTTCTGGCTAATGCTTTATACTTTGCTTTGTTGTATTTTTTTTGGAGCAGTAACAGATTCTTCATTTGTTTTGATATTATAAAATTTTGGAGCAGTTAGATACCAATTGGCGTATTCTGTCTATTTTTTTAATATATTTTAGTGGTTTTGATTTATCTATTTGGATATTGTTAAATTTTGGGACAGTTAGATACCAATTGGCGTATTCTAACTGTGTATTTTTTGGCCTAATTTAGTGGTATTCATTTATCTGATTAGTTGTTGTAGAATCTTTGAGCTGTTAGATAGCTTTTGGAGTATTCTAACAGTTTATATTATTTTAGCACAAATTTATAATTTTGGGACAGTTAGATACCAATTGGCGTATTCTAACTGTGTATTTTTTAGTCTAATTTAGTGGTATTCATTTATCTGATTAGTTGTAGAATCTTTTAGCAGTTAGATAGCTTTTGGAGTATTCTAACAGTTTATATTTTTTTAACACAAATTTACTTAAAGGTTTAAATACAGTTTATTTATCAAATTTTGGTTTTAAGAACATCAAATAAGCAAAATAATGTAAGATTTGCTGGTAATCTCTGCTTTAGAGTAATGGTACTATCATTACATTCAAACCATCCACATTTCTTTTGTATATATGCAGTGTAGTGCCCTGAATTGGTTGTGGCTCCTGCGTGGTAGATTATACCTATTGTTGTGAAGGTTTTCTTACCAAGTGATATTTGACCATGTGTGAATCCAGTCAGCTTGCAGTTGTTTTTGGTACCATCTGCATTGTAACGTAGAAGCATTAGTATTACGTATTTACTATGTGTTTGTATTACTAACGTGGAGCGATTATCTGAATTGCAGGTAGAGCATAATCTACCATGGTTTGCATTTTGTACAAGTTGCTGAAATGGAATGGATTCACAATTTGGTATTGATATATATATGAAGCGTTCATTGGGGATTTCTTCTTGTGTCACATTGTTGCAGAGAGTGCATGTATGTTTCCACATGTATGAAATCTGAAAGATTTCATTTATAGGTATGTTTTTGTTTTCCAGTACTTGTAGTAAGTACATTATGCCCCTATGCACAGCACTAAATATGTAAATTTGTAAGCTTTCGCTCAATTATATGTATATATGCACATCCCACACAATGTAACTGTAAATGCAATGCTCTTTTTCTCATGCCTATCTTATTCTGTAACCAAGTTTTTATGTAATCCTATCTTCCTGACCTCTGTTGCGCCCTGTTACCTCTGGGTTTTGCGCGCTATACTAAATAAATAAACAAACAAACAAACAAAATTAGAAATTCTTGTGGATCTTGCTGTGAGTTTATAGTGAATTTCACCATTCCAGCACAGTATTCCAATTGTCGTCTTATTCCAAAAACACTATATGTGTTGTCAGGATTGTTTGCTGCATTTCTGTGAAGTACTAACATTTGCAAACACAATGGGTCTGTACTGTGTAAGTAAATGTTGTCAACAATTGGTGATAATTGAAATAGAATATTCATTTCACATTTGCATAGCAACTTACACCAACTATATTTGAGAATTTAAATGGTCCAGGTAGTTCTGTATCTAACTGCTTTTTTTGGAGTTTTTCTTCCTTCTTTAAAGAAGTACCTAGTTTACTTTCTCTAATTGATTCTTTTTTGTTTGTGGTACTTGATGAAGTATTAGTTTCTTTTACTCTCTTTGGAGGATTTGCAGTGACGTCCTGTTGCATTTCTGTTTGATTTAGTTTTCTTTTACAACGTTTTAGTTTTTGTGGAACAGAATATGTGTTTAGATGGGGAGTGTATAGTGAGCGAAGTCTATTATATTCTAAAATACAAGGAATATCAGCGTTTACTTTACTTGCATCAAAGTTGATTAGAAATAGACCGTCAAGTGTACGTAAGCATGATAGTGCTACGTAGCTCATGCCTTCTTTAAAGGCTGTGTTATCAATATCTATCATTGCTTTGTCGAGGGTAAGACCTTGTGATTTATGAATCGTGACTGCGTATGCAAGAGTTAGAGAAAATTGTTCTCTGCGTGCATACATATCTTTGAAGAGAAGGAATCTAGCTGTTGAGCGTTCTATCCATTTTACTTCTGAAAGTTTGTCAAAGAGTATATTGACAAACTGAATTTTGTTGTCACGTGGGTATGTTTGAAAGCCAACAACTGTACCCAGTGCACTATTAACTAGTCCTTGGTCCACGTCAAGATTACGTTTAAGCATTACTCTGCAATTTAAGGGTAATTTTAACATCTTTTCTAAGCCTGCTGTGTTTGAGATTGATTTTTCTAAATTATTTAGTCTTGTTGTTGCTTGGTCACACATGGGTAGTGTCATGCCATGTACATCTAGTTTGTCTGTGGCGCTAATTTCCATTATTGGTTGCATGTCTTTACTTAACATTATTTCATTGAATTTGAGACAGCTTGCAAGAGTTGGCATTAAGGCCATACAATTGACATTTTTGTGGGCTAATTGTTCCATAACATCTGTAGCACATGCATTATCGCCATAAAGTGTATTAATGTGCCGGGTTTTCAATGTTGCTTCTGCTTCTTTAGAAAGTATACCAACTCTCAAACTTTTTAAAATGTTGGCATAAGTTAGATCTGCAGATTGGCGCATGTTTTCTGTTAATTCTCTGTATTGAAAATGTTGCCAAAGGTTGACATTTCCAATGCTGCCAACAGTTTTACAGCAGAGTTTGTGCCCTAATGTTTTAAAAATAGGTTCACCTTTTACTGGTGTTAATTGAAGCAGATCTCCAAAAACAATAATGTGTTTTCCTGCAAAGAGCTCTTCATAGTCTGTTTTGAGTACTTCTTGTAATCTGAGGTGAATCAAAGCTAACATCAGGTTGGAGACCATGCTCACTTCATCTATTAGTAGCATTTTCATTTGTTTCAATACTCTGCGTAATTCCATTGCAGCTTCTGCAGAAAGTTTGTAATAGTCTAATTTGTTCTGGTGTTCTACTGGTAATAGTAGTAATCGGTGTAATGTAACACCACCTATGTTGTAGGCAGCTAAACCTGTGGGGGCAGTGACAACAGCTGACAGTTTGTTGTTTGTCAATTGTTGAAGGAACTTACTAATGATTTTGATTAGGAATGTTTTGCCAGAACCAGCTTCACCACTGACGTACAGTAGTATAGGTTTATAATTATGGCAGGAACATTCTTTATTTTCATGTTTTACACCATGTGCAATTTGTTTTGTTACTTCTTGAAAAATGCTACTTTGCTCATTTTTTAGTTTTGATTGTAGTATAGTTAAGTCTTCCTTATCTTCATACTGACACATGGTGTTTTCTACTTCTATCATAGCTAATTCTGCCTCATTTGTTATTAGTGGTTCTCCCAGTGGTTCTTGGCTTCCTGTTACAGAAGGTTGACTACTGTCAGGAGTATCCTTATCTAGTTGGGCTTGGAGTTCTTCTTCATGTTGCTGTTCATTGTGCAACATTGTTTTGTACTGTGTAAAGTTTACATCAGTTATAGTGCTTTCATTTGCTTTGAAAGCATCCTCATATGAGTCATAGTTATCTAGTAATTGTTCTTCTTTTCTCCATGGTTTGAAGAGTTGTAGCAGGGACATGTAATATACTTCTTTATGTTGAGGAGTCTTCAATGACAATTTGATATGATTAATTAAATTTGGTTTAGTGAGTTTAACTAAGCTGCCTTCACAGTCTGTCACTCTATATTTACCTTTTTTTTCATCAGGTTTCGTATTATTTTTGTATGTGTAGTTTTGGGCTATTTGGTATAGACATGTTTTCCAAAGTATTACTTCTGTTTGGGTAGTATGTGTCCAATAAATTGTTTTTTAAAATGTCTTGGCTGTTGGGATCATGTTTGGCTATTGTTTCTATATCTTCATATGATTTTAGAACTCTTTTTCTAGATTTAGCTGGACCAAGACTTAGCCATACTATATTTTCAGATTTACCATACAATGAAGTACCAGTTAAACGATCAGCTGCTTCATAAGATCCACATTCTCTATGGGTGAGCATTTTTATGCCCAAGCTGTATAATTTCTGAGATACTGTTTTATCTGATGACAGGTCATTCCAGAGGTCTTGGAGCTCTGTCTTTTCTGCTTTAGTTAAGTATGCTGTGACATATCGTGCAACTGCAGTAGAATTGTCTGCAATGTACTGCACATCTATGTTTGCATTCCATAAGTGGGCAATGATTGCATTATAATCATTGATATATTTTTCTTCTTCTTTTCTTTTTAAGTAATATGTATTTTTAGGTGACTTACCTTTAACACTATGTCTAACTGAAGACATGAGGTTGTTTACTTGACCTGTATTTGTAACTGGTCTAGGGAAACCAAATCGGCATTTGGTGTAGTATTTGCCTTTGTTTTTGTATTTGCGACGACAATATTTTCCACATTTGTGTCTTTGAAATTGTAAAATTTGTGCACGAAGATCACTATTTGTGGCTTCTGATGGAATTTCACAAGTGACATATTTTTCAATAATCTGTAAAACAGTGGCATCACTGTCTTGACCAAATTTAGGAGCATCTTTAATCCATAAAAGCATGTGGATATGTGGTACTCCTCTGGCTTCGTATTCTTTTCTCCAAAAGGAGTGTTGCACTTCTCCAAGGGGAGGAACAGTTTTATTACAAATAAAATGTAGCATAGCAATGAAGCGATGGTGAAAATATCTTGAAACATTAGCAGGATCCAAAGAACAAAGTTCTCCAGGTGTTAGAATATCTATGTTTGTTTTGTTTTTATTTGATATGCGTAGGAAATCATGTAAATCTTCCCATGCATATTCTGCACACCTTAATGTAACAAACCAAGTGGGTGGGCCAAGGTTTCTGATCATACAACGTACATCTCCATGACGTCGAAACCAGTACTCTTTAGTACCACGCATATTTGCTAATAGATTTGTAATATTTGATTGTAAAACCTCATCCTTTTGTTGCACTTTCTCTAATAATTGTGTAGCTGTCATATTTTGAAAGTGTGATCCTGATTTTAATATGTGTGCAACTCGGTAACATAAAGTTGCTAGTTCACTTTCAAAGAGTAGGTGGAATATGTATTCCACATTTTGTCTAAATCTGGGATCTTCAGAATACATCCGTAATGAGCGGTATTCTGAAGCTGATATTTGAATAGGTCTATCATCATACCTTCCTCCTTTGCCAGTAGGAAAGAGTAGAGGAAAAGCACGTGCTTCTATACTTTTTTCCCATATACTGATTGGCGATCCTTTTGTTTGACGCATTTGGTAAGTTTCCAGTACATCTTGTACGGTGTCATTACAGTGCAAAGGATGAATTGTATAATGGTCTAAAGTATTTGATATTGTAGCAGGATCTAGTAGCTCAAATTGACCAGCTTCTTGTGTTTCTTGAATTATTTCAGTTGTATCTTTCAAGTTTTCTTCAATATTAATTTCTTTGTAATATTCATTATTCTCTTTAAGATATTGGAAGGCTTGTCTAACTTTATATAAATCTACCAGCTGTTGCCATATTTTTTTGCCTTTTGTAGGTACTCCATTTACTAATATAATTAAAGATTGCTGCATTGGACGTTGCACTCCTAGAGTATGCACATTTTCTTTTAGATTTAATGGTAAATAAACTACTTTTCCACGAATGCCTTTTACCAATTCAGAGGGAGGTAATTTTGCTGTTTTTGGTTGAAGGTGTATTATTGCTTGAAATGGGTGTACTGTTTGAATTATGATGCTCTCATATAAATTAAGTTGTTGTAGAGGTTTTGGTACTGGGTATAATTCCAAATTATTTGTGATAGAACGTGAAGGAGTTTGGTTGTTGTCAAGTTTTGTAGTGCAATAACTGCAAAGTATTAAGGGCTCAGATATTTCATATTTGTTTTCTGCTACAAGGTAGAGAGCTAATTCAAACCATTTAGAATCTTCATTGTCTTCTATTTTGTATGATAGGTCCACAGTTTTTGTGTTACTTTTATAAAAAATTCTCCGGCAACATACACATACATGGTTTGGTACTTCAGCTGATGTACTTTTAAATTTTAGTATTTCTTTTTTGTATGTGTTTAGCAAAAGGTTGCCATGTGTAGAATTGTTGCTTAATTGGTTTAAAGCTATTTCATTCTGTAAATGGCTTTCACTTCCAAAATATTTTTTCTGGATATAGTGAATTTCTTCAAGTAGGTCTTTTGCTGTACCATGTAGAAGGATGTTATTTAACTTTGCTAGTGCTAAAGCAGGACTTTTAGCATAGTACAGTTTATAGACTAGATTTCTTATAGTTGAATGATGTGTTGATATCCTTTTGATATCATGGAAAGTGGTTTTACAAGTAGGTCCTGTAATGCAGGCCAATGAATGTCCTTGTAGTCCTGTGTACTTGCGCACTGGACAGGTATCTATATTTTGCAGTAATTTAATTTTGATTTTGTCTTTGCTTTTTACATATTTATTGAGGAATTGGCGTAAAGATTTGAAACATTGTTTGGGAATGTTACACATTGACGTGCATGGCCATTTGTACACTAGACGTTCTGATTCAGTTGAATGGAGGGGTAATTCTAAGTTTTCAGGGCATATTTTTGTAAGAAGTACTTCTTGTTCCATTATGGTATTATTCCTTTTTCATAACCTCGACCACTGCTAATTGTATTAGTTTGCTTTTGTTTGTACGCTTCTTCATTAAAATATGGTTCTGTGCTTGTAGTGTGATTTCATTCACCTCCGCTGATACTTAAGAAGTTCTTTCTGTTGATATTTCGCTTATTGAGAAGTTTTTTTTGTAATTTAGTTATTAGTTTTGTTAGTGGCTTCATTTTGTTTAACAGTAAAATAAATACATTTCTTTTGAGAAGAATTGCACTTTCCATCAATGCTTCTAAGATTAATTTCCTTCGATAGGTTTTAAGCTTTGAATCTGATTTCTCTCCTGTTTTTATAAGATTTTGAAGGACCTTCTGACGGTATATTTTGGCTAAAATACTTTTCTTGGTATGCTTACTTTGCACTATATTAAAATTTGAAGAAGTAGTTTTATCTGTACTGATAGCTGATTTTCTGTTAATTGTTTTTTGGTTTGTTTTACATTTTGATAGAGGAAGCAAAGTTGTTGTACTTGAAACTTCTTGTGTTTCACTAAATGATTGTATTAGCTGTTTTGTTCCAACTTTTTTTACAAATTCTGCTAGAGATGGATGCTTATGTTGGACACCTTTATTTTCATTTGCTCTACTTTTGCGTTGCTTTCTACGGACTTGACTTTTGGTAGGCATTCTTTAGGGTCTGTTGAAAAAAATAAAGAAGATATGGGTTGGGGTGTTCTTGAATGTATGTGTGCTGTGTGCATGAGTGTTTGAGTAAGATGATAAAGATGTATGTAATGGTGTATGATTGTGCATTGGGAACTAAAACTAGTAGGGATAGGTATTCTTGAATTTATGTGTTACTAAACTGGGGTTCAGATGACAAAAAAAAAGTAAGCTAGTGGTGTGGAAAAGTACAAATAGTAAATCTAATGTATACAATTAAAACAGTTGTTTGTTCTATAATATGAAAATTGTAGTGGTTCAGTTGGGTAATTTGTGTGTCAAAAAATAGAAATTTGTGGGCCATTCTGGCTGTAAATCGCTGTTTAAGACATGGACATTTTTGGACAAAATGGTACAAAATCTCTATTTTTAGAAACCGAAATAGCTCGTATTAATGTTATAGTATATTTGATTAATAATACAAATATTATGGTGATACTTTACTTACTTTTTAAAAAAATTAACAGTTAACTTCTTAGTTTTTCTTTCTTCTTCGAATTCGGCTGCTTCTTTTCAGGAAACTGGTCTTCACTGCAATTGTAAAAGCTTCAAATTAGTAACTTTGTTTGTATATAGCACTGTTTTTAATTTAGATATTGATTTTTTTAATTGAAATCCTCAGTGCCTTCTGCAAAACCATTAAACTAATTTATTTACATAAGATACATTACATCATTTCAGTACATATGATATGTTCTTAATGAACAAATTGTATTGAATGACTAACTGTAGCAAAAAAAATATATCTTTACTATGTCTTGTGAAATTTATAATATATTAGTGAATACCACTATTTCTGTAAGTAAACTGTTCTAGGTAATAGCGCCTCAATGTCATGTCTAATTTAAAGTAATTAAGTAAATAAATAAAAACAAAAAATATGAAATTGTATAAGTATTTTTATAAAGGTTTAAACATAGATTGTGTTTGCATGCAATTTTGTTTGAATATATGTAGTCTATATATTTAATTTAAAAAATGTTAGTTTAACATGATTTGAGTGTGTGTGTATAAAGAAAATAAAAAGTATAAAGGTTTATAAGTGATAGTGGATTTTAGGAAATTGAAAAAAGTACAGTAAATTCATTTTACAGATTTTACAAGGTAAAAGTCTGTTTGAAAATGTGTTCATCTACTATACAGAAAATATGCATACCTGAAGTTTGTGTTCATGCATATGGATATGCATGGAGCTGCAAGTAGAAATCTTGAAGACTTGTACAGTATTTCTGGTAGATGCTGCTTGCCAATGATACGACACTTGTACTCAGAGAGATTCAGAGTACATTTGCAGTGCTGATCTATGATGATGCAGTTAGATGTAGAGGTCTTGAATGTGATTGGTGCATGGTCATGTGATTTTTGAGGTACATCCAATGAGGGAATGGCAGAGAGTGTGTAGTGGAAATGGTAGAAGGGCTGTTCATGTTACGATATGTCCGCGGACATGGCGGTAGTTCGCGGACATCGGGAGTTACATCCGGGGATTTTTGGGTTCAGAAGTCATGCAAATGAGAATAAGCACTGAAAGGGATTGGTCAGGAAAGTTTGGTGGGTGTGTTGTGCCAGAAGAGATTTTCTCAGATACTCTTTTTGCTGAGAGAACAAAAGATAGCTATGGCTGTGTGTTTCAGAAAACAGATTGTTTGGATTTTAGGAGATTCGTGGATACATTGGTTGAAGGTGCATGCAGAAAGCTGTGGAGTAGCTGTAGATCTTGGATTCCCACATGTGGAAGTACACTGGCATGGAGTACGTGGAATGAAGTGGTTGGACTTGCTACCTCTCTGTGCTACTTTGGAGACAGAGCAACATCCAGACATAATTGTAATTCATTGTGGAGGGAACAGTTTAGGACATGTACTGGAATTTTTTTGAAATTTGCTATGAAAGAAGGACTTAGGAAGGTTATGGACATGTTTCCTAATTCTCAAGGGATATTTTCACGGATTGCGCAGAGACAAATGTGGCTTCGTTCTTCTTCATTTGGTCCACAAATGGAAAAAAGCAAGGCGCAATGTTAATAAGGCTGTTTGTGGCTTTCTAAGAGATTTTGGCATGTCTTCTTTTCACAATGAAAATATTATGTTTTGTAGTACATACATTTTTCGCAGAGATGGGAGTCCATCTTACTTATGCTGGCAATCAGATTTTTCTGAGAAATGTACAAAATGCATTGCGACCTTTTTTGGAATTACAACAACGATTTTGAAGTAGGTGTTAAGCATTTACAATTTTTGACTTACAAACACCACCCAAAGGCTCTTTTCAGAGCCACCACTTCTTTCCAGAGAAAATTACAATGTTTGTGATGGAGTAGCAACCCAATTTTTTTAATGTTCGCGAACTGTCCGCAGACTTCTAAAAAATACAAAGAGCCCTGCTTCATTTATTTTCACTTCTATTTTTTAACTGGGAAAGGCGGCTCTGAAAAGAGCCTTATTTTTTTTTGATTTTTGTAATTTTGTATTTTTTTTGGTTTTTCAGATACAACACACTAGAAGAGGAGGGTAAAGGAGGGGACACCAACCACAGGGATAAGAAAGGGCGAGCTGATAGAGGAAGATGTAGAGTGGGTTTTATTTGGGTAGTGAGCAGGTCTTCTCATGCTCTGAGACGATAGTCTCAAAAGCACTCCGAAGTCGCTCCCCCCTGCAGAGTACTGTGTCACAGTACATACATACAACTGTGACCCTCGAAAGGTAAGGGTCATCAGCATTCTGTATGGCCTGTGAGGCAGCTTGAGAAAGACGCTGTCCCACAGAGGTGGTCCTTGTGGTGACAGGATCAGAAACAGAGGATGAAGTAGAGGCAATCAACCTGCTACGTTCTTCGCAAGGTACAACCCTGCGAATAGCCCCAGAGTGAAATGACCTCAGGTGTCGCTTCATAGTAGTGGTCCCAAAGCTGTACTTACCGTGCTTCCCGCGACTGAGTATCATTTTGCACTCATTGCAGGTAACACGGTTCGCACAAGCCTTAGGACCATTCCCATGAATGGTAAATAACCCCCACACCCAAGACTCACGCCTAGTGCGGGTAGTAGGGATTTCCTCTACCTCATTCTCATCATCCTCTTCTTCCTCCTCCGCATCCTCACTCCTGTTCCCCTCTTCAGGCCCTTGGGGAGGTGGTGGTGGTGGAGGGGGTGGGGGTGGTGCTGAAGCAGGTGCAGCACCAAGTGGCAGTTCAGCAGCCAAGAATGCCATCTCGATGATGGTGTAGTCTGCAGGTGGCAGCAAAAATCACTGTGTTCTGAAGAATAGCCAGAAACACAATGGGAATAAGCTCTTGGGCGTGGTCTTTTATAGGGGTGCTTGTGCGCGGTCCGCGGACATGCGCACTGTCCGCGGACAGATCGAACACAAAAAAAGGATCGGAAAGTTTCAAAAGGTATATAGAAACTCAAGATTGCTATGTGGGACTTGTGCCATGGTGAGATTTTATTGAAAAATATTATGGATTAACTGAAAATGTACTTTTAAATTGTTCGGGGACACGAACAGTGTCCGCATTTCAGGACACACGATGAGCGTGGGTGCGGTCATATGATCCGTTTGCGAACTTGTCCGCGAAGGAAGCGCCTGTCCGCAGGACACCAAGTGCACGGAGATTGGTTAGCGCATGCGCATTGATGTCCTACGGACACTGTTCGGGTTCTTAAGTAATTAAAAGTGCGTCACACGTGAAACAAACATTTCAGGACACCGCGTGTGTTCTTAGAACAGTTTAAACTTGGTAGCGAACAGTAAGGACAGATATAGTGTTCTTCAGGACACGTGTAATTTAGTTTATGTACGAACATTTCTGGACACCAATTGTGTTCTTAGAACAGTTTCAATTGGGTAGCGAACACTATGAACAGGTATAGTGTTCTTCAGGACACCTCCATTTTCGTTTATGTACGAACATTTCAGGACACCAATAGCGTTCTTAGAACAGTTTGAACTTGCTAGCGAACAGTACCGGACAGGTATAGTGTTCTTTAGGACACTTTAATTTTTGTTTGTTTACGAACAATTCAGGACACTGCGTGTGTTCTTAGTACAGTTTCATGTTGCTAGCGAACACTACGAACAGTTGTACTGTTGTTCAGGACACATCATTTTTGTTTATTTACGAACATTTCAGGACACCAATTGTGTTCTTAGGAAAGTTTTAAGTTGATAGCGAACATTACGGACAGATATAGTGTTCTTTAGAACACTTTAATTTTTGTTTCTTTACGAACATTTCAGGACACCACGTGTATTCTTAGAACAGTTTCAACTTGCTAGCGAACAGTACGAACAGGAGTGGTGTTCTTCAGGACACCTCCATTTTCGTTTATGTACGAACATTTCAGAACACTCGCACTGTCTGCGGACACTTTTATTGTTTTTAAACAAATAAAACGGAAACTATTCACAATACAATATAAAAATTCAACTTTATTTAACATATATTAATAATTTATGACAGAGAAGGTGAGTCAGAAACAGAAACAAAAACAGGAGAATTTGGGGTTTCAAAATGATTGGTATTAGGTGAAGAAGGGATGGAAATCTCATCAAAACGTTTTGGATTATGGAGAGCGTTTGGGGATAATTGACTGGGATATGGTGAGGAGGGACAAGTACATGTGGGGCAATGGTACGAGGTTTTTGGTTTGAAATGATTTCTACGAAAGTTTTTAAATTATTAAAATTAGCCAACAATACATCAATTTTTTCTTCTATATTGTGAAGACTGTTATCCATAACAGGGTTTTCTGAAGTTTTTTCTATTCTGGTATGCTCTGTACAAAAAAATAATATATATGTTAAATGTATATAAAAAAAATAATAAATAAATGGTTTATATTATAAAGTGTTTACCATTAGTTTCACTATCTTGTGACATTTCTTCATGTGGGAAATTGTCCTCTAGCCATTCCAGAGTACTAGACATTTCTGTGAGAAAAAAAAAAGATAATATATTTTTTAATCTAATACAGAAAGATTATAAATATATGAGTAAAATGAAGTACACTTACTATTTCTGGTAAGATAAGTCCTATGTATTCAGTGGGTCTGGTCTTGTTCTCAGTTCTGTTGTGTCTGTGAGGTAATTATGTTGGAAGCCAATTTATCTTCTTGTGGTATATTCCATTTCAGAACATATTGTATTTAAATGAATGGTTAGTGTGTTACATATATGGGTTACATTTCTTATGTATTACTATATATAATTTGTTTGTGTGCTGCTTTTTGAATTTGTTAAATGTTCCTATATTATGATATAACAATCAAACATACCCCACCAACCCCCCCCCACAGTTTTTAGGTAGTGGTACTGTTCTCCGAACATGTCCGCGTACATTAAATAAGTTTGCCTACATCAACTTCATAAGAAGAGATCTAGTCAGTTCCATACGACATGTATATAAAGTCAAAGTCATTATTGTTAAGTTGTGCTACTAAAAAACTATGAAATTCAGTGAAAAAACTTTGTTAAAGGGACGTTATGGTTAAGTTGCGCTACTAAAAACCTATGAAATTCAGTGAAAAAAACTTTGTTAAAGGGACATTATGGTTAAGTTGCGCTACTAAAAACCTATGAAATTCAGTGAAAAAAACTTTGTTAAAGGGACGTTATGGTTCCAATTAAAACCGAAAAACCCTTGAAATTCGCCAGTTATGGTAAGCTAAGCAACCATAACACGCGCCACCACCGTGCACTGCTAAGACTAACACCCAGGACATCAAAGATGACATCACAAATGTCATTGATGACATCACTGATGACATCACATGTGTATGTACTTCTCATGAAATATGTGTAGAAGGGATTCTAAAAAAGTGTCAAGAATCATTGCAAGAAATATACCCTAATAAGTGCATTGAACGATGCATTGATATAAATAGCATCCTATTATGGGGTTCTATCTAGTATACTAAGCTACTCATACAGAAACATAACATTGTGTGCAGCGTACAAGATGAAGGTATGATATTCGTAATGTTAATATGTTGAATAATGAAATGATAATTGTTTTCTTAATAGATTTTTGTGTACTATGAAATATGTAATAAGTAGCTAATAAAACCCATGTATTACATAATTGCATTACTATAGACAAAACACAAAGACACAAGAACACATACCAATATGGGTATATACAGGGAAAGTGAAGTTAGCAAAAAAGCAGAAACAATTCATAACGTAACTGATTAGTTTCATGCAAATAAATGATTGCTCTGTTTCAAAGCTGCTATTTACCGTATGTATATGTATCACTTGATGTGATTGGACCCTAAGGAAAGTAGTGTGAGTACAATGTATACAAATATGACCATATACAGGGAAAGTACAGCCATAAAAACAACAACAGAACTATCAGAAAGTGCTCATAAGTCTAGTGATTATCTTTATGCACAAAAAGGATTGCTGTCTTTCAAGCTTGTGTTTTCCCATATGTATATGTTTCATATGATGTGACTGTACTCTAAGGGAATTACTGTAAGAACCTACTAGAAGGATATGTCTACAAATAAAATAAAATTCTTAGTTTCTGACTGTTACTGAAGAAAACCATGTGGCCTAGATATGTCAGCAAAAGAAAAAATAGTGAGCCAGACATGTGATGTCATCAGTGATGTCATCAATGACATTTGTGATGTCATCTTTGATGTCCTGGGTGTTAGTCTTAGCAGTGCACGGTGGTGGCGCGAGTTATGGTTGCTTAGCTTTCCATAACTGGCGAATTTCAAGGGTTTTTCGGTTTTACTTGGAACCATAACGTCCCTTTAACAAAGGTTTTTCACTGAATTTCATAGGTTTTTAGTAGCGCAACTTAACCATAACGTCCCTTTAACAACGTTTTTTTCACTGAATATATATATACATACATATACAACAATATATTTTGCCCCAAAAGTCCACAAGAGATTACATAGACCTCCATGAAAACCTAGTATGTCACCTATAGGGTCTCTGGTGGAAAATACATATATTTTTAGAGATACTTATTGGTTCCCATTTGTTGAGACAACACTCTCATATATCAGGGACACAACAGGTTTCCCTAAGAAAGTGGGAGATATACTTTGGCAGGGCTCCTATCTATTAGCAACTTTAGATTTTGTGTTCTTATATACAAGTATTGAACATGAATCAGGCATAGCAGCCCTGAAACCTTTTTCTATCCATGAAGTCTGCAAGTTATAGGGACCACTCGAGTATGATTGTTGAGATGCTTACATATTGCCTAGTGTGTAATGGATTCCTGTTTGACAATACCTACCACTTACAAATATGTGGCACAGCAATGGGCACAACATTCGCCCTATTGTATGCCAATCATGTCATGGGTCTATGGGTCTATGGGTCTATGGGAAAGAGAAGTACTCAATTCTGAGGAACTTGGCATATGCACTGAGAAAATTGTCTCATGGAGCTGTTACATAGATTACCTTTTTGTCATATGGAATGGTTCCATCCAGGATTGGTCACAATTGTTTGTATTAATTAAAAACAATTCACATAAAATTAAGTGTACTGAACATCATGACAAATGGAGATTGTGTTTGAATGTTAGATTGTAAAGTTTGGTACACAGAAAATCCACCAGTACTAATGCAGTATTGCATGCAGATAGCTGCCATCCGAGGAGCCTAATAAATACATAGTATCCCATATGGGGAATGGATAAGGATGAAAAGAAACTGTTCTACAGAATCTGAATGTATTAGGCATGTAAGGCAAGCAGCATGAAGGTTCAAAGAACACAGACATCCTCAGACAGTTATTGGCCAAGCCTATCAAAGGGCACAAGGTTGGAATAGGGAAGAACCTCTGGTGAAGAACCAAGTGCCTGAATACAAACATACATACAATAACCAGGCCCATAGGATCAGAGGAATCCTGGACACACATTGGAAATGTCAAAAAACAGATCCAGATATTAAGTTGCATGTAGGGGATACAGCACAAATAAAATTCAGAAGACCAGCATCTATCAGGACACAGTTGGTACCCAAAGTTTTTTGTAAATGCTGGGAGTGTAGGGACTATAAGTATGGTATAAACATCAAAGAATATATTCACCCACGTACACTGAGAAATATCATAATAAATAAATTCCTGACATACGAAAGCACATTTGCAATATACGTGATTCAATGTAGTTGTTGTAAATGGTATGTGAGTAGCATAACACATACAGTCAAGACATGCGTGTTACAACACGTGCGAGCGATTTTCAATAAGGATCCTGGGTACAAATTGTGAAACATTTCAATGAGGTCCATAAGGAGACTTGGCATAGCTTAAGCATTTTATAATTGAAAATATCAACATACATCCTAGGGGAGGAGTTTGAGAAAAGATTTTACGTCAGAAAGAATCACTATACATTATAGACCTTGATACAATGATACCCAAAGGACACATGTGAATGAAGAAATGCACATATTTCTGGGATAGTGACCTTCTGGCAAATAGAAATAGAGATAAATCTAGGTAATCTGATATTGTGTATTTTAACTTCACAACACACTGTCAATTTGTCTTCATTTCTTCTTTTTATTCATACACAAAATTATTACTACAGTAGGAACTAGTCTGATGTTCACACCCTACACTCACACCCACACAGTGTTCATGATGTGTATCCAACAAAAGTGAGTGTATTTCTCTGCATCATGCATTGAAGAATATTGTATATATGTAATTGAATAATTGTCAGACTATGTCATTACTGATGATGCAGGGACATCTTTAGAGGGATGTAATGGATGATGTATTTTTGTTTCTTGCAAACATTATGCATTTTATAATCAGTTTTAGCACTTGCTATCAATATTTGGAGCCCTTAGAGGGAGTTAAGGGAAGATGCACTTTTGTTTCTCGTAAACATCATGCACTTTACAATCAGTTTTAGTGTTTATCATCAATACTTGCCGCCACACATGCACTTTATAATTTGGATAATATTTTATTATCAGTGATGCTGCTACACACTAAAGGGTGATTATGGACGATGCACTTGTGTTCTTTATAACATCATACACTTTATAATTAGTCAAAGTTTCAGTTTTTTATCATTTGCTGCTATCTATGCTAATCGTGGTTCCATGAGAGTTCAATTAGTCCTAGGCAGCACTAAGCTACTTTACATATTTGTCAACTGCATTGCCACATTGAGTATTTTTAATTTTTATGTGCACTATGCTATTATATACGACACATTTTTGTCACATTTTGTTATGTGGATCAGCAGAGGGGATACCGAATATAGTTTAGCCTATGGAAGAACAATGCACCTTAAACACCTGCAAACTGTGGGTGTCATATGAAGAATAGCAATAAATGAATGCACTATGCACTTTGAAACCTGTGTATTCTATGTAGAGATTTTCTCTAATTCTGTTAAGTAGTCAGACATGTGCTTTAGAAACTCGCATTTCATGGAGGTCCCATGCAGCAAGTCAATCAATAATAGCATCATGCACTGTAAAACTTGGGTAGTGGATGCATAGATCACTCCCTATTTATGCTATTGTTATGTTTATAGCAGCAAAAGGAATGAATGATAATGTTTTAGTATTCGTGCACAGTGCTTTATGTGGGAGATAGAATGTTCCGTTTAGTGTGTAGCCATTTGAAAGGGTTTGTGCCTTCACTGATCGACATATATATGTTGTCATTTCTCCAGGTAAGCTTCTTTTCTTGTATAACGCGCTTTACAAATCCGCAATAAATAAATAAATAAATACATTTACAATTAAGTGCCTGGGTAACATATTTTGTCACACTGTAACATTACCAATATCTGTTCGCTCTGATTAAACCCCAACCTAGCAATATACACTAATATATTTTGGAGTAAATCCCTCAAAATATCTCATCTTAAATCCTCCATCGGGTTTAGAAATTCAAGTTTAAGTGCAATTCATGCGGAATATAAGAACAAAACTGTTATTTTAAAGCACTGGGTAAAATAAGAACCTGGTGCAGTATGTATTCGTATACCTCCGAAGATATAATTAGGAATCCTCCAGATTGACCATTACCTGGAGCCCAAAACAACAGTAGTATTTGGTAAATCTGAATAGTACTGGATAGTACTGCAGGTGTATTGGAGCTTAAAAAGTATTTAAACTGCGGTTTAGCATTTCACAAATATCAAGATCCATAAGGTCCTCCATACTGTGTCCTGTCTTTTATGTTGTGCCTTGTGTATTTGTGTGTGCCCAGAGGCCTGCAGGCTACGGCGCAAAATAAATAAATACTCTCTAGCATCTTCCGAACGTGTAAATAAGGCGTCTTTCCATGGAGGTGAAAAAGGAATTAGCTCATTATATTATTAACTTTTTTTATTTGAATAATGTTCAAACACGCTTTTGACAGAAATCTGAAAACGTTCTCAACGTGAAGATCCAAGAATCGAACAATTTCCTGATGAATCAAAAATAATGAATGAGACATTTTAGTGTTATTTTCTAAACAAAACAAATGTAGAAATCACACACTTGCAGACAGGTTTTCAGGTTGATCATTACATATAAATGCCAGTATAAGTTAATGAGTGTCCCCACTAAGAAACATTGGGCTCTGTCACAAACTTGGCGGTATCCCGGTGGTAAATCCGCCGGGATACCCCCAACGCAAATAGCGTTACTGCAGCTCGGTCTGGCACTATTAGCCCTGGATCCCGAGTTGCGTTAAGGCTGTAGGTCCACACAGTTTTAAGAGTCCATAGGACTCTGTGGGCCATGCTGGGCGCTATGACTGCGGCGCCATTTTTGTCGCAGTGATATCGCTACAAATGGGTGGAAAGGGGAGATTTTTACCTCCAGCAACAACCTAACCTCCCACTTTCTGCTGAAACTCAGGATTGGGTGGAGTGGCAATACAGCGGTAATAGCATTATGGCTGCATTTGTACTGTTCTGCCTAGCTCATAATGACCCAATTATTCCTTAATAAATCCACCCTAAATGAACTAAATGCACAGTGAACTAACAGACTACGATTTTGAATATCTTTTCTTTCGACGTTTTAGGTCTAAAAGATTTCTTTCAAGAAATGTGTCTATTTGTATTGGACCAAACTACCCTGTTTACATCCTATTGCTGTACTACAAAGGATTGTTTGGGAATAGAAATGAGCAGGAACCTATTCCAAAATACCTTTATAATGACACCATCTTAAAAATCCCCCAATCATCACAAATCACAAATAAAAAAATACTTCAAAAAGATCATTTTCAAAGTACCTGCATTCCCAAGTGCCTGAAATGTGGACCATTAATACCTGCATGTTTTGGGTAGTTCCTTAGAACGGATCAGAATTTCCCATGTGCTGAGGTCATCATGGCAGGACACTGTTTCAGGACCAGCCTGTTAGCGGTATTTAGCAGATTATGAGCCTAATTACAAGTTAGGTGGCTTTTGCACAAGATTATAAGTGGTGGTTCGCAGTTTAGGTCCCCATATTTTGTAGTCCATAAGACTCCATGGGGATTTTGGTGGTAATTTCGTACATTTTTGGTGGTAAGGAGTCAAATTTACCTCCAACATTTTGCTGGAGGAACATCCTTCACCTTACCACTAAGTTGTATCGTGGCAGTGCAGTAATAAAGTGGTGTTGTGTTGTGGTAGTTAGCATGGTCTCTGCTAAATTTGCCTGTGAAGTGAAACGAGAGGACTTCAGCAAAGCTGACATTTTCTTCTGGTGCCTTTTGGCCAAATGGTTGCCTTACCCAAGGGTCATTCTACATAGCCCTGTGTCTGATCCAGAGGCAGTTCAGTGGCATCAAGGAATTGATAGTGTTTCTGTCTGTGACTGCCCTCTTAATTATGAAAGGTTGTGATATTAAAAGGTTCATGAATCGTTAAATCAGACGGAATCTTTTGAGGGAGAGAATACGTAGCTCACGTCTGCCTCCATTGTAGGCCCAGTAATTGGCAATGAGAATTTCAGAATTCATTTTTCATTTGTTAATTCAACATACTTTTAAGCCTTATGCTTTTGACCGCAGAAAGGTCAGAATACTGATCAGTGATAAACTGCATAAAAATGAGTGTGCTGGGTAGAACATACAACTGGGGATTTCTGGTACTTTATTCACCCTCCGAAGTGTGTGCTGTCTCCACCCATCTATAAACCTGCATAAGGCAAGTATAAGTTACAGAAAGATGATCAAAATATCAAGAATTTGTTATATTCCTGATGTCTCGAGTGTTTATTTCACTGTCTTTTTTTCAGAAGACATCTTTTAAACTTCGTTACAGGAATTGTTCATAAATCTCGATATATTATGTACAGAAGGACATTATTGCATCATATAGATTCTAGGCATTAAAAATTGGTTGTTCTTGACGTGTGTCTCCTATGTATTCGAGACATTCATAAGCTGTAAGGTCGAACGGTTTCGATGATGTATCTTGCTCATATCATCTTCGTCAGGACCAATTTCTTATCTTGTAAGTATCAATCTTCTATCCACCCAATGTGATGGTAATCAATATCCTACCTTAATAAAAAGTCGCTGGGAGTATCTTCCAGATTGGCTTTCTCTCTATGTAATTTTCTATAATGGTGGCTATGATATGGTTGAGACCCCCAAGGATATTTTTATCATCTTTCTGTAACTTATACTTGTCATATGCAAGGTTATAGATGGGTGGGGAAAGCACACACTACGGAGGGTGAATAAAGTACCAGAAATCCCCCATCATATGTTCTCCCCAGCACACTAATTTTATGATAGTCTTCTGGCAATACTGATCCATTACTCATTGTAGGGTTAGGGCCAGTTTCCCTCTTTGAATTGTCAAGCTACACCACAATGATTATGCCAAATGAGACAGAAACATTTCTGGGTTACTTGTGGTCTCATGCAGAAGGTGTTGACCTAGCTGCTTGGGTTGGCATACCCCTTTTAGGTTGGGACCAATCCTGATTTGAGTATGTTCTTTTTGCTTCTCTAATGGCCAAGTGGGTTAAAGATTATGGCTTTTGGGATTGCGTAGAGGATTGCAAGTAATTATGACTGATTCAAACCATTTCATCAATGGTTGTTTATTTTAATTATAATCATTCTTTTATAATTCCCTTAATATCAGCAATTGGTTTCTAAGAGTGGGTTCGCGATTCGAACCTGTGCTGTGCTGCGTTTTCTTGCTTCCAAGAGAAACGCCTTCCCACTGAGCTATCTCCCTTTCACATAGTCTCATGTTGAAGAGCATCATAATTCGAATCAGTCTTGCTTCTTGATACAAAAATCATAAAATTACTAGCATCTGAGATATAAAATATTAAGAAATCATACAGTGTCAAGAAATGCATCTTTCTTTATGACTGTCCAACCTTTGCACCGCATGCAACACCTGCGGTTACTGCAATCTTTCTTCATTTCACAAGAAATATGTGATCCCATCAATAGATTCCTCCCATCAGCTAAAAGCGTCTTTCAATTACTTAAGTTCAGTGACAAAATAGTTAATATGACGTAGAGCGATGACACCAAAATAAATAGAAATAGGATGCTTGTCAAAAATAATTCTCTTTCTAAACTACATCAACGTCGAAATCGCGCTTTCTCCTAGACACTGAATAATGAATTAGTCTTAAAATTGTTAGCACCTGAGGCATAAAATATTTAACAAATCTCAATAAATAAATCTTTATTTATGACAGTTCAAACATTGCACTTGATGCAATACTTGGGGGTTACTACAGTCTCTGTTCAATTCCACCAATGCATTCCTCAGAGCAGGCGAAACTTGCTTTCAGCTACTCATGTTCAGTAACAAAACAGTAGGTTCACAAGGGGTAAAACAACAAATTAAGTCGAAATAGCAAAATGAGTTCTCTGATAGCCCAATGAACAGTTTTGAAGTATGCTGATGACACAATATATGTAAATTGTATGGCACGTAATGTGGGTTCAAAGACTTTCTAAGTTGATCATCTCACTGAAATCCATTCCTTAACCGATGACTGAGTGTGCCATTCAATGACAGTCAAGGTGATTTAGGATAAGTAAACAACCCAACTAGTGAAATGCTGTAACTCAAATATTCCTCACTCTCCTTCCCAAACACATACTTTCCAGATTTTTCAGATGACTCATTTTTAGACAAATACTGCAAGAAATCTGGTAAATATTCTAGATGATTCGGTATGAAATAAATACAAATCTGGGAACATATAGGGTCTTCAATGAGCCAACATACGTTCATATTGTTGAATCCATGAGCCCCTGTAAAGCATCCAGACGTTTAATAACCCAACTGCATTTTACAATACCCATAAAGTCGAAATGGTGACCTCAAAGTGGTCTTCCATGCCTTTACAGATCATAAACACAAACTTTTTCTAGCAACCTGCAGATGTATGTTAGTGAATAATGGTTGCATGTCAGTCTCACCCATATTTATCAACAGACAAGTGTAATGGATACTCACCTTTAACTAATATACTATGTAAACCTTTACAGCTAACACAGTGGCAACATTGTAATCTTTTGCAAGGTACTAAAAACAAGGATGCATGTGTTTACCTGAAGATAAGGCTTTAAAAATTCTGAAACAAAAAAAAAGTGCACATGCCCAAACGGAACAACGCCCAATGAACAATTATACTTATTTTGAGGAGGAAGCGTGTGATCAAATAACTTCTCTAACAAAGCCAGAAACTCATAATGAAAAGACAGGATCCTAATGACGTAGCCCACAATGTATCCCTCTGCATGTTTATTCAAGTGGACTCATGTGTTGCCTTCTACAGACTAACCACCTTACCCTCCTCAACCACCTTCAGTCAATTGGTACCAACCCTTCCTAACTAGTCACACACAAAGAATCAAAATATGAGTTCTCAAGCTCAGTAAGCATGTGTGTCGATCACATTATCTCCTCACATCCCATCTCTTTAATGGCTATATAAAACCAATAATGGCAATACTCCCATCCTACCTACTATATAAAAGCTGGGGTCAAACAAACATTTGTTCCGCCTGCATGACTACAGGATCAATTAAGAAACATCTCTAAAAGGATGAAAAAAGAAACACACTCTTCCCAGAACAAATATTCATTAGGGATACAGAACCTGAGCTTTCTTCCCATAGGAAAACATTTAGTGAAGATTTCGACAGAGCAGTGTAGAGAAAATCTGGTTGGCTCACTTCAGGAATACTTATTTGGAGAGCAGGGATTGGATTTAGTGAGAGCTGAGTGAGGGTGCTACCAGGATTCTAAACCCTTCCAGAGTCTGCCCCCAAAGCAAAGGCTGGAGGAAACTAGTTGTGATATCCCAGAACAAGCCTTTTGGATGGATGGAATCAAAATGTTTCTCTGTGGTGTAAGGGGAAGAGGACATTAGTACCGACTTGTCATCTATGTATCTCTTCCCAAGTAGGCTGATAAAGTTCTCTCATGGCTCCGTGTAAGTACAGCTGAAAAGAATGTGTAACCTGCTCTAAGGTGAGAGTATTCTTTAGCTCTTCCAAGCACTGTTCCTCCAATCATGATGGTGGCGCGGGTTATGGTTGCTTAGCTTATCACAACTGGCTGGTTTCTGGGGGTTTTCAGTTTAACCTATAACCATAACGTCCCTTTAACAAAGTTTTTTCTCTGAATTTAATAGGTTTTTATTGGTGCAACTGAACCATAACGTCCCTTTAACATTTTAGTTTTAACTGAATTTCATAGGTTTTTATTAGTGCAACTTAACCATAATGTCAATTTTCTGTGAATTTCATAGGTTATTTTATGAATTAAAATGTTTCATGAAGTTACATCACTGTATAAAAGTTATGAATATTTCCTCTTGTAATATATATCAAAGAACCGTAAACATCCTTTAAGAAACATATTTTTTGCAACGCATACTGATGTGTGTTGTTATCAGCAGTGCATGCTGGGGATGCACGTCATGTTTCAATTGCCTAGGACATTAGGCTCGACCATGACCCCAGCCACCCTAAGCTACCCCCATTATCCACTGCACCTATACTGCATCCTAGTTCACTGTGCACTGTACCCTCATAATGTGACCAATGGCCAGTGCTCATGGTTTGCAGCCGTGGCCAGTCCCCAGAATCCATGGGACATAGGCTTCGGCCATGCTGCATTCCCCATCAAGCAAAACAGAGTACACATTTGTCCTTGCTCAGGGACAGGCCCATTGCCCAGACACCAAAGTTATATCACAATGTTGTATTCCTTCATTAAGACACTTTAGAAAAAATAAAATACAGGACAGATTTGCAAAACAATGCTGTGATGTCTTTGCTGATGTTTCTCGCGAATGTTTGCTTAAATTCTGTCCAGCGCTTGGGCTTTAGCCACGAGCAGAATTTATTTCCCATTCAAACCTATCCCGATGACAAAAAACTTTACCACATAGCCGGTCCCTGGTGGCCATGCCCACTTTAACCCCAGTGCCGTTCCCTCATGGTCATGGTCAATAGCCAGATCAGCCATGACCCGGACAATTAGGCCACTGCCCATGGCCACGGGCTATATACCTCAGGACCCAAAGGTATATCACTTTTCCAAAAATAAAACACGGACACATTTGCAAAGCCATGCTTTCAGGTCCTTGCCAATGCTCCTTGCACGAGTTTGCTGAAAATCTGTCCATGTTTATTTTTTTTTCAAGTGGCAACCAAGTTATAAGCCATCTAAAAATGGTGAGACCCCCGTCAAATTTTGCCCCTTCTTGGCAAATCAGCAGCAAACATTTCATAACCGTTCAGGGTCAGGTCTAAAATGATATTGCAAAATTGCATGCAGTTTTATTGAGTGACACCAAAGTTATAAGTCATCCAAAAAACAGATTTTCAATGACCCTGTAATGCAGAAATATACATGGATGTCCCTAAACATCTGAGTTGTTTGCGGAGATCGGAGAAGAAAAAATACCTGTTTTTGGCCTTTTTATGGCCATATCCCATTATGTTTATGAGGATTTCCACACATTTTGGGACTCCCCCTATAACTCCCCCCGCCTAGATGAAACCACACCTAACTTTGCAACATCATTCAGATGGGGTCATAAACTTTTTTAGCAAAGTTTGGTGAGGATTCGTGCAGGGGGGCAAAGTTATAAGCCACCCAAAAGTGCTCTTTCTATAAGTTAAGCAAGAAAACCATAACTACAGGGCCACTACCGCAGGTCATGTAATATATATATTCACTGAAAAAACTTTGTTAAAGAGATGTATGGTTAAGTTGCACTAATAAAAACCTATGAAATTCAATGAAAAAACTTCTTTAAAGGTACACTATATTACAAGTAAAACCGAACACCCCAGAAATTCACCAGTTATGGTAAGCTAAGCAACCATTTCTATTTCGATTTCGATTGTTTATTAAGCACCAAAGCACTTAGGCATCAGGGCGCTACACAGAACAAAAATACAACACGAAACCAAGAGACAAAGGAAAACCCAAATGGTAACCTCGCCTAGGCAAATAATATAGTGTTCAAACTTTTCCTAAAAGCAAGATAATTCTTTTCTTTTTGCAAATGTCCAGGCAGCTCATTCCATGCTTGTGTAATCAAGATGGGAAATGAGCGTTCTCTCGAATCGAGGGATGATGAGACCATCTGCATCAGAAGACCATAAACTACAGACAGGTTTGTAGAGTTCCAATTTCTTCTTCAAGTAGAAGACCGTATTTCCAAACAAACATTTGTGACCCAACATGAGTATCTTAAACTGAACCCTAGCAGCAACTGGAAGCCAGTGAAGTTCTTTACGAGCACCGGATACTGGTTCTATCCGAAGTAATGTTACAGGCTGCTCGACCCATGTCATTATGGATCTTTTGTAACTTAAGCAGGCATTCCTTGCTTGTCCCGACAAAAAGGAATTGCAATAATCAAGTCTGGGTAAAACAATAGGTCAAACTAACTTCTTTCTTTTTTTGTGAATGGGCAGTGGGCAGATCTGTCGCAGGACCCTCAGATAGTAATTGGAGTTTTGGATCACATCATTTACATGTGCATCCACATAAAGTGAGGCTTCCATGTAAATACCTGGGGTTTTGGCTTTGCCGACCACAGGAATGCAACCTCCATCTACGCTAAAACTCTTGTAAGCAGGGCTCAACATTTCTCTAACATGCTTTGTTTTGGCGGTAAATAAACATAACCAATTTGAAGTCCTCCAATCGTTAATGAACTTATAGATTTTATTCAAGTAACTCGCACCACCACTGTGCACTGCTAAGACTAACACTTAGGACATGAAAGATGACATTACAAATGTAATTGATGACATAACCATGACATATCTGGGCCATTTGTTTGTTTCACTGACATGATAGGGCTAGTTTTTTGTTTTTACTCACAATGAGAGTTTTGAAAATTTAAAAGGTGCTATATATATAGACATTAACTTTTGTATATGTTTTGTACTTTGCTTATTTTTTAATCTAAGCTCATGGTGACCATATATGGGGCAATGGATTGTATACATGCTGATTAACTCTAATGTTATTGTCATTTTATGGTGCTGTTGTTTCTTTCTTCCTTACTTTAGTTTCCCTGTATGTGCCTCTAATTTGTAGGCATTCTGGGTTTTTACATGTATTTTTTCGACTAATACAAGTGTGTGGTAAGTTTTCAATTGTTCCTTGTATTCAAAACATGCTTGTGGCCACACTACTCAAAACTCTCATAAAGTAGCATTTATTATTTTACTATCTGAAATTACCAGACTAAACATATTGTACTTTTATAGTGCGCTGCTGCAACCAATGCCTATATGTATGTATGATTAGGTTCCTCTATTAACACCAACACTCGAATATAATGTTTTGTTTAGAAGAGTACATTCTTTAATACATTAAGTAGTTCACGAAAGGTCACCCAATCACCCCTGACATCTTGTTACGAACATTATAAATACAACCCCTTGTAGGGACTGTTTATTAAAATGAATTTAACATGTGATGTCATCAGTGATGTCATCAATGACATTTGTAATCTCATCTTTCATGTCCTGGCTGTTAGTCTTAGCAGTGCATGGTGGTGGCGTGAGTTATGGATGCTTAGCTTACCATAACTGTCAAATTGCTGGGTTTTTCTGTTTTACTTGTAACCATAACGTCCCTTTAACAAAGGTTTTTCAGTGAATTTCATAGGTTTTTATTATTGTAACGTAACCATAACGTCTCTTTAATAATGTTTTTTCACTGAATTTTTACCAGTGCACCCTAATTTGCTACAACTTCCTAATAACATACTAACCCTGAATATAGCAGCATTTGTATCCAATTTAGAAAGTTTCACCTTACGCCTATGCCATGCCCCACCTTCTATCTTAATCTTTAACACTTCTATTTGCTATTTCCAACTTTTCCACTGTTTTTGTGCTCGCCGATGTTCACGAACGTCACTAACATGTAACATCACTTTGTGAAGGGGCCCGTGCTTTGCAAACAGTTTGAAACTGCATTTTCCAGCTGATCTAGGAGGTTTGAAGCTCAAAATGTACCCTTGAACAGCTCCTACCCCTAATCTTGCCCATTATCCATTAACAATCTAGCACACAGCACATGCTTAGAAAAATATTAGCAAAACTCCTACGGGACCATCTGCATGCACCGCCACACCAAATCCAACCACCGGGATGCTCTTAGAAAGGCTGTTTCTTTCTTAGGAAGGAGCAGGCTGTCTTCCTCTGCCTCATCGTCCTAAAAAAAACTGCAACCACAAAGCCTACTCATGTGGGACACAAAATCCCACCAGCTACCTTGCAAGCCATAAAAGAGGCTATTGATCAATATCTTTCTAAAACAACAGTACTCTCTATGTACTGCAACACATCACTCTGCAGAGGGGAGCAGTTTTGAAGTGTTTTTGAAGCTGTAATCAAACAGCATGAGAAACACTGCCCCTACATTAGATTTAACACACACGCAACATCTTCCCCTGTCACCTACCTCTCCGTATCTGTGATTATACCTCCCCATCTAACTGCCTCGCCTCTCCTGCAAAAAAGAAAAATGAAAAATAAAATAAACAAAAAAAGGTTTATTTAGGAACCACCTTTCACAGTTAAAAAAAGAAGTAAAAAACATAAGTTTATAGACTCCATCTACTTTACATTTTTCAATAAAGTAGTTAGACTCAATAAGAATCTCCGAAATTCCTGTTAGCCTTTTCTACTATGCTACTGGGATGGTGTTAACTAGAGAAATAAGCACAGAAACAATTTACTGTCCAAAATACTTCTTTCTAGCATACAATAAAGACCATCATCCATGGGCTTTCATGACTATCGACTGTCTCTGCACTCTCCTCCATAGACCATGCATTATTACAAATTGCATGTGCACACCATCACACAAGACAGCCCTTTTACCCTTTTTAGCATTATGTTTGTAACACTCCCACATTACTTGCTTTAAACCATTCACACATATATACACCAATCAGTTACAAAAACTCTACATATAACCCTATCAACATATCAATCAATAAATCAGAGTTTTGTCAGATAAAAAATCCATTAAACACAAAAACAATCACATGCACATACAAGAGATTAACAATAGCAATTACATCACACTTTAAAACACAGCATTATGATTTTCAGAACATTTCACAAATGAAAATAAAAATATAACTATTTAAGACAAAATTTCTTATAACAGTTAAACCACTTTCTATTCACTTAAAACCCCCTTTCTCAGGTACATGGTTCTTTTCAAATAGGATAAAAGAGCCGAGGCTGTCAGCACTGACTCTGTCGTCAAAAGTAATGCCAGCCTATAATGGCAGATATTAGTGACCTTGACCACCTGCAAGATGGTCGACCGTCTAACATCCCCATACGCCAGACAGAACAATAAAAAGTGCTTCTTCACTCTCAACCCCGCACACTGGACAGCAGGGGTCATTTGGGAAGCCGGGCCACTTTCTGTGTTTCCCCTTAGCTAACGGCAGTCGAACCATGCCTGCGTTATACGCCGTATTTCCTTCTTTTTCAAGCTCCAAAAAAGGTAGGGCTGGATCTCAGACACCCTACTTATCACCACCACGTGTTGACTCTCAGAGTAAGTTGCTCATTCCATGTACCCCCTCTTTTCTTGTGCCCCACGATATAGGGCCTGCTTGCTGACTCTCAGTTGTGTGGGTAACAACAATGCATCGGGGGGGAAACGAACATGAATATTGATGGAGCACAAAGACTCCTTCACATATGCCAGCCAAGGGATTTTATGCCAATTTTCCTTACCCATGATACTCCTAATGATAAAGTGGCACAGGGTTGTATGCTTGTTTGCCCATAGGCGTAGCCAAAAAATGCTCGGGCGGCAGCCCATTGATCGTCCCAAAACTCCATCCTCATTTCCCTGTGAACTGAAGCACAGGGGGTTGAGCACGGAAAGCCCAGGAGCTATCTGAAGAACTTATTTTCCTTCAGCTGTAGATCCGCTGTCTTCGTGTAGCCTCACAATGGACCTCCCTATATAGTGGCTGTCTTTGTCTGGACAGATAAACCTTCAAAACTGGTTTTAAGGGCTGTCCCTGGCATCTACATAAGAAACAGGAAATTCCTGCTGTATACTGGCTCATTTTCAGAGACTGATTTTTAATATGGGCATTGCCCATGACAGCCTCTGAAAATCTAACCCCCAAGCAGTCAAATTCTTTGACCCTTGGGATGATTTCCCCGTTGCAAACCATAGGGCACATCTTAGCGGGCCTCTTCCTTCCTACGCACCCCATCACCGCTAACTTGGTGGAATACATTTTCAGCCCCAGGCTATTCATAAAGGCTGCGTAGGCATCAATCACGGCCTGTAGGGCCCTTGGAGTTCTGACCATATGAACCATATCATCGGCATAGGCCAGAACCGGAAAGGACCTATGAAAATCAGAAAAAACAGATCCCTCCGAGTGCCAGGACCCTAACCACCCAAGTAGGGCCCTCCCAAAAGAGAACAAAATATACAAATGAATAGGTCCAAGGACGTTATGCTCAAATATACACTCCCAGACAAAAAAACAGATTGACCTCTGCATATATAAAAAAGGAATCACTCTTCACTACTGTCTAGTGGAGATAAAAATCACTTGTTTTTATATTGAGAATAAATGATCCAGAGAAAGACATCAAAAACAGATTAGCTACACCTGAACAGGGAGAAAGGTTTTTTGAAACACACACTGAACCAAAACATTTCGGAACAAACTCCTAATAGTGTGTGTATAACATAGACCAAAAACAAATGGAATTTGTCAGCAGATTCACATAACAATGTGTACAGATTTAACATACAATTCTAAAAACATGTAGAACAAATGTAGTAACACAGAAGAACATTTTGCTTGTGTGAACAGCCTGAATATGCTGTAGTTTAAGGGAGTAGTGGGTCTACACCAGGTGTTTCAGCCGCTTTTCAGAGGGCTAAGTGTGCCCCATCTTTGAACACGGCCTTCATCAGGACGGGGTTCAGGGTAGACTGATGTCTTAACTGTGGAGCTATGAATGCCACAGGTATAGGGCTTATACTGAAAATGCCAAGTGGGCTTGTCTCTGTGTGATCCTCACATTGGAGGTGTACATCATCAGAAAACAACTGGGTCCACAGTGAAATGGTCACATCGACTTTTCACGGGATTTACGGCTTTGTGTTAGTTTAGAAAGGGGTGCTCGCCTGCAGTGCTATAGCTGCACGTCCTCCTCTCATGTCAGGTCAGAAGAGACTGCGGGAGTCTGGCGGAAAGCGTTGGAAACATCCCTCTTAGATGCCTCCCAAAAGAGGCATCTAAGAGGGATATGGGTTAATAAGACATCGGGCTAGTGGGATCTCCTTGTTTATAAATCAGAAATATGATGGTTGATTTTCATGTAGGTGGAAGCTGGCCGGACATTAAACAGGCGTTATAAACTATGGTCATCACTGGTGGCCATTAATCTATTTGGGACAGAAATAAACTAGCGGGTATAGCATCTAATCCAGGGTCCTGGTTGTGGGCTTGTGCCTTGATTGCCATTGAGACCTCTTCCATTTTGAAGGATAGGGTTACACTCCTATTCCCCCATCCTCAGATGCCCCTCTAGCTCCAAACAGAGAGGCAAAATGTGACACCCAGGCTTCCTTTGCGGTATGGATGCCACTCTGGCCTTCTGATAGTTTGTAGACTCCCCCCCCCTTTACAAATCCTCAGCATCTTTTGGAGTTTTTTGTCCTGGAGACCTCTAAAAAACCTTCCTACGCCTCGTCCACTAACTCCATTTATTTTTCTCTACCACTACCGATAGTGGGCTCTTGCCTGGATAATCTCCCTTCTTGAGATAGCCAGAGATTAAAGAACATTCAGGAGGGCTTGTTTAGCATTTGTACAAGCCGGGTCAAACTATCCCCTCCTTTTTGCCTTCCCCTTTTTATTACCCCCTACTACAAAGTGATCAGTAAAGGTCCCCAGAAGGTCCCCAAATTGCTCTACCACCTGCACTGGGTTGGCCACATTCTCTAGGATGCCATCGAATTCCAGAATCAACCTTGCCAAGATGCTCTGATGCAGGCCCGAATCCCGGATTCTCCCCCAGGTGACACTTCTTTTGGAAGCGGCTTCTATGTCCGCCCGACAGGGGACTCTGTCGGGAGCTCTTTCCCCTCCTACAATCCCACTTAATTTCAAAATTATGGGGTTGTGGTCACTGTTTGTATCTGCCACCACTTCAAAACTTACTTTGTTTCTCCACAAATCTAGAGATATGCAAAAACAATCAATCGTGGATTTGCCCACATGATTATAGAAGGTTGGTTTCCCTGTGATGTCAGGCAAAATCCGACCATTAACCGATCCCATTCCCCATTCTGGCAGCCATGCTGTAAACCCTTTACACTTCTCTCAGTATCCTCCATTTGTGGTTCCTGGATATTAAGGTGTCTATCATCCAAAGGGTCATACAGATATTTGGATATTTCACACCCCATTCTGAGGTTAAAGTCACATCCCCAGACAAACCTGTTTTGGTCACTCCCTCCTCTCCCTCGATACTCGTCCACAAAACCCTTAACTTTCCCCCAAGCGGTCTGCCTACACCTTATGGGGACTGTTGTAAAAGTATAGGGCGGCGAACTTGCCACCTCCAGGGGAGGTTATCAGCTACATGTGTAGGAAGTCCAACCCTGTCTCCACCACCTTGACCATGCAGTTCAATGATGTCTTAACCAAGGTGTCCATTCCCCCATAGCACCTACCCCTTTGGTTTTTCTTAGTGGGTATACCGTAGGAAACATACTCGTCCAATAGAGGGATGTCAGGGGCCCAGGTTTCCTGAAAAAGAATAATTTCATGAGACTTAAAAAACTCAGTAATATCCACAATTTCCAGCTTCACCCTGACTCCGGCAATGTTCTAGGTTACCAACCCCACCACTGTAGTACCCTCCACTTGCCTAGCCCCACCTACCCTAATCCCCAGCCTATTTTGACCACATTCTCCTGCCTCGCCCTGTGCCGCCTGCGGCATGCTGGCCGACTGCCAATCCAACTCCTCTATAGACAAGAGGGGGTCAAAACAGTTATGAGACTTTAGACCCTGGGAAGCTCCACCCCTACTTAGCATTGGTATCTTACTGGTGCCATTATGAGCCCTTGGGTTCTCATTTATAGATCTAAGCATAGTCGTGGCTCCTTTCTCCCTTCCTCCTATCCCCTCACCAAAATTTCCAACCATGTCTCTCTGGCCATATACTTGGGCCAAGTCCTTCCCTGTGGGTGAGTAGAAGAAGTCCAATGTGACCATCCTACTATCTAGTGTGGAGCTGTTATCTCATAGCCCTCTTGTCAGGTTGGAGGTAACCATGTGCCTAACTATTTGGGGGTTTGAGAGGGAGACAACAATGTTCCACCGATTTTCCTGCAAGCCATTAAGACCAGACTAGGATCACATCTCGGGCCCATCAGGTTGGTGTTTATTCAATGAGTTGCTTTATTCATCAAAATTCTCGTAGATTCGAACCCACCCTTTGGCAAACCCATTACTCACGTTATTACCCCAACCGCCAGAGGCAGCGACCTGCGGGAGGTTTAGGACACAACTCTTCATTTGGACTTCCTTGTCCTCAAAAGCCCTCTCAACTCTTCTAGCCCTCAGGAACGGCCCATACTTAGCCCCACCCTGTGACAACGAGCTACCTTCCCTTCCCATTCCATAATTTGTGGGGTACGGCACCCAAGGTTTTCTGTTCCCCCTTGCTCCCCTCCTTCTACCTCTTAGGGACCTGTGCCAGAATGCGCTTCGGTGTTTCCTTTCACCGTCCCCTGTCCCTTACAAAACTTAGTTCTTCCACTTTCTGCTTTAGGCCTCTAACCAAATTATCTAGGATGGCCAGAGTGTTCATGACCCCACTCTTGAAGGATTGGAGAAAATCATAGATAGCCTCTATTTTTTTCTCCCATTTTTCACTATAGGCTGTGCCCAGCTCCTTCTATTTACGTGTACCACACTGGTTTGCCAGAAGCTGATATAACAGCTTAAGTTTCCCACCTAGGAGTGACTCCAGCCAAGCCTTCTCGTCATCAGACATGGTAAAAGGATACGATGCATTCATTTCCAAGTGTTTTCCTGTTAACCCCTACACCCCTCACTAGGCCCTTTCCACCCACACCACTTCGTCCTCAGCCTCCTCTACTACTACTCCCTCCCTTCCCCCAAAACCTCCCCTGTAACAGCCCCAACTGCCAGGACCATCAGATACTGGGGTTCCCAGTGGTTGGGTTGTCAGTTCTTTGTCCTGTTCTTCTTGCTCTGGGCCCTGGACATTCCTATTCATATTCAGACCCTCAGTCAGACCCCCACTTGAACCCCTTTCGTTAAAATTCCCAATACAAGATGTAGCTTCTCATATAGCCTTTACTGTAACCTGGATCCTATCTTCAAGATTCCCTGTTATATTTTTTGGGTATAGGTCCAGGGAGAATTGGGTGGTTGGCAGTTTGCCCCTTGTGATCCTTACAGCAGGTTTAAAGGGTTTTAATTGTTTCCATTTTTTTGTATAGTAGCCATTTTCCCTGGTCCCCAATCATCCCTTGACTTCCTTTTCACCATGCTGGCTTGGGTTGTCGTACAGTACAAGAAAAGGAGTGAAAAAAAGGGAAGGAGAACAACGGTACTGCTGCCAGTATCTCCTGTGCTCTGTCGACTGTGGTTACTGCGCAAGTTCTCACAGTACTAAAATGGGCAAAATTTGTGAATCCTATTTGGACCTGAGTTTAAAAGTGTTAAAAAGGATAAAATCTGGATTAATATAACTAAATAAATCAAAAAGCACTAATACATTAATCAAAGTATAAAGCTGGTTGTTAAGCCTTAGACCGTAAACAAGAATTTTTATATATATATAATAAATACATCCAGGAACATGTTTGTCCATTATGTGGTGCACAACGCAAATTGGTGTGCAGTCTCAAGGTTCTGTGGCCAAACACCTTATAACATTGTGTGGGATGTATTGACCGACTTTGCTGTGCTATGTGGCACCACCCTCCTAGTTATGGTGCAAGAAGTAGCAACAATGGCGGCAAAACTCTTGTGCGCGGCAAAACCTACAAAAAACGCGTCCTGCAACACACCAAAAGAATGGATGCACAACCTGCCACCCATGGAGCATGTGTGGTGGGATAGAGCACACACTGCGGAAAATGTGCCAGTGGGCTCCATGACCAGCAAACAGAGTGCAGAGGGAGAAGCAGCACTTTGCAATTGAAACTCAAATATGTGCCTACAAATGACATTTGCTTTGTTGCTAAAAATTCCAAAATGCCTAAAACACAGCACTTCTCAACATCCAAAATCTTGCTCTGCGCTAAAATTCTTGTAATCTTATGAAGCATTGCGAACATACAAGTCCTAAATGTGAAGAGCAAAACATTTTTTCAGGAAAACTGGATTGTCTGTAAACTGACAGCCCCCATCAAAGTCTGTGTGCAGTACCTTGGACTACCTGTGGATGACAGCTGCCAGAGGAGCCCCTGATGAAACTGCAAAGTATTAAACTAAAACTGCTGGCTTAGCAAACAACAATTGTGGGTTAGCCCAGACTTTTGTCTACAGAAAGAGAAGGAACAATGGCAGAGCTTCAGCCCAGGAAATGAAGGTGTGAAGGGGGTCATAAACTACTCCTAGAAGGGACTTTCGAGAGGAGGGGGCTGTTCTGGGACTGCAGGGAGAGACAAAGGGGCAGCACCATTTGCTCTTTAGCATGAACAAAGAACAATTTTTAAAGACTCATAACTTGTGATTCAAAGTGGTGAAAAATATAGCAAGGATATATCTGTTAGTCTAATTTTTGGCTGCATGTTTTAAGAGGCGGCAGCACCGTGTAACATGTTCAGGACAGGAATGGCAATATATGTGGTTTTATGTGAAATGTATTAATATTAGAATTGTAAAAATTTACACACACATCCCCAGGTCGAACACGCACATTTGTGGTAATTTGCAGGACATTTGGAAATTGTGTTCATGGCGAAAAGGACAACATTCTGTAGAAAGGTGAAACAAGATCCCACAGCTGCAGGATTTTGATGAGCAGATGCTACATACAATATGGAATCGTTGTATGTGATTTGTGTAAAGGTGACCCATGTAGAAATATGTATTTAGGATGACATCCGATTTTGGCACTAATAGCTAAAGGGAGGTTTCTTAGAACTGTAAAGCAAACCATAAAATGTGACATCATACGGCCTTGATCCAATCACTCAGTTGTAAGGTGGAGATGAGGGTTTGATCCAATCCCAGCTCACAGGGGCAGGCTTAGTTAAACCGGTGCATACACCCATTTTGTGATGTCATTTTAAAGGATAAATAGAGACAGATGACAACACAAAGGGACTCACTGATTCACTCACTTTCCTGATTCTGGCAAAGCACTCTGATCCAGCTTTCTACATCCAACTTTAACATCCTTCCAGATCCAGATGCCAAGACTCTTGCAAGCAGTAGAGAACTATTGACTTTCTGCCAGGCCTAATACTCAAACTTATTCTTGCAACCCAGTGAAGCGCTGTGGTGTGGTGTTTGAACTAGTATCCTGAAATTCTCTGGCTTGCCGCCACAAGGCTTGCCTGAGGAACTCTCCATCCAGCTGATTGAAATATCCATAAACAAGGAGGGCAGATCCTGTGCAAATCCAGTTACTGGCATAGCTGATCCAGTACTGTGCCTGATGTGATGTTCTTCCTATACCAGATCCAAACCATGACCAGAACTGACGGTCCAAATTAATAACTTATGTTGTAAGTATTAATAGGAAGAAAAGTAACCCTAATATATCTGCATTGTCTGATCCCTATCTTAAACCCATCCCATCTTTAATTCAGAACCATAGTATTGCTAGAATTATCTTTGTGCTGACTCTTTTCTCATCTGTGTTCCTAAACCCTAACTTCCTATTGATTGATTAAGAAAAGTAATTCCCAAACCAAACGGAAAATAGAGTATCACACATGAACTGTTATGAGCGGACGTCAATGACCTTCCTGTGTGGCATTCTCCTTTCTGGTAGTCTTAAATATAGCATAAGAAAACCTATCTGTCATTTCTAAACCCAAATTTCTGTTTTACATTCTGGCGCCTATTTTACAAAAACGACCAACCCATTATAGCGAATATCGCGCAATGAAAAGTTTGCCGCAAATTGAAATTCTGAAAGGTCTTTACATGTGTAAAATAGCTTTCAATTGTTTCCTACTTAGACTTTGAGATTTCAAATGCTTTCTTTTGACTAAATCATTGTTTGTGATTGTGTGCAACTGTTCAAAGTGGCTCTCATAGGGATTTAGGATCATTTAAATATTTTTGACCATATTTGATGTTTTTGCTCAGTCAATTCCAAAGACAATTTCAAAGCCATCCTGACAGCTGAAAAGTCAAGTCCGTTTTTCTCTTGTGTTTGACGGGGGAAGGTGGCAGTGATATTCTGCTTGATTTGTGCTATTCCTGAATACCTGCTCTCTCCTCACATCTATTTGATTACCTATTGGGGGGTTGAGGGGTGTTGCAGGGGGAACCTCTAACCATGGTGCCATCTATACCCAACCAACACAAAAGTATTATTTTCTGTGCTGCGTTTATTTTATGCTCATTCTTTGATTCCTAGTGTATTAAAGATACTATTCAGTGTTCTGTCACCCCAGTGGTGATTGTTGTGTACCTATTAAAATATATTGTGATTACATTTTAAATACATAAACAAATATTTACCTTTGCAAACTAGCCTGATTTCTGGTTCAGTGTGACCGGGGGAGGGGAGACTCAGGAGAAGGGTGCGATATGAGTGGTATATCGTTCATACTATTGAACTTATAGATAAAATACATAAGGGTTTCAATTGCGCACTACATGCTGGGCGTGACTTGGCTGTGTGCCGGATTGAAACCACTTACACCTGAAAACAACTCCTCACATACTACCGACTGTTCTTAGATCGTATCAACAGCACCAATAGTGAGCAAAACATTGACTGAGCACTCGACCCAACTTCTCTTAGCACCTTTCTTTATGGAATAAAATCACATATTACATAAAAAGTAAGTCTAACCAGCATGGACATGTATAACTCCAGAAGCTTTCTGCTTTACACCACGCATTCCACTCCTCAACAGGGACTTCCTCAGTAGAAGTATTACGATTTCTTTTTCGTGAGCCCTTTTACTAATTCTGAACTTTCAGGAAGTGCTTCCATTCCCTGATAATATGGCTGCAATTCACAGCCCTCTTTTTTCTATATGCCATATCGGTGGCCATCTTTGAACTATTTATGCTCATTTAGCTTCTCATGGCTCTTATTTGCAATAAATATCACATACTCATTAGAAAGTCATATCACAATCTCTTTTGCAACTTCCTTACTCATATTTACGTATTTTCTGTACATTGCTACTTACAATTTGTGCTTGAATACCTAGTGGTTATAACTTCATTAACCCTTATTACCAGCTCAATACGGTCCTGCGCGGTCCGAGTTCTTTGCTTATACAATTCGTGGAAACCATTACATCATGCTGCGGCTCTTCCCAACAATCGAATATCAATAATGTATAAAGTGTCTTTAAAACTATCTCCCCTTAACTTTAATTTCCCAAGGCACTGCCTGTATAGACGTTCTGCCCAAAATCTAAATCTAAAGATGGAGCAAGCTACGACCATCAAATAATAATAACGCAGACCTAGTGGTGTCTTGTCAAAATAAAAAGGGCCTATAGTAATAAACCTATTGCCAATCCTTACGTCAAAATACAAATAGTGTGGGAAACAATGTTATGCAAAAGAAAAGCGTTGAAGAAATTATATGTCAGGATATTTGAGCCGCTGGCTCCCCTTCCCCATGTGTTCAGCATGAGACAAGGCAGCACACTCAAGCTTAGCGCACACTCTGGCCTTCCTAGCATGAGGACGCAGTTCAAAACCTCTGCATCAGGGCCTTCTGTGCCAAAGTCTCTTTGCCATTCAAAGTCTCTTATTTCAGAGGGCCTGATGTTACAAACAAACATCTTTTTTTTTTAATTTTTTTATTTTTTATTTGTACCATCTAGTTTTTTTACAAACTTTTATTACAATTCATACCAGTTCATGAGTCCCAATTTATCTTTACAATTACATTCTATGCTTTTCAGTTTAGGACCTTATCTAGAAAATTTATCACTGAGCAGGTTAAATGTACCGAGCTTCCACTCAGTATCCGGATGCACAGGTCTTCCATCGAGTCATTTGCAGGCTTGAATTCACTCAAGTGGATGGATCTCAGCCCATTTAAGGCCACACATTCAATTGTTAGGTGTTTTATTGTCTCTACGTGGATTTCACAATGCTGACAAGCTTCATCGGTAGCTAGCTTTATTTTTCTCAGCACCAACATTTGGTTTGTTTTCAGTAGGTTCAGTCTAAGTCTGAGAAATCGATCTCTATGATATCGTGAGGGAAATTGGCATAGATATTTCGGCATATTGTCCACTTTATTCTTTGTCGGACCCAGGTCTAAAGCTGTCGGCATCTTTGCGTACCTATCCAAATTGTCTATCCATAGCCACTCTTTCAATTTAATTCTCGCAATTTGCGGGCGATTCAACAATGTATCCATTGAGATATTTGCATCTAACATGATGGCTTTCACTTTATCTGACCATCTCAAAAGCAAGCCTGTAGCCTGTATGTTGATGTTTTCCCTCTGATCTTAATATTTTAAAGGCTGGTTCACAATGCATTATCTCCATCTTGCGTAGCAATGATAAGGATTTCCAGAGTACTGTTCCATAGAGACTTTCCAGTGCCAGTTCGTGGCGTATGATCGTCATTGAGAGATATTTAGGCAGTCTCAGAACTTGCCGCCAGAATAAGCTTTCCAATTTGGTCCAGATCTTATGGTCCAAATTCCAGCCGGCTTCTGCTCCAAAAGTTATTGTAGGCACTACTTTTTGAAGGTAGAACATGCGGAGCGGTATTGCCGAAAACTTTCCATACAAGGTGTGGAGTCTCGCTCCTTGTAGGGAGAGCATTCTGGTCCGATTGAACAGGTCTCGGACCCAGCTCCACTCCCGTATTGAGATGTTCGTCAATATTCCAAGATAGCAAATTTCTTTGACTTCTTCAATGACTTTATTGTCGATTCGCCATTTAAAGTTCTTATTTTTGGCGTTCCGATCACTGCCAAACTTCATGATTTTGGTTTTGTTCACATTGATTGATAGATCGTTTTCAATCATATAAGTTTCCAGTTTCGACAGCAGCCGTTGTAGGCCTATCTGAGTTTTATCAAACAGTACTATGTCGTCAGCATAGATCACGTAACTTATATGATGTCCGTTGATTTTCGGAGGGAAACAATTCACATTTGCTAGGGCCATGGGAATGTCAGCAATATAAAGCTTAAACAGAGTGGCAGCAAGTGGACAGTCCTGTTTCACCCCTCTGGTAGTAATGATTGATTTAGACAGGTCTCCACTTGCATTTAATCTTACTTTGATTGAAGTGTTGGAATGCAATGCCTTAATTGGTGACAGCAAAGAGTTTGGACAGTTTCTTTTTTCTAACTTCTCCCATAGTTTATTTCGACTTATTGAATTGAAAGCCTGTTGCAAATCGATAAAGGCCATGAATAACTGGGCCTTATTATTCAGTGCTTCTAGCTTCAATAGGTTCACCAACGTTAAGTTGTTCTCTATGCCCACGCCTTTTGTAAATCTTGTTTGTCTGATATCTGGTAGATCTATTTCCTTTGCCCATGAAGTTAACTTTTTTTGCAAAAATGTCGCCAGCACTTTGCCGATAGTATCTAGGAGGGCAATCGGGCGGTAGTTGGCAGGATCGTCCCGACTGCCTTTCTTGTATATTGGTACTATTATTGCTTCAGTCCATGATCTCGGCATCTGCTTTCTGTCTGCTATCGCCACAAATAGCGTTCTGATGAAAGTTGACCACGCATATCTGTGTTCTTTTAACTGTGTATTGCTGATCCCATCCGGTCCAGCAGCTCTCGATGTCTTTAGTTTGTCTATAGCCATAAGAATATCTTCTTTGGACTCAATTATGTTCCAGGCTATATCAGTGGTGCCACTTTCAGCGCGCTGTATCATCTCCATTCCTGCCGTTTTCCGTCACTCCATTTATCATTAGGGCGTCCTGGTTTGCTGTTCCTTTATTCAGGATTCCCCAGATTTCTCTTGAGTTGTTTTTTTGATCAGTGCCAACATTTCTTCACCACGTTCTTGGTCTCTCAAATAGGAAAAGGATTTCAACCAATTCCGATATTGTTGTTTTCTCTGTTTTAAGACGCTCGTAGCATTCATTCCATACTCTTTTTTCAGTTTGATCAGGTCTTTCCTTAGCTGCTTTTTTTGGTTTTTCACGATGAAACTCCATTTATGCTTGTGCTCATTAAGACTTTGACAATTTCTCTTTGAAAAACCTGGTTTCAAACAAGGGAGCAGCGGTATATAGTCAAATGACTCAACATTGTCATAGTATGTTTCCTGGATTTCATTTGATATTTTAATGATTTGATGGTCATTTATACGTAGACGGTTTCTCCCATGATTTACTTCTAGTACTTGACTATTGTTGCCAGATCGCTTTTTGCACATTGCAGGACATTACTAATATATAGTGGTCACTGTTTGTGGTTGATGTAATTTGTAAATTATTGATTGTTACAAAGACATTTCTCGATGTCCAGAAATAATCTAAGGTTTTTTTGTAGCCCATGTTTTCCCAGGTGAAATTTGGTGGTATATCACCTTTCACACGGCCGTTTACCATCATACAATCGCGGGCTTCCAGATTTCCACGCCATTGCGATCTTCTTGCATTACCTTGGCATCCGACAATCGATTTGTCTTCTACAAGCTTCTTGTGTTCATCAAACCATGAGATGTTCAAATCTCCACACAAAATAATTGCAATGTCCAAGCAAGTCCTCTGGTAGTTATCAATTATTTTCATTACAGCAGCTATGAATGCATCAGCAGAGATTTTTAGTGGGTTCCAGTACACGTTCAACAATAAAAGATGTTTTTTATTATTGTGAGCTTTCGTGGTCTGAAGTAATGTTCCTTGGACATAACTGTTGGGGTTGATTTTTTCTATTATTTCCCAGTTAGTGCCTGATTTTATCATGGTGAGTAGACCCGAAAATGGCCGTCCCTTGTTGTTTTTTACGGCTGGATTTAGCAGTGTCACATAGCCATCTTTAACCGGGGGCTCACGCATCCAGGTTTCTTGGAGACAAATTGCAAAATTGTCGGTTAGCTCGACCGGAAAGTCATTATATAAATGACTAAAGCCCCTCGTATTCCACGAAATCACAGTCACAGGTGCATCATTTTCATCTTTCGTGAACTACTTCTTCGTTGACTTGACTCCAGCGCTCCCGTTCTTTAAGTTTAACAATGGTGCAGTATTAAACTGTCTCCGTAGGTCTTCACGTCGCTGATCCATGGATACTTTTACGCTTTTGGACTCCGGTGTCTCGAATGTGCTTTGTGTACTTGTTGGATCATAAGACGAGATCTCAAACCCCAAACATAGAAGATCTTGCTTCGCGGTTAATAGCATATTACGTACCGCTTGGGAATTAATGTGCAGTAATACAACATCCACTCGATCTTCTGATAAGTATTCGACAATGCGGATGTCATCGGACGTTATGGTCCGCAGCAGTGGTACTGCATGCAGTAGGCGCATAGTGTTAGCATGATTCAGATTGACATCTAGTTCATTTCTAAATATATTTTCAATCATTATTTTTTGAGACGCAACCTTAAAGGCACTGCGAGGGGCTTCATGTGATTTCGAAGGAGAATGTCGACTCTGCGCTGTTGTGTGTTTTGGATTCAATACAGATCGGCAGTTATTTGATGGCTTGGAACGAGAATCTATATGTCTTTTTTTCCATTCGAATTGAGTTTTATAGGAGGCTCTTTCTTTCGCCCATAACTCTCCATTTTTATCTTTATGGCAACTTGTCTTAATTAAGTGATGTTTCTCTTGTTGTATTCGGCTTAAAGAGTTAGAGCTACTTGTCGACGTATTCCCACCGTCCACCACAGATCCTCCAGAACAATCTTCAGTTTCGCCATCCGAATATGTGGACATGTTACATAACTCTTCCATTAGAACCGCAGAGGAAGATGAACTCACGTCGGATTCAATTCTCCTCCGCTTTTTTGGATTTACAATCACTTTATTTGCAGGTGCTGCATTTTTCTCTTCGTGTCTATCTTTGTTATTTGTGTCCGGTTTGCCAAGTATTTTATTTTCATGTAGCTTAGCTTTTACAGGTGTGGTCAGGTTTCTTATAAATTGCTTTATATTACGTCTATGTTTTGTAGAAGTCTGTATGTTCTTTTTTTTCCAGCTTTTTCTTGGCGTTGCCATTTTTCTGTGAGATTAGTTTTTCTTTACTTGCTGTGATCTCAAGATTTTAGCCGGACCACTGAATATGCCATATGATGCCTTTGCAGAAGAACACAAAGGAATCTCCAAACGCACCTCCGGTGTCGTATTTGCCTCGCAGGCCTGGTTGCTGGAATCAGCCATCACGTCTTTGGTACCTATTGCAGATAGATGTTTTACGCTGGCCGTGATTTTGTTTGGTTCGTTATTAGTTCCATTTGTTGTTGACATAGCTGTTGTTATTCCACTTTTTCCTGTTAGGTCAATAAGAACGTGTAAGTTAGGCTCATTGGCTGCTGTATTTTCGTCATTTGAGTTTCCTGCTACTGCTGTGTCCACTTCTATTTTGCATTGAATCCCTACATCTGTGCCACCGTGGGTGATGTTTGCAATAGAAGCTTGTTTCACCAGTAGTTGAGATTGCATTTGTTTTGTGTTGCCAGATATTCCATCTAGAAGCAGTTTGATTCCTTTATGTTCTAACAACATCTGCTCAAAGTGTCTGCTTGTATGTTCGGCAGATTGAATATGTTCAGCTTCTTGTCTTATTTGAAAAGCCACAAATTGCGTTTCAATTTTATTGATTTTGTCATCTAGTTGCCTCATTATAGCTCCATTATTTTGTGAAGATTCATTTAAGCTTTCATACAGCTTTATAAATGGTATCAAGGCTAGTGAAGTGGCAGCCAAAACATTGTTGTGAATCTGTATGGCAGCAGCAACTGACAAGTTCGATTTTAAGGCAGGGTCTTTACTTTGCGGGCTGCCGCTATTCTCCTTACTTGGTGAACTCAGGTCGCTCCTGTTATTCGCTGGGATGGTTTTCGGCCATTGCTGCATGTGCTTATCTGACACTTGATCGCTCTGACTTTTCGATTTGGAGCTGGGATCATCCTTAGAGCAAAGGTTCTTTCCTTTACTTTTAAAGCATTCCGTTGTTACATTCGCCAGGTTTAAGACCAGATTAGCAGTGTCGTTTTCCAGCTCGATAGATTTTTGGTTCGACCCTGTCGCTTTACCACTGGTAGAGCGCTCGTGTTCGCCTTCTTTATTATGTCCCATGGCTGTTTCCATAGTAGTGATATCACTTGAGGTGCCTAAAGAAAAGCTTGCTGTTAATCTCTCCTTCATTTCCTCAAAGTCGGCTAGGAGTCTCTTGGTCAGACGTGCTTCTCTCGCTGCTAAGTCGATCTCCTTCAAGGGTAAGTCATTGCGGGAACCCTGTTGTATCCCATTAATTAAGTTCCCTATTTCAGCTCGTGAAGAACTGTCACCACTGTTTAATCCGGTTGAGGCATTGTTTTTACTGCTATTGCTTTTACATGCAAGTGTTGACTTCATGTTTTGGTTGATGTTCTTAGGACCAATTGCAATTTTCTGTATAGGGGTGCTTTCCTTACGTAAGTTCACATGCTGTTTTGCAGACACTGGGAAAGTAAATTTCAGCAAGCTTTGATCTAATGCTATATTCGGCACCTCAAGCGCAAGTAATTCATTATCGGTCACATCAAAAGGAGATTGGAATGCTTCCGCATTTATTTCGATCACTTCTGCAGCATCGTGCTCACAGTCATTTACCCCATTATTCAGCCTAGCACTTGGTAAAATGCTGCCCCATGTATTCATAATATTTGTATTATGCAGGTTCGTGGGATCCATACGATGTTCAACAACAACATTGTTCTTGCTAACCATTCCATTTTGCAAGGCTACAGTACGCGCGCTGACTGCCTGTGCAATTTCGTGGTTCGCTAGGTCACCTAGATATAGTTGTTGTGGTAGGAAAGTACTTCGTCATCAAGGTTCTCCATGGGTTTTACCTCAGTGTCTGCCACCGAAGCCTGAGCAGGCGCTGGGGCCTTTAGTGAGTTATCCGAGGTCATCTCGAACACCGCAGACACCGGCTCGAGCTCTGCTTGAGTCCGAGTTTCTAGAGTGCTCGGTGCTGCTTTTGTTCGACTCTGAGACATCCCCTCTCGCACATCCAAAACTGTGTCCATAGTGCAATGGACCTTACGAGGAGCGGAAGTAACAGCGGGTGCCAGTCCACTCCCACTCCCACTTCCACTTCTTTCTTCGCCCCCTTCATTTATATCGTCGGGATGATGCGGACTTAGAACACTCCCATTCTCATTTCCACTTTCAACATCACTCCCCGCGACACTATCTACATATAAGTCCATATCTGCAGTGGTACCGGGGAGGGGTACTATTGAATTCTGGGCTTGTTTTAGCTTAAGCCGTGTCAATGGCCCATTGTCACCCATGAGTGCCTCTTACCTCTTGATTTCAGGCAAGCGCCGCTGCCCTCTGCCGCCTGCTGCAGACTGCTGCAGACTGGACTCTGTGCACGGACTCCGCACGCGCTCCACGCTTTGCTGGTCTTTTTAAGGTCAGTTGTGCTTTTTTTTTCCTTAAAGGCACATAGAATGCTCAAAATCACTGGAAACAAAGTTCGTGCACCGTAGCTGCAGCTCCTCTCTCCTTCTCACACTGCTGCAGACTGGACTCTGCGCACGGACTCTGCGCGCGCTCCGCGCTTTGCTGGTCTTTTTAAGGTCAGTTGTGCTTTTTTTTTCCTTAAAGGCACATAGAATGCTCAAAATCACTGGAAACAAAGTTCGTGCACCGTAGCTGCAGCTCCTCTCTCCTTCTCACACTGCTGCAGACTGGACTCTGCGCACGGACTCCGCGCTTTGCTGGTCTTTTTAAGGTCAGTTGTGCTTTTTTTTTTCTTAAAGGCACATAGAATGCTAAAAATCACTGGAAACAAAGTTTGTGCACCGTAGCTGCAGCTCCTCTCTCCTTCTCACACTGCTGCAGACTGGACTCTGCGCACGGACTCCGCCAAACAAACATCAAAGCTACTTCTTAGGATTTCACATGTACAATTTCTCGGGTGATTCACTATTCACCCTAGGTTCCCCTCTGCCGGCTGAGACCCACTTCTCTCAGGATTTTCACATGCACAATTTCTCGGGTGATTTACTTTTCACTTCGGGCAGACTCACTTAACACAAAAACCTTTCAATTGGTCTACCTCTGCTGGGCTGGGACCAAATGTGTCTCACTCTCCAAACTTTCTTTACTGTATTAAAACCAAATACCTTCGATTGTGCACAGGATTACAGTTTCAGTACCACTTCGATTCACAATTCTTTGTTCTCTTCTTAATACAACCCTTTACCTTTCACTTCTCAGCTGGATACCTTACAGAGAACTTCGATTGAGCACCCATATGGTGCTAGACCACTCTGCCAAAGGTATTGTATTTTGCTTTTCAAAGTTCAAACACTCATCGACAGTTCAATATTATCACATGCCTTTTAATAATGTTCATTTCAGCGCTCACCACATGATGTTGCTATTGCAATCTTGGCTTCAATACATACCAGTCTTGTATCGGCCTCCACAATTTACCGGCTGTGTTGATTTAATGGACGCTGCTTTGTTCTTGGAGCCAAGCCCAGTACCACAGTGGCTGCTGCTTCTCCCCATGTTGAATAGTGATGCAGAAGGTCCCCGGGTATCTCCGACGCACAATACAGGAATCTTTAGCCTGGTTTCCTGGTCTTATGCTTTCCAATCTCAAGGTCTCTTGAAAGTAAGGGTTTCTTTTTGGAATGTTCAAGGGAACTTCCCACCTTGCAATCGCCTCCTGTTTTGCCATCTTTCTCCTCTAGTTCATCTGCTGTCTCGAAACTGCTGTTGCCTCATTTGCTTTGCCTCGCTCAGAGTGTGCTTTCGTGCTTCGTGCTCTCCATGTGGGGAAGCTTAATGGAAGTCAGATGTGAGTGTCGGTCATTCATTTCCTGACCTCACCTAACCATTGTATTGGGACACGTGAGGTATACTACTCGGGTGTTAGTCTGTTTTCTCCCAGAGAGGGCTGTCCGTGTGAATGTGTTTATGTAGGAAAAGGGGTGGGGGGCAGAGTTCCTACATATCCTACCTAGTATCCCAGGGATACTGTGTCTCGCCATCTGTGTCACACTCCCACAAGACCCCTCACCGAGGCGATCCTCCCACACTGGTCCACCCACAGGAACTTGAAGTGCACATGGATGACAGATCCCCGGGGACTAGTGTCATATAGTCCTGTCAGTCTTGTGGTTGGAGCATTTGGCCATATTTTCACAACACCAAGAAAGTTATGGTTGGTTTAAAAAGGTTTGAAAAACCCCTTTCACCTGAAATGTGAAAGTAGGAAGGTCCATTTGAGCCAAGTCACGCATTCCACAATGCCACCTAGTAGCCATCACTGGAAGTTCACCTACAGTTCTGAGCCACAACAGCAAGGCATTGTGGGTATATAAATGAGCTCAAATGCAAACCTTTTTCTCCAGGAAACCGGCATTGCACTAGCAGGCATCATATTTCACATTCCAGGAGAGACGACAGCGGAAGCCACGCTTCACCGGAGCTACATATATTGACATAATGCATTGTAAGATCGGAGACAGTCGCAATCCGAGAGAGAAGTCGGCACATGCGGCGGAAGGCCGACATGGACCAAGAACAAGAGGTAAGCTATGTCCGCATGTACGGACATGGAGGGGACGCTCCGACCGGACGGACGCTCACACGAGTATTCGACACGGAGTTCCACCAGCGAACGCCCAGGCGCGCCTAGGGAGGGGAGAGGAGAGGGGGCCAGGTAGGACATGGCCGACGACCGCTCCCGACTGTGTGTCGTGGCTGCAGACCGGGTGGGTGTCCCCCCGGGGGTCAGCAATCGGCTTGCTGCCCCCCCTGAGGGATATCCAACCAGAATGAGGTTCGATGGCCGGTGGAGGTGGTGTGTTGTCACCAGTCCGGCATGTTAGAATGGGGAACGGGATGCGAACAAAGGGGTTTCCTTCCACCTGTGACCAATGCCTTGATGTCCCTCTGTCTTTCTTCTCTCCCTCTCCCAACTGTTGGTTGTACCCTTTTCTCACACCAACAGGCGGAAATTAACCACCTATAAGGGAAGCTCTGGGAGGCATTGCCAGCCAGCACGGGTCCAGTACGGGATGTACACCCAATTCAAGACGCTTTGGATTGAAGTGTGCACAGATTCATTCCAGCTTTTCTTCTGCCTGTCTCTGTTGTTTGGGTAAGAATTGGCATTAAGACTTTACATCTTCCCTTTTCTTAGCAGGGTCTCACACAGGAAGGGTTGGCTTAGTTTATTTAGGAGACTTGGGGCTTTCTAGTGGTGTGTGCGTGGCTTCGCGTGAGGTGATGGGGGGGGTGCTCCAGCAGATTTGTCAACGACACCACCCTTCCTTGAATACAAGGAGAAAAGTCAGTTTTCCTTCTTTCTTAATCAGGGTATTATTACCCATTACAAAAATGGGGTAACACTGCCCAAGACAAACTCGCGATATGATGCTTTTGTAGACACTAAAAATGTTGAATGGTCATGTTTAGAATGTTAGAAATTATAGGAATATTGCTGAGAGTGAAAGGTATTAAAAAATTCCTTTGTGTATTCTCTCTCTTCTCTGTCTCTCTCTGCCTGTCTCCTATTTCGGTTGAAGAGACCTTCACAGAAACACAGTGGGATCGACAGAATTATAGAACTTTGTTTGAAAAAGAAAAGAAGCTACATCTTGAACATCTAGATGACACATATTACGTATCGAATTTAACCATGTTGATATGAATTGTGGTTTCGGTATTCAACAACCCAAATGTCCTGATGAGGTGCACCAGTTAGAAATAGTATATGTCTATTGTGGTGCCCGAAACTCGAGTAGACGACAATACCATAGAGCCCACCTCGTGAAGTTGGGCTGCTTTGAGTTTCTGTTAAATATATAGACAATTAATAACATGTTCACGAATAAGGCCTTTTGGAACATTTGTCTTGATTAACTATGTGGAAAGGTAAATGAACTTAGTGTCAAATAGGTGCTTGGAATTCATATAACAACATTGGAGTCCTAATAGATGGGTGTTCTATCTCTAGAACAGAGTGATTAGAAAATGCGAGTTTTTGCACAGTACGAATGATGGATGGTATGAATGCGATCACAGTTTTTTGGTATGATAGGTGCTCTTTCTAGATGTGACATGTGTGTCTTTAAAATTGGCTTTTAACCTTTGAAATGTCATTGTGTTATGTGTGGTCTTTCTATAAATGGATATTGTTATAATGAATTTTGAATAATAAATGCAATAAATGAATATTAAGCTTACATATCGTGTTTTGTTTACAACATATGCCCTTTGAGTAGGGCTGCCTGGTTGGAGGGGATGGTTGTCAGCGTTTTTACGCAAGACTTATTGCATAAATGAATGGAGGGGATGCACTTGTCTTTGGATAATTGCAACTTTTGTATGATAATGCATTGTACAACAAACATGCTGGAGACCAATTTGCAATGGACCACTGCCACAGCACACAAATCCGAAAGAATGTCATCTGAGAGGAAGTGGCTCAGAAGGTGTCAGCCATAGGACCCATACCCCGCACAGTACAACTTCTTCTGGACTAACGTTGCTTCCTCCTACTTCGTCCTGCTTTCTGTTCTCGGCTTTCTTCTTATTCTTTTCTGGCATTAATCGTCAGTGATGCATGATCGTCAGTTGTATTTTTGGCAATGACTGTGCTTCCATTCCCACTTGTTTCTTCAGTTGCCTTTGCACTGGCTCGGCAGTCCCTGACACAAAATATGGTTAAAGCATTTTACAGTTTTATCCCACGGTTCACACGTCTCATGGTGCCATCTGTCTTGAATATCTTGAATATAAGAAACAGGGTCTTCGTCCTCCCCCATTTTTCTAGTAATAATCGCACCCATGTCTGATGTATCGGGGTATTGTACTGTGAGTGCCCGCCAAACGTCTGCTCTGCAATTATTAGATGCCGCTCCATCGTGTGTTGTATTTTGTGCAGTCACACATGCGTATCCTGCTCATTTACAAATGTCGTCACCTCTCTCCCCTATAATCAGTGCTAGTAAGCCTTTTATATCACCTATAGCCAACGACATTCCTGATGTCATTGTTTCTAGTTCATAAAACAATTTTCCCGCACCAGAAGTTAAACTCAGTAACTTATATCTTAAATTATCTTTATCCATTTGTGGCCATAGTATATATTGTGGTTGTTCTCCCCCTTTCTCTAATAATGGGAATTGTAAAACCCTGGTCCATAATCATAACTGCCGACACTGCTTGTCTTCATCCAGGTAGTACCCTTAATCTACTTATATAAGGCGGGGATACATTCCCTGCACTGCGCAATCGTGCTTGTGGTCTCTCAGTGTATGGTGTAGACTCTGGTGCCCTTTCTTTGGGGTCCTCCAAATGTGACCATTTTACCCCTTTCTCTACACTCGATTCTTTTGAAAATCTGCATGCACACTCCCCTTGTGTTCTTTCGTTGTCTTCCCTTCCTTCATCTGACATTATCCACGTCATCAAGATTGAGTCTACTTAAGGACAGCGTTATATTCTTGTCTGTTATGGCGTCATCTGACCTACCTCCAGTTCCCTTTGAAAGAGATCCTTCTACATTCTCTTGGGTTTTGTGCCCTTCTTTATCCCTCATTTGCCTATATAAATCCCCAAATTGTTTTCTGTGCCTTTTGTATATCGCACATCTGCCCATGATAGTATTTGTGGAACCACTTGTAGCTCCCTGGACCACCTGGATGCTTCCTGCCCTTCCTCTGGACTCTATTCCGGAGGGGGTCTAGCCCTGATCTTGCCTGAGTGGATTCCTGCCTCTGTAATTCCTACGTAGGCCTACTCATCCTTCGAATGCCTCGTCTGTAGGCTCTCTCTGTCTCCTAGCCATTCCCTTTCTGTGGCTACCATCTATCGGCCACCTGGTCAGATCTCCTCCTTCCTCTCTGAGTGGTCGGACCTCTCCTCTTCCCTCCTGGACTCGACCACTGTACTCCTCCTTCTTGGAGACTTCAACATCCACCTGGATGCTTCCTGCCCTTCCTCTGGACTCTTTCGTGACCTTTGCGACTCTCTCTCACTCTCCATTCTCCCCTCTGACCCGGCTCACTCTGCAGGGCATACGCTGGATGTTCTGATGACCTCTGACCTTCCCCTTTCTATTCCTCTCACCACTCCTCTCTCGTGGAGTGATCACTTTCTCCTTTCCTACCAGCTCACCCTCTCTAGCCCCCAGGCCAAACCTTCTCCATCATTGCCACCCACCTTCTCGGTCATCAGACCCATAAAGCACATGTCATTGGAGGCTTTCGCGGACACTTTCTCTCACTTTCTCCCCCTTTGGCTGACTCACACCCTTACACAGCCCTTTCTATGCCCCACTCTGCTATATCAGACACTCTCGATATTCTTGCCCCTGGCATGAGGATCCGCCTGAAGCCGAAAGCCAAGTGCAACTTCTGGTATGACTCCATCCTCGTCACCCTTAAACGCAAGTGCAGGGTGGCTGAGAGGAAATGGCTTGCTTCACGTACATCCTCTGACAAACTGGCCTGCCGGCTGCTCCAAAGGCAATACTGGCTCTCTGTTCGCACTAAGAATAGAGCTCACATCCAAGCCTGCATCTCTGAGGCATCCAACAACTAGGCCGAACTCTTTAAAATCTGCAAGGAACTTGCCAATCCTGCCGCAGTCCCTACCTCTCCTGTCCCTTCCCAGGCCCTCTGCACGGCCCTGGCTTCTCACTTCATCTCTAAAACTCAGGACATCTTGTCCTCTCTTTCCCCCTCTACTCCCTGCGCTTCCTCTGTCCCTTCTGCGGCCACTTCTCCTCACTACTTCTCTGCCTTTCCCCTGTTCTCCCCAGATGAGGTTTCTAGACAAGTCCGATCTATGAAAGTCTCGTCAAAACAGGTTCACCCCTGTTCCTCCAAAACCATCAAGGACCACATTGACTCCCTGGCTCCTACCCTTGCTGATTTCAGTAACCACTCCTTCACCACTGGAGTCTTCCCTCCCCCCGAAGCACTCCCTTGTGCACCCTCTTCTTAAGAAACCCTCTACCGACCCTTCCTGCCCTGCTAACTATTGTCCAATCTCCATCACTCCTTTCCTGGGCAAACTCCTGGAAAAGCTGGCCATCTCCCAGCTTAATCTTCACACTGAATCTGTTGGTTGTCTCCATGACCATCAGTCTGGCTTCAGGGCTGCCAGAACCACGGAAACTGCTCTTCTGAACATCCACAAAGATCTGCTCTCTAACCTTGATTCCAACACCCCTTATGTCCTCATCTTACTTGATCGCTCGTCTGCCTTCAACATGGTCAACCATGCCATCCTGCTCAACTGTTTCCGTGATAACCTAGGCATTACGGGTCAGGCCCTGGCATGGCTGACTTCTTTTCTCTCCGATCGACCCTCCCAGGTCCAATTCGGGTCCTTCCTCTCCTCCATCTCTATCTCTACCCGTGGTGTTACCCAGGGGTCTACCCTCTCTCCCTGGCTGTTCAACCAATAACTGCCACTTCTTCCCACCGCTTTGCCGCACTCTGCCCCAACTTCCAGTGCTATGCGGATGATACTCAGCTCATTTTCAGGCTACCCTAAGCCACTTCTTCTCCCTCTCTCATCTCTGACTGCCTGTCCACCATCCAGGAGTGGTGTGCCGCCAATGATCTCTGCCTGAATGCCAGCAAGACTGAGATTCTCCTCATCGGCACACCCATACCCTCCTTTCCTGACACTCTCTGGCCGGCCTCTCTTGGCCCTTTCCCTGCTCCCACCTGTGAGGCTAAAAACCACGGGGTCATCTTCAACTCCACACTCTCCTTCTCTCCTCACATCTCTGATATCTCTAAGAAGTCTCACTATCAGCTGCACCTCCTCAGAGGTATTCTAACTTTCCTATCCTTCCCCAAAAGCTCACTTTCTCCAGAGCCCTGATTCACTCTAAGATGGACTATTGCAACAGCCTCTTTCTAGATCTGCCTGCTTCTACCCTCCGCCCTCTGCAGCTCATCCAGAACCGGACTGCGAGACTTGTCCTTGGCCTCAAGCCCAGGGATCGTATCTCTCCAGGACTGAAATCTCTGCACTGGCTCTCAGTGGCTGCGAGGATTAAGTTAAAAACCCACTGCATCATCCACAAGGCCTTCTAGGGCCAGGGGCCTCAATACCTTCAACCCTCTCTTCCTAAATATCTCCCTACTCAAGCTCTTTGCTCATCCACCTCCAACTCCCTCAGGGTCAGTCACTCCTCTAAAGAACGAGTTGGTGGTAGATCACTTTCTACGGCCGGGGCCTCCCTCTGGAACAGCCTCCCTGCCTCCCTGAAACTTGAGGAGAACCATCTCCGGTTCCGAAAGCACCTCAAAACCTTTCTCTTTGCTTCTGCTTTTTCTCCTCCCCAACCCTGCTGATTTCCTGGCTTTTACTGAAACTGCACTGGTTTACCTGACCAACCTCTGATCTTGGGCCCAGGTCTCCCCCCATCCGCCAGTCACACACCTGCACTGCCCTCCTGGAAACCCCTGCTCTCTGTATCCCTACAGTCCTACCACTAGTACTTGACACCTGATGCCTGCACTTACCCTTCTCCCTTGCACTTGCCACCTGCTGGCCATACTTTACTTTGTTATTTATTCTATTATCCCATGTATTGCACTGTCCCCTTCCCCCTTCCCCTCCTGCACTTCCCTTTCCCCTCTTCCCATGCACTTGCGCGATCTGAATGACACTTGGCCTAGTAGGATCGTTGTTTGTCCTCGCTCTGTTCCCCCTCCCTTGCCTCATCGCGCCTTGAAACACTTGTGTATAGGCACGTTATAAATGCCATATCATATCATATTATCATATCCCTACGGAGCTGTTGTGACGCTCTCTCGTCCTCAAGTCGTTCTTGTGTTTCAATCGGCACTATACTTCTATGACATAGGTAATCTATCTGAAAATCGTTTTTTCCCCTACTTCTGTTAATTTCTTGTTCCCTTTTTATCTTGCACTCGCCTTCTTTGCAACCTGCGTTCTTGCATTCTACCTGTTTTTGTCTCTTCTCTTCTAATTTCTCCTTTTCTTTCGTTGCCTTGTGTTTTCTTTGATCTTTCCTTTGCTTGAATTCTGCTCTCCAACCTTGACTCTAACATTCCCTCTGTCCTCATCCTCCTCGATCTCTCTTCTGCCTTTGACATGGTCTACCATACCATTCTGCTCAACCGTCTCCATGAAAACCTGGGTATCACTGATCAGGCTCTGGCCTGGCTGACCTCTTTCCTCTCTGATCGACCCTCCCAGATCCACCTTGAGTCCTTCCTATCATCTATCTTCCTCTCTACCTGTGGTGTTCCCAGGGGTCTAACCTCTCGCTGTGGCTTTTCAACCAATACCTGGCAACTCTCGCCCACTGCATTGCCATTTTCTGCTCAAATTTCCAGTGCTACGCTGACGACACTCAACTCATTTTCAGGCTGCCCTCAGCCACCTCCTCTCCCTCTCTCATCTCTGATTGCCTAACTGCCATTCAAGATTGGTGTGCCGCCAATGATCTTTGTCTGAATGCCAGCAAGACGGAGATCCTCCTCATTGGCACACCTTCACCATCCTTTCCCCTCACTCTCCGGCCGGCCTCCTTTGGCCTTCCTCCTACCCCCACTGCAAGGCTAAGAACCTCGGGGTAATCTTTGACTCCACACTTACCTTCTCCGCCCACATCTCAGATGTCTCTAAAAAGTCAAACTTCCTCCTGTACCTCCTCAGAGGTACTCTGCCTTTCCTCTCCTTCCCCCAGAAGCTCATGGTCTCCCAAGCTCTGGTTTTCTCTAGGTTGGACTATTGTAACAGCCTCATTCTAAATATACCTGCCTCTACTCTACACCCTCTGCAACTAATCCAGACCAGTACTGCGAGACTTGTCCTTGGCCTCAAGCCCTGGGATAGTATCTCTCCAGCTCTGAAATCTGTCCATTGGCTCCCAGTGGATGCAAGGATAAAATTCAAAACCCCTTGTAGCATTGTCTACAAGGCTTTCTGGGGCCTGGGTCCAAAATAACTTCAGGTATCCCTCCGCAAATACCTTACCTCTCAAGCTCTTCGTTCCTCTACCTCTTACTCCCTCAGGGTCAGTCGTTTTTCAAAGAAACAAGGTGGGGGTAGATCTCTGTCTTCGGCTGGGGCTTCCTTCTTGAACAGCCTCCCTGCCACTCTAAAACTGGTGGAGAAACATCTCTGGTTCCCGAAGCATCTCAAGACCTTCCTCTTCGCTTCTGCCTTTGCTCCCCCTCTCATCTGCTGATCTGTTCTCTCTTGGCACTGTGCACCTGGCCACCCTCTGTCCTCTGGGCCCAGGTACCTGCTCACCCTGTCACCCTCCCGCACTGCCTCCGGGCCACCCCTTGCACTGGGGTCTGTATCTGTACCCATACAGCCCCCCCTTTTTCTTCCTGCACTTATCAGACCTAGCCTGTCTGCTGCCTTAAACCCAGCACTTGCCAATTGTTGGCTGCACTACCACTGTTTGTTGCCTTTATTATTTATTTATTATTATTTATCTGTTTCTCCTTTGCTGCGCACTCTCCACTTCTCCCCCCTTCCATGCACTTTTCCCTCCCCCTCTCACATGCACTTGCGCGTTCTCAATGTCACTCGGCCTAGTAAGATCGCTGTTTTGTTCTCCCTTGTTCCCCTCCCTTGGCTTGTCGCATAACACTTGTGTACGAGTGTGATAGAAATAAAATATCAATATCGATTCTCTTTTTTCTCTTCTTTATATGCTCTTTCTTCTTCCTTTTCTTTCTTTTCCCACTCTTCTCTTTGTCAAACTCCATCAATGCCTTTATCATCCAGTTTGAGTAATATCTATCCTCCCATCTATTCATTCTGTACTATTTTATTCCCTTAGATTTGTCTATTATTTCTTTCTGCTTTTTTGCTTCATTCTCTATCTCCATCTGTTAATCTTATCTATCCTTCCTCTCATCACGCTGTGTTCATTGTGTGTCGAGATGTATTTGCGTTCTTTGCTTTTCATCTATTCCACATTGTCCTTACTGTTATAAGCAGGGGGTTCATATGTTAGATTAACATACCTCACTGCTGTTTTTAATTCCTTTAAAGGATAAAATCCCTTCTCTTCTGTGTCTATGCTCTTGGTTTCAGAAGAGGAAAGGGGAGCCAAAGGCATTGTATCCACCCCTTTATGCTGATTAAGCATCCACTCCATCCCAGCTGGATCTTCTTTCTCACTCAGGTACATCTTCCATAGCTTTAAAATAGTCAACCTTTCCTGGAACCTCTTTCCCTTATATTTAGCATGCAAAGATGTTGTCACGTGTTGCAATACTGTTTTTGACAATTAACCCTCCTGAGGCCACAGCATAAGTGTCTTATTAGTTGTGCCTCAGACCCATTCCAGATATTTCCTTATCTTAGCTGTGTATCTTGGCAATGTCGTGCATACATGTAAAAGAGGTGTGTCTCCCATGATGCAAAGTCGATCTCGACTGTTCATGCTTACCCACTTTTTTTCCCTCTCTTTATATTATCAAATATACAACACTGATCAATATGAGCAGGCACCATAAATTGCCATTTAATTAATCCGAAAATCAAAATATTGTATCTGCTTTTTAAAATTCTACACAACAATGTTCTTTTGGTCCTTTATTTACGCTTTCTATCCCTCTTTAATTTCTTGTTTTATCATTCATATTTTATGAATCTCTTCTTTATTTATGTGTTGCCTTTGATGTCTATTCTTCTGAATGACATCAATCTCTTGAACAAAAATCTAAAAAAATCACTTTCCTTTTTCACTATTGGTTTATATCTACTAGTTTAAACACACCGCACGCGTTAAACTGGCATATTTATAACCCCACTCATGTGCATTTCAATAAATGTTTCCCGTGCGTATGCCTTACTTTAGTATCTTTAGTAAATGTATCTCATCTAATTTTTGCCCCACTTTGAAGTTTGATATGCACTCTTTGGGCCTCATTACACGTTAGGCGGAGAGCCATGGTGCTATTAGCGCCATGGCTCATGCCGGTAAAATACCGGCACCGCCTTGGCGGAAAGGGGATTTACCGCCCCATTCCAAGGTTGGAGGGGCGGTAAATCCCCTTTCTGCCATTGCCCTTCCCCATTCCCATTTCTGCCCCATAGGGCTCTATGGGAATGGGGAAGGCGCTAATTACGGCACCGCAATTTTGCGGTGCCGTAATTAGCTCCGAGGTCCCTTAGCGGGTTGGTTTTTAACGCCTGCAAAAAGCAGGCGTTAAAGCACCAACCCGCTAAGGGACCTCGTAGTACGGCGGTAAGGGTTAACGGTCACCGTTGCCATTAACGGTGACCGTTAACCCTTACCGCCGTCCGTGTAATGAGGCCCTTTGTGTTGGCTTTGCCTCAGGTACCTATTTGGAGTCTTTTTGGTGTGTATTGTAGGGGAGGCATTGTATCACATGTATGACACTGACACAAAAGGTACAATTTGTAAAACCTTTATTAAAGTTTCTGGGTTTGGAAAAAATCCTATTTTGCCCTGTAACTAGGATGTGAGATGTCTCGACCATCAAATAATAAATAAAACTGTCCTAGTTGACCATCGTTGACCGTCATAGCATGTACTGTACTGAACATATAGTCCCTCATCACGAGTTGGGTGATATCTCGGCAGTATTACCGCCAGGATACCACCCGGGCTAATAGCATTACCGCCAAACCCTCCAGCGCTATAAGCACCAGATCACAGGTTTGGCGGTACCAGTAATTTCCCATTCCCCATTGGGTGACTCAATAGGGGATTTTCGGCGCAATTAGCGTGCGCTAATAGCGCTGCGATAATTGCACTCGAAAACGGGGAATTTTCCCGGCGCATTTACCCCCAGCTTAGAGCTTAGAGCTGGGGGTAAATTCAGCCAAACCCGTGATTTGGCAGACCCTTATATACGGCGGTAAAAGCATTAGCGCCGCATTTAAGGGCTATCACCAAACTGGTGATGACCCTGATAATCTAAGAAAACAAGGCATATTGCAAGCATTCCTGTCTTTCGCACGAGACAGAAGGACTCTGCATTTCCTATTGAACTCAAAGCCTGATTCATAATGGACAAAAATAGACCACAATTGGTGCTTCGAAACACAGAATGTGCGCTTTACAAAATAACAAGTATATCTACATTATATCTTTCTGCATGGCTCTCAGCAAGCTTCTATGCATCTTTTCTGCCTTGCATTACGGCATATTTACACTTATTGGTAGGCAAGTTACTTTGCATTCATGATTACTTTATCGTTTCATAGATATTTCTCTTGTTACTTAAGTTACATTGTCACTCTTCAATATTTTCATATAGTTTCAGCATGGCTTCATATATCTTCTTTATGACATCACTTTGCCCACATCAGATTTCACTAAGCGCTCCATGATGTTCAATGGTGCGTTCTGACATCCTTCCATACTGCATCCTTCCACACTTTCAGCGCAAGGGTACATTCAGTACAGATGTTTGAGTGCATATCGTCTCTCATACACTCGATGAGGTATGGGCATAACACATGGAGTCCCACATATAGCCCTTCTCCTGCTGTTCCAGTATGATGGCAGTGAGGGGGCGGGAGCTAGGGACAATGCGTCCACCTGCTCTTCTTCATTAACATATGTCCAGCAACATCCATATTGCTCATTGTCCCTTTGGGAAACACAACTTTACAGGCAATTCGAGGCTAATACCCCAGGTGCTAAAGAACAAAGGAGGGCATTTCTAATGTTACTCAAGAGTTGGCATAGAAAAACTTTCCAATAGACTTGTGTATGGCATCCTTTGAGGCCTTGTTTGTTAGGGACAATCATCAAGGTGAGTACCAAAGCCCTGGGTGAAGTGAGGCCCTGAGTAGAATAGGTTGTGCACTACTTTCACCATGAAAGTCTGCTAATTGGTTTTGACAGGTGGGTAGTGGGTTGTCAAAGTGCCAGCGATACCATATAATAACATGGGTGATCCACATAACATTGTAAGCAGTATACATAAGAGTTTGGTCTGTAAAGCAATGGGTTTTCAGCAAACGTTGTCGTGTTAATCATTTGATTTAAAATGTACCGATCATTAGTTATAAAATGTAGAATACTCTAGATATATTTGGGAAGTGGGCCAAAAAAGCAGGGTTATGTTCACTGGAACAAAGCCAAAAAGCAGGGGGAGTCATTAAAATGAAGTTCAACCTAAGTGTAGGATTGGGGAGTGTTGAGTCATTATGATCATAATATAAGGGTCTTTGAGTGCTGTAGAAGAAAAGTCTGCAATACTGAGTGTCAATAGCTTTCTAGAAATCTTTAAAATAAAGGCTTATAATTTTGAGAGGCCCAGCCAGGAGCTTGGGAAACGTGTTTTGAGAGATGCCGTTTCCACCGAGAAAGAAACAGAGTCTGGCGCTATGTCGGAATCACAAAAACGAGTTCATAAAATACAGGGAAAAACCTGTCCGGACTGCCGGTGCTACAAATATTAAATGTGGTACTTCAGAGAGGGGCTTCCGAGATGCATCATAAAGAGGTCTTAGTAGATGTGAAAAAAGATGTTTGATGGAGAAAAATTAAGCTGACACAGCAGACGGACTGCTGAGAACCAGGCTGGAAGTGGATGATGATGATGAACTGGTACCTGAGATTGATGTCAATGATGACATGGAGCTGGAATCTGTCAATGAAGATGAAAGTGATGTAGAGAATCAGACGATATAGAAGAGAACAAAGCAGCAAAATCAGTTTGAAAGCGTTGTGCAACAAAAGGGGTGGGGTTATGTTTTTCTTTCCTTTAAACAACCATTGTAGGGTGAATTGTGAAAAAAGTTGTATAGCTTTATTCTTTTTTTCAGCAAGAGACGGGAACAGACAGCCCAGGGAACAATGATGCTAGAGTTAAACCACCAGCTCTATCACCCTCCTGCATTTGCGTTGCCTCCTTACGATTGCAAGGATCAGGTCTGAGACGTCATACTATCCTCTTAACATAGTCATCGTCCATTATGAGGCAATCTTGGTGAAGCCGACTAGGGCCATTCATTTCACAACCCTCACAATCATTGCACCACACCACACTCATACACTATTGAAAATTGCGGAAATAGCCACTGTAGAGCTCTGTACTAATCCATGGCCAAGTACAGTTTTTTCTGCTTCGAGCGGCAAACGCAGGAGGATCTTAGATCAGCTTTTCAAAGCAGAAAAAACGTCCAATAACTCATAAAAGCAGTTCCTGTAACCAAATAGACAAAACTATAGAAGGGGGACTTACAATGACATACTCAGCTGTAGATGAGTACAAAGCTCTATGAATGGAGATCGCAGCAATTTTGTAAATTGTGTATGAGCAGTTGGGTAGCTGCTGATAAATTAAATTGTGAGGGTTGTGAAACTAATGACCATAGTCAGATGCACCATGATGGCCACATGATGAACGATGACTATGTTCAGAGGATAGTACTGTGGTGGCAGGATATTCAAATGCTTTCCCTAAGGCCCATTCTATGTGGCTCATTTCTGTATAGGGCACTCACTCCAGGCCTGGCAGATCTTGCCAGCCCCAGCAACCTGACGTCTCAACTCCCATTGTCTATCTTTGCCTTATTTGGTATTCGGCTGTTGTTATTCCATTGTTCATATATTATCAGCAAAGGCTATGCGAGCTGAACCGGTCTTGCGGTAGGGTAGTAACCGCAATGCCTAACTGATGTTCAGAAGCCATGTGTTATACATGTTTTTACTGTTACTCAATCTGTCTGGTAGAGCCCAACTGGATTTGGGCCAATGATACATTGTTTTACTGATCTGTCTGTATGAGCTGATGCTCCTGTAAAGTCCTCAGAGATGGTCATGGCAATTCTCTGACACTTGCTGTCACACCCTCCAAATCTCAGCTGTCATTGGTGTACAAAATACAATATATTATCCGTCAACCCCACTCTGTGTCTCATTATTCATCATTGTTATTAATACAAAACATTTTCTTTCTTCTGCACAATCTCTCAAACTTGATCCTGGTTCGCTTATGGAAGCTGCACAAGTATTATACAGAGTCAAGAAAGTTCTGGAGCCCCCTGAACATTTCAACAATTAAGTATTAAATACTTTGAGGAACATTAAAAAATCCAGGGAGCTGTCTGAAAAAGTCGAAATCATTTATAAGCAGGGAAATGAAAACACCAGAACACTAATGACCCGGTTGTTACGTAAGCAGTATTATCAAAGGTATTTTAGGATGAAGCATCATTTCACAGTTCTAAGAGCGAGGCCAGTGTTATTTTATAAGAAAATATAAAATGCAGCAATTGAGTATGAAGAAATGTTTTTGTAATCATTTTTCGTAGGTAGCAATTGTTATGTATTTTTTTAGGAGAGCACATTACAACACCTGTTGGAGTGTGTCCAGGAGTTAAATGCCTAGAAGACGCCTTCTATTTTCTCATCACAGAAAAGATGCCCGATCCCAAACCAGTTTTTCAGCCAACCGCTATGTATTACAACAAACGTTGCAAAATTATTCATGAAATTGCAAATGTAATGAGACTGATACCATCCCGTTTCTACTGCTTTGATAAGAGCACAACTTACATGCAACCTGAGGACAAGTTGGAAGACGGTGTAAATGAAGTTATTATGTGTACATTTTGAACCATAGGAACGACAGTGAATAAGTATTGCAATTTGATCTGTCAGGTATTTTTGACGGTTGCTGGGGAAGAGGTCAGAAAACTGCTCCCGTTGACCGTTAAGAAAACAAACATTATGCTGCTGCTGCAAAACGAGTCTCAGCAGGATATATATTAAAATATTTAATTCTCAGGTGTTTATAAGAATGTTGATGTAATCTATATAAAGTCATAGCTGTTTCTGTAATTGTTATGTAACATGTCATGTCATTTTAGGTTGCATTTTTTGGCATTCTCAAAAGCATATTCAATAAAGATGTTATCTTTATAAACATTTTTTTTTATTTTTTATCTGAAATGCAGGAAAGCAAGCCCCTGCAAAGACGTTATGTTTGAGGGAAGCATGGCTCAAACACTTTTAAAGAGAGCTTATTGTGATGCGGCTGATGCCTTTAGTTTCAGAGGCGTAGAGGCGCTGCATAGAGCGTGTAAAACCAACGATTCAGGAATAAAAAGCAAAGAAAGAACGGAATGGCAATCGCTCCGGGATGCATATACATGGTTTAAATCAGCCCGGAAGCATTTTAATAGACGCACAACTATGGTTTCCAATTTAAGCATTAGTGCAAGCAACATGGGGCAATATTGAAAGGGTAATGACGGCTCAAAATGCATATTAACCATGATAGACGTGTTGTGAAAATAGGCTTTTGGTACAGGTTTAAAAGACAAATCATCTGCTGTTCTGACTAAGGCCTTCAAGGACAAATTCCTATCAATTTACAGAGGGACACATGAAAAGAGTTCACGAGCAACACTCAGAGATGATTGTTAAAGGAGAATGAAATAAAGCATTTCTTCCCAAGCAACAAAGTAAAAGCGGTAGTCATTGCAAGATTCAATAGAACTATTAAGGCACGAAAATTGAGGTATTTTGCTACCTACAACAACTTCTGCTATCTAGAACACTAAAAAAACTTTATTCATATCTACAACCATAGATATCACAGAACCTTAGAGACGGCTCCAGTATGTATCAGGAAATAAAATCGCAACAAAAATGTCACTGGTAAAAAAAATTGCATGTTTGACCCGATAAAGGTTTACCCCATTATACCATTTAAGGGGATCAGGGTTGCGGGCGTGTCCCCCGCTCCCATTAAATGGTATGATTGTGGCGGCAACACCACAGCATTTTTGCCACAAACTTTTGTATTCACAGCCATTTTTGCCGCGATTTTAAGATATAGAACCCTCCAGTGTATGCGTCTCGGACAACGCTTTGACAGTATGGAGGAAGGTGCATGGACGCATGTCCAAAGGCAGCGCTTCCAAACATGGTATTAATAAAGGAGTTTATGTCAGGGTATCCAGATTGAAGGGCGTTTTTCAAAAGGGGTATGAACAGTCATTTAGCAATGCCATCTTCATTGTTGATGAGCACTATATCCTCTGGGTGTTACAGTTTTCAATTTACAAGATTAGCCTGGGTATGAGGTTATAGGATCCGTTACTGTAGAGGAGCAGCAAAAAATAAAGCAGGACCAAGATCAGCGTTTCATGTATAGAAAGTGCTGGAGCACAGGGGCCGTGGTCGCCAGAGCGAGTGCCTAGTTAAATGCAAGGGGTGGCCTGAGAAATGTAACAGTTGGGTAGCTGCTGATAAATTAAAGAATATAAATATCCCACAATCATCATAATGTATCTGGACTACCAGAGCCACCATGGTACATGAGTCCTTTTATCGATAGGTTTCCTTATAAGCAAATATCTAATTTTTTCTTTTTTTTATTGGTTTAGTTGAACTTAATCAACTTTTCAATATCATTCCATTAAAAAAAAAATATACAAATTCTTATTTCCAAACAACTACACAATCATGTTACACATATATATTCAAGAAAAAATACACAAAAAATAAAAGGCAAGAAAAACCAATAGGATTTAGCAAACGTAGCCATATATTTAAAGGGGGAATGGGACGCTGCTCTAACTGAAATACAATATTCACATAGGTTGGACAGTTTTTACAAAGAGCATGTGAAATTTACATTAGGTTCAAAGGAGGTATTGGCGCGCCCTTTGAGAGTCACCCCTCAGGGCATCATGAAAACATCAGAGATGTAGAGGTGCTTAATATTTATATTAGTAATACTGTTGAGTATAACGATGTTAGCTTAACATATGAAACCCAACTGCGAAAAGTAGTGTTTTAGTAGGTGAAATGTTAGGTCAATGTTATGACTTACACCTCACGTCCATCAAACTTCATCAATGGACAAGGCATATACCGATGTACATGGTGGATTGTGTGCCTTTTTGTATATTGCGTCGTCATTGAACATCATAGGGTTGTTGACAGTTATGTAATACTTCTCTGACATGTGGGAAGTACAGGCAAAAATAACAGCATGGTAAACATTATTTACACACAACCAGACTATATAACAGTCAGCTGAAGACATTTGACACCGTAATAATCGAGATGAAGGCCAATCAGAACCAACATGTTAGGTTTAATGAAGTGCCAAGGGCGAGTAGGCTTGTCCTTTTTGCATAGACTTGCATAATAGCCTGGCACGTAAGGAGTGGAGGACAGGAAGCTGATTGTGAAACTTCACTTTCTCCTCACAATATACCCATACTAGCATAATGACATTCCACAGAAATTATGGGGCTGCATCAGTCTGCTGAGAGTGCAAGCAGGATTAGATCTACAAGGATTCCAAGGGGCACATGTTATGTTTGGGGTGGGTATCGGTGGTATATTTAGAAGTCTGTTCAGAAAAGCTGTTCCTCTTTTAAGACGGGACTTTCAAATTTGCAAAACCGCACATAAAATCAGCTACTACACGCATTGCCAAACCTGTTGCAGGGCATGTTTCAGGGGCTGTACTTAAACATTCAATAACACGGAATAAGAAGGCTCGGGGTTAGTGTACCTTTAAAAGGATGGAAAGAGAAAAGGGGCGGAAGCACTTACAGGCTCTCCCACACTACTAATAAGAGAAAGAGTTGCAGGCACACCGCACAGAGGAGAACACGTAAGCTGCTGAAAAGACGACCAAGAAAACACACCTCTAATATATTTTGAAAATATTCCTGGCCTTTATTCACTGAAATGAGCAAAATCTGAACCCAACCTGATTCAAGTGTCCCCTACACATACCAGCATCGAAAGAATGCTGGAGCGCTGCCTCCTTTGGCACTTTCGGACACAGCTGAAATTCTTTGTGTATGTTCAGATGACTACTTGGATGTCTCAGCCATGCTGCTTTATCTCATCTGCAAAATAATGAAAGATGGGTCTAACCTACTGGCAGTTGCTAAGGTAGCATGGGTCCCCTATATTGTAGCATCAATGCCCAGTCAGTTCAACGTCTGTCTCTAACATTGGCTCATCAGTCAATCAAATAACTCATCCCTTAAAGAGCCTATTTGGACACAATACACAAATAAGACCTTGTCGCCAGTGTTAGATCTTAGTTGGAGCTCCCTGGTAGGGGGGCGGGGGGAGGTCTGGTGCCCAGTGGGCAGGCCTGCAGGGACGTGGCGTGCCTAAGAATAGGCATCCACACAGATAGAGGATCGGGGAACTACACTTTATTACTTGCACGTCACATCACGCGTGCATGGTGACGAGACGCGTACATAACAGGCAGTTTCGATGATACAGCGCTCAAAGGTAAAAATGAACAGTTTAAAAGTAGAGCACATTTACGGTCCCAAAGCAAGACAAAGTGGAGCTCACTGGACATTGGCGCTTTCTGCCTGATGAGCACAGCAATATTTTCAGCTGCTCGTTGACTGTGGAGGAGATGCAGATACCCGGCATGCCCCTTCTCTGCGACCACCCGGCGGGGGATGTGGCTAGAGAATGTATAGGGCTCCCCCAGGTGGAAGACACATGCCCTCTCAACAGACCCCCGATACACAGGAGGATATTCCCTCATTACATTTGGCCTATCCACAGATACAGACTGTGGAAGTGCTTCTATATCAATAAAAGAAGGGATTTGCAGCTTCAGTCTAGATTCATTGATGCATTACCAGCTACTGTAAATGTTCTGATCTACTCTGCATTTCAAATGTCATCCAGGTGACCAATCAGAAAGAATTTCTGTTGCACTACATGTGAAGGAATGAATATCCTGCAGCTTCAGCAATTCCTTTCTAAGGACCCATTTACTAAGCATCCTTTTTTGGGGTTTTTTGCGTGTGATCCATTTTCTACAGCTCTTTCCTACCAGCACAAACCTCTACATTGGATAATGAGCCCTATGCTAGAAAACCATCATGGTGAACATTGGTTGGCAGTTTTTTTTAATAGAAAAGACATCCAATGAGCAGTCACCGCAAAATAATTTGTACCACCGGTCCATATGGAGATTTCTTTTTAAACGCTGCTGGTAGCATGTTCTTTCAGACACATCGGGTTCTAAATTATACATCGGCCACGTTTGGTGCGCATTGTTTATTCTTTTTTTTTTGTCGCAGTTAGGGGTATGCTGTATAAAGACATTTTACAGACGTATTTAAACAGTTGCCAAAAAATTATGGTTTAGTCAACGTATTTGTAAAACAACACCAGCACCAGTTGCAAAGACCTGCAAATCACTTGATTCACTATTTACAGTCTTGTTTTTTGTTTAATGAGTATACAGACAAAGTCAACTAAGCACAAACGCTTGAACTGTATGTAACACTTTACTTTAAACATCCTGGAATAAAAAGAGGTCTTTAATTGTGTCATTTTTTTTTTAATTGCGTCTGATATCTGGTATCCGTCTGATATCCAAACGGTAAGGGTAATGGTACGCTGCCGTGTTTTGTTATAAATACAAAAATATGTCATATCAATGCCACGAGCCATCCTTTTGCCGCACATTTATGAAACATTTAGCGTCTATAGAAGCCTTCTGGAACCACTACAACGGTCAAGCAGGCTCCTTAGTTACCTCCAGGGGTCAAGTCCTAAAAATTAAAGTGGGGGGACTCATGAACAAACGCAATGGAATGTGACGTCCCAGAAATTAGCATATCAATGTGAAATATGGACATTTGATTAAATTGGCTTTGCATAACCGCCTAAATTGCACAGAACGAATGGCATTTGCCTTTCATAAATTGCTGAAGGCAGCCCACGCCCCTGCTCCACCTCTAAATCTGGTACAAGGCATTTGCTTTCCGTTAAGAACCTGTAGTCCATGCGACCTAAACACAGTATGGCCACACTCTGCCCAACCCATCATCCCTCCCTACACAACCACTCCAACCCTCCCCAGTTCACTAAGCACCTGTTTTTGATTAAGAACTACGGTGCCCAGGAACGGTTTTAAAAAACAGCTGACAAAATGAGGGAGGGTCTCTGTGAGTGAAAGTGTGTGTGTATGCGTGTGTGTATGCGTGTGCGTGTGTGTGTCTAAGCCATAACTCTGCGTTCCCTGCGCATCAATATCAGTCAGACTTACAGTATTCAGTGCATTAACTCACACAGCACCCATTGCTGCAGGTAGCCCACGGTCCTCCATCTCTAAATGAACCCGGCACCCAGGGTCGGACTTGGACAAGAAATAGGCCAGGTCACCCAAAAAAAGAGTGGCCCACTCCTCGTCTCAATAAGTGGCCCACCCCTTGCCTCACGACCCTTACCCTCTGATGACATCACCAGAACTGATGTCATTTGAACCCCACCCCAACGTGACATCCCAGGAAGTGATGAAAGACGACCTTTCTCCCCTTGACAAACCAGGAAGTGGCATCAAATAGCATTGTTCCTAAATGCACTAAATTACTGTGAATCCAAGCAGACGTCCAAGGGCAAATGGTAATGTTACTGTATAGCACTTACGCTTAAGCTCTTTTTTATAGAACACATATGAATACAATATCACCCAACCTGTGTTGGTACTCATTTATCGACCTAAGAAGGATAACAGGCTTTTAGAAAGAAAAAAATAATAATTGAAAAAATATATATTTTTTTTCAATTTTATTTTCTTCGAAATCGGACCTGGCATGGCTAGAAACAGGCCCCCACACCCCGAGGGGCCAATCCGACCCTGCCGGTACCATACATCTGCTTTATGTTAGGAACCCGCAGTCAATGCATCGCGCAGTTCAGTAAAAGCTCTGTTTTTGATTAAGAACTATGATGCCGACAACAGTTTTAAAAAACAGTACAGCGAGCTCACCAAGTGTGTGTGTGTGCGCGCGCGCGTTCAGACATGTGTGGTGTGTGTTTGTGCATGGATGTGTGTGTCTCAACCTGTGGGATCTAGTTTGACTATTCTGATATATTCTAATCAATTTGTTTTTAGGAATATTCATAAGTGCTCGAGGCAAACCTGTAAGGACAGCTTAAGGACAGTAACACTACCAATTATGGTGCTATTGAAAGTAAGCAATATAACATTCATAGTTTAATGGGCTCCCCTAAGCCACTGCCACCCTACATACTTACATTCCCATTCCCCACCACCAACTCTCCCCATATGACTCCAGACATCTAGATCTTTTTTCCTATAAATACTTATTCCTAAAACGTGTGCTTTTTTCTCACATAGAGCGTGGCTGGTCATAAGAATGGATTAACTTTGCTTTTGAATCTGTATTTGTCACCTTCCATCAGTGCTACAGACCCTCGTATTCCAGGGACTGCAACTTCTCAGAAGCTCACAGCCATCTTCTGCACTCAAAAGCTGCATGACCGGAACCTCCACTCCACTGACCAGTTGTGGTCCAACAAAAACCAGTAATTGAGAGAGCAAGTGGACACGCGCACTCCCCAACCTTATGCAACGTAGTTCAAAAGAATGGCCTAAGGTTGAATCTGCAGTGTCTCAGAAGTGCACTAAAGCTCAGGATTCTAAATCAACTGTACACTCCATTGACAAAAAGTAGTTTTTCAAAGCAACTGCAAACATTCTATTGAACCACAAACAGCCACTCCCAATGTAGCGGTTCAGCGACATATGCCCCAGAGTCTTAGTGTCATAACACCCACCCAAACCCATCATGCAATTTTGTTGCACCCTCACACAACATGCATGACGACGCCCAATGCTTCACATCGACTCAGACCTAAACACCAGCACCAGTTTTCAGAAATCTCATTCCCAATCAGCAAATTATTTCTCTTGTCAATACTGATCAGGAAGACATTTCTGAATCTACTAATTTGCATGCAACAGAATATAAATTAGAGGTTCCATTGATGGGATTACAAATATTCTGATTGTAATCCCATCACAGCTGCCCAGGTTCACTCTGCTTGAACCTTCCACACTCAAGTCCTATTACTACCACCCTCCACCATCTCTTCTTTCAATCATTACAAGCCTTGTCTGTAATTGGTACCCTGAACAACGACTTAGTTCAGTTGACCCCAGACCTCTCAATGCCTCATATTATTAGGAAAAAGAACTCAGCAGCATTTCTTTTTTAATTGTTAGTACCATACTGTTAAATTAATCATTTTTAATACATTTCACATCATCATTTCATCACTTTTGTTAAAACCAACAAAAAAAGAAGAATGAAAGGAAATGTATGTATCTAAAACTAGTATAATTGCATAAATCTCTTTCCCCAATTTTGTAAAAAATATAATACATCCCTCGTTTGTTCCATGCATGAACATTTCGAAAAAGAGCATCAGAAGTAACAGACATGTCAAACCCTGCCGATCTGGTCACCTTTGCTCATGGTTCTACCATTGCACTACACTCAAAGAGAAGATGAAAGACTGATTCCGGTTCTAGCTCGCCACAAATACAGCAGAGTCTATTTCTTCGTGGGATCTTGTGCCATTTCCCAGTGATCTCAAAATATTTTACTGCATTACATTTTAAACTCATGTAGCCCCAAACATAGTTATTACCACTAAAATTATGAATGTATGTAGGAACCAGCAGCTGTCTATCAAATATATATGGGATAAACCATTCTGCAGTTGATTTAGTGGCCAAATTGACGATCAACTGATTGTGGATACAAACCTTCAGGGAGGCCCTCATGTTTTTTTTTTTTTAGAGGTTGAGATTCATCTCTAACACAGCCCCCAGAGATCTCATAATCCATTCATCGGTTATCTGCTTAATGGTTCCTAAGGTAGAGGACTGCATGAAAACAACTTTAGTTGAGAACACCTCGAACAGCAAACCCATGAGTACATTTATCTGAGCGGGTGCTAGCTTCCAATAGAACATCAGGCAGTTAAACATGATACGCTCTCTGATCAGGAATAGATCAAACTCCAGATAAAACATTTATGATTAAACAAATGAAGGTAATCTTAAAATCCTCTTTAAAATTTCAGTTTCAAGTTTGGAGACAGCCTCCAAAGAACCCAAGGCCCATACCTCAGCAGCTTAAGTAATAATTGGTGAAATTTAACCAGGGTACCCACGAGGAGTAACCTCCACCATTTGGAGCAAAGGAGCAGATGCCTCCCAATTTTTGTGCTGTTCAAACCTTGAGTTTATTCAAATAAAGAACTCTTGTGAGTTTTATGTCAAAAATAATTCCAAGATACATGTTCTGGGTGACAACTTCAATGGGGATGCCCTTCAACTTCCAATTGGCTCGTGCGCTCATTTATTTTGGAAATCAAACACCATAATCTTGGTTTAGAAGTATTCACTTTGAGTGAGTTAGCTGCCGAGTACATGTTAATATTACCCAATGCTGTGTGAAGTCCACGAGAGGTTCGATCAAGGATAACGATACTGTTGGCACAACCCATCCATTGTACCACTTCATCATCAAGTTTGGATGGGGTACAATTTGAATCTAAAAAGGTCATCCCCATGTCAGATAAAAATATGTTAAATAACAAAGGGGCCAAGATGCAGCCTTGCTTTAGTCCCATATTAGTGTTGATCCAACCCGAAGTTCCCCCGTTGCCTTCTAACTCCACTTTGACCCAGTTCTCGTCATTCAACATCATCATCATCTACCCATAGTGCGACATGTTCTTTTATCAACAAGTTACAAAGACCATCAAGGCAAGGCCGCAAGATGGCATACTGATACTAATCAACCTAGCAACTTCTTCCTTGTTCTTTTCAAACCTCCAAACCCAAGGCAAGTGATGTATGGTTTTTTGTCTCGAATTGGGACAAGGTATCAGTAATTAATTTTATCCATTCGGGTTCAGCGACTCCATTAATATCAGAACGGGTCAAATTATATCTGTTTATAATCTGCCAGAATTTCCGTGGATTATTAGTCAGAGTGGTCAAGAACATATCTCTCCACTTATGGCATTCTCTTAGCTGACGATGAAGTCTGAGCCACTTTATATTTTTGGCCCTAATTAGCCTCCTGCCAATTGCATATTGTGCTTGATCAAGGACAGAAAGGGTCAAGCAATGTAGCTCTTTTTAAATAACTCTGTTTTTTTCTCTGATTTTTTATCATAGCCATGTTTATGGATTTTATTCGGTCAAGAGGCCCTCCTGTTTTTTCCCATAATCTTTGCAAAAATATCTCATTAATAAGTGCAATACACTCTTGATATTTTTTCATTGTTGAAAGGCCCAAGAGCCAATCAAAAACAAGTTGAGGGGTGAAGCCTGGTGATATGAAGTCTTTAAATACCTTATGGGTGGTGGCTCTACTTTTGTTGAAGTCGACACAACTCAAGTCATACACGGTAGGCGGTAAGGGTTTACCGGTACCGGTATTTTACCGGTAAACCCTTACCGCCTTACTACGAGGTCCCTTTGCGGGTTGGGGAATTTAACCCCTGCTTTTTCCAGGTGTTAAAAACCAACCCGCAAAGGGACCAGGGAGCTAATTTGCGGTACCGTAATTAGTGCCTTCCCCATTCCCTTAGAGCCCTATGGGGCAAAAATGGGAATGGGGAAGGGCAATGGGGGAAGGGGGAATTACCGCCCCACCAACCTTGGAATAGGGCGGTAATTCCCCTTTCCACCAAGGCGGTGCCGGTATTTTACCGGCATGGACCAAGGTGCTAATAGCACCTTGGTCCACCGCCATCCGTGTAATGAGGCCCAATGTGTTGTTAATCAAGACTGTCCCCGTTGCGTGATCTCTGAAGACAGGCCTCTTGATATCAAGGCTCAGAATGATAGGTAAATGGTTGCTCTCCGTGCAATGGTGTATACCCATATCAATTATAAAGGAGAGTTTGTTGGCCACAAACATGTAGTCAATTATGCTGGAGCTTATAGAAGTTGTATACTATGGGGGACAGTCTGAAGGTCGACCTCCATTCATCATAACGAACCCTCTATGGTAAAGCAAAGTCGCCCGATTAATGCCATGGGGGCAAAAACAATCAAGCCTAGATTCGAAAACTAATCCTTAGGAATGAATATAATTTGCCACAGCCACTGGGCTTAGATTGCTGGGGATCCTAGAGTTAAAGTCTCCACACAGAATGGTAGGGGAAGCGCAAAACACAGAGTCAATCCATCTGTCATGATTCCTGCCCCTCATGTCCCCAGCCCATCAAGATGTCAGGCTGGAGCCAGGCCACGATCACCTACATGGCCCTCAAGGGCCTCTCCATCCCTCCAAAGACCCACTTGGAGTCAGACTTGGCGCTTGTGGCACCAGACTCACTCACTCCCATAGGATAACATTGGGGATTGGACTTGTAAGCGCCCGGTTGCCCCAGGGCCTGGTGCGCTATAGAAATAAATAAAATACAAAAAAATACAAATGCAAATTGTAGTGCATTGATGGGGACAAGATGGATGCCCCCACATATTTCGGTTCCCAGAACTGCATGTGCAGTCTAGTCTTTTGGGTGTGGTTCAGCCCAAAGACACCTGGTATACCCAGAGACTATTTAAGCCACGCCGAGGCTGAGAAGCATGCTTTGCGTTTTCTGCACCTGCAGCGTGACACTCACCGTGTTCGGATCGGTCTCCAGTAAGCCTGCATCTTTCTTCTGCGCTCAGCTCCTGCAAGAACAAGAACACTGTTAGGAACAGCCTTACCTTGCAGCGCTTCTGCCCATCGTTCATCACTCCTTCTGTTCAGCGGGCATCTTCGGCGGTGTCATTCCCATCCCGGCACGCCGCTTCCTAAGGAAAAGGGAAAAGAACAGAAAAAAGGCATAAGTAAGCATTCAGTAAATCTTCGCTTATTTTTTAAAGACTGTATGAGCTTCAAACGCTTACCTGAATCCCAGCCGCTCTGGGGGAACTCTGTCTCCGGAACTTCTCATCCATCTGCAAGAGAGAAAAGACACTCCAGGTTAGCGTGGAAACATCTAGAGGTGCCACATACCGCGCTTACTCACCGCAATTCTTCTTCATAACCGGAATCCACGCTGAAAACGTCACAGCACCTAAAAGACACAGAAAAAGAACAAATACGAAAGGGTTGCATTGCGCATCGCGCTCTCACTCACCTTCAGCGCTACTCATCTCAGCAGCACGTCGCCATCCCCGGACGCCGGCCATCATCGAAGGAAGGAAAGGAACGAAGTTAGAGAACTGTTCAAAAGACTCATTATACTTGCCTGTCGGACTCTTGCCAGTGAAGTAACTAGGCAGCAACGAGCCTGCATCAATCAACGCGCCCCTGCGCTGAAAGCAGGATGGGGAGCACACTTTCCAGGAAAATAAGGTGAGCTGTGGATCAAAGGGAAGGGTTGGACCCCGGTGAAGAAGGGGTTCAAGCACACAGAGACAATAGGGGGTTAAACTCTACCAATCCTGTGTTTCAGGCCCAGTCTCCAGTCGAGTAGACTCCAGAGAAGGGTTTGAGGTCGTAAGAGGTAAGAACAGGCTGAGTGACGTCCCCGTGGATACCAGGTGAGCGTTACAGAATGCAAAGCCTCACATCAAAATCCACCTAGGCATCATGGAAACGTCAGAAACCGACCAGTTAGCCCACATGTTGGGGCAGCTACGTTCCAAAGTACATGCAGCCCAGCAGGAGACCAACACCCTGAGGAGAGAGCTGATAGTAGCCAAAGAACGCACTGATGATTTAAGCCGGCAACTTCTCCAGTCACAAGCAGGGCATGCACCATTGCCGGGAAGGGTTCCCTCGATGCCAGCACCATCAGCCAATCCCGTTCAGATAACCCTTCCTGGGGCAGTTCCCTTGGCCCTGCCCGAACGATTTACGGGGGATCCCAAGAGGTTTGCAACGTTCATGAACCAGTGCCACCTGCACTTCCTCTGTAGACCAGGGGCCTTTCTGAATCACCAATCACGGGTCGCTTTTGTGCTATCCTACCTGAGTGGTAGCACCGCGCAGACTGGTCTGTACCCTTTGTGGCCCAAGACGATCCTTTGCTGCATGACTTCAAGGGCTATCAGCAGGAGATGGAAAAGCTGTTCGCCCGTCGTACTCATGGGCAGGCATTAGACAACGAACTTCTGTCCCTACGCCAAGGGAATCAAGACCTATTAACATACATAGCCACGTTCAATAGACTCGTAGTTGAAGCAGAATGGCCAATGGAGAAGAGAACCACGTTATTTCATCAGGGGTTGTGGGGGGAGCTCAAGGATGTTCTCGCACAAGTAGTGAACCCCCCAAAAGACTGATCAGAATACATTGACCTTGTTGTTCAACTGGATCATAGGTTGCAGGACCGAAGAGCAGATCGAACCAGACCAGACCCTCGCCCTATGTAAGTGCATTGAAAGGACAATACTGCCCGCACAACGGAAGGTTCAGGATAACCAGTGCAAATCGGGGGGGGTCAGATCCCCCTTGACTAAAGCGGAAAGGGATAAAAGGAGACAGCAGCAGTTATGTCTGTACTGTGGAAGGTCAGGTCATTTCTTTCAAGAGTGCCCTGTCAAGCCACTGAGGAGGACGGTAGGGGCCACGTACAAGGAAGATACCATCAAGGAATTGGAAAACTCCCCAGCCCGGCAAGTGTAGGGGTCCACTTGTCGAGTGAAGAAAGTGAACTACAGACCTTCCATTTTGCACTATCTGTGGTCTTGATCAATTACCAACAACCATCTCAGATGCATGCAGTAAGAGCGTACATTGACATGGGGCCATTCGGAATTACATCGACCAGGATCTTGCGGCAAAGATGGGGCTTCCGTTACGCCCTAAATCAACCACCGACACTGTTACCACTGTCGACAGCATGGAAATAGCTTCTGGTCCAGTATCCCAATGCACTGCAGCTTTAACCCTTCTGTGCCAGGATGGACACCAAGAATCTATCGTTTTCGACCTCATTAAGGCACCACAGTTCCGGTTGATTTTGGGAATGCCATGGTTGGTAGCTCACAATCCTTGAATCGATTGGCGAGCAAAAGAATTGGCCTTTCCCGAGACTTGCACCCACACATGTTATCACCAAGAGAAACAACCAATATACACCAGAACCTCCAAGCTTGCGACTGTGGCAATCGGCACCCTACCAAGTGAATACCAGGACTTTCAAGATGTCTTTCAGAAAGAACAGGCTAATACCCTGCCAACGCATAGACCATATGATTGCCAAATCAACCTAATACCCAGCGCACAAATCCCTTGTGGGTGAATTTACACACTCACGGAACCAGTAAACCAGCACCTGAAGGCCTATCTTGACCAATACCTGGCCAATGGGTTCATCCATCCCTCGAAGTCTCCAGCAGCCAGTCCTCTATTCTTCGTACCGAAAAAGGAGGTGGACTTGAGAACATGCATCGACTATCGCACACTGAACCAGATTACCGTAAAAAAACGCTACCCCCTGCCACTGATCCCTGAATTGCTTGATCAAGTCAAAGATGCCCAAATCTACACAAAGCTAGACCTGAGGGGGGCATATCACCTTGTTCGCGTAAAACAGGGGGACGAAGGGAAAACCGCTTTTCGCACCAAATACGGCTTGTACGAATATCAAGTAATGCCCTTTGGCCTTTGCAACGCACCTGCAGCATTTCAATACTTCATTAACGATGTCCTACGGAATTGATTGATGTCTGTGCTCTAGTGTATATTGATGATATTCTAGTATATTCCGCATCAAAGCAGGACCACGTTATACACGTCCGATCCGTATTGGAGAAACTCTGTCAACACCAGCTCCACGCCAAGCTCGAAAAGTGCTCATTTCACCTCTCTGAGGTGGAATTCCTTGGCTTTATTCTCAGCCCGAATGGAATCCGAATGGATGTACACAAGGTAGATGCTATCCTGAACTGGCCATCCCCAACTTCATTCAAGGGGGTTCAAAGTATGCTGGGTTTTGCAAACTTCTACCGCTGGTTCATCCCAGGATTTTCGCAAATCGTGCATCCCATCACATCATTGCTAAGGAAAAGCAACAAAAACTTCCAGTGGACAACAGAAGGCGAGGAAGCTTTCCAGGAACTCAAAGCAAGATTCACATCTGCCCCAATCTTATGCCACCCTCGCCCTGATCTCACATACCAGGTGGAAACGGATACCTCAAGCATGGCTATGGGAGCCATCCTCTCACAAAAGGACCCCGAAACGGGCCAGTTACACCCTGTTGCCTTCTGGTCGTGTAAATTCACACCCCCTGAACTCAATCATGCTATCACAGACAAAGCACTCCTGGCCATTAAGTCAGCCTTTAAGGCATGGCGGCACTACCTCTTGGGCGCCAGACACACAATCACCATAATAACTGACTACCGTAACCTCCAGTACCTAAAAACGGCAAAGGCCCAATCCTCACGACAACTACGTTGGGCTCTTTTTTTTGCTGAATATGACTATGTGATTACATTTCGACCAGGGGTGAAAAACAGGAAGGCTGAAGCCCTTTCCCGTATGGGGGTGGAAGAGCAAGGGTATCAGACTCCTGACCCAATAGCAATCATCCCGAGTGACAAGCTCCTAGGAATCACAGCAACCATAACTCAGAAAGAATTACATGAAGAAACCCAAAACCTGATGAGTCCGGAGCAATTACAAGTGTGGAGTGCACAAGGAGAACATTACATGATAAAAGATCAGTTGCCCTACTTCAGGAATTCGTTTATTGTTACCAAACCAAGACCTACGAGAACAAGTCATGTCTGGTTATCATGATTCCTTGATCGAGGGCCACCCCGGAATCGTTAAAACCCTAGCCAAGGTAGAACGAAATTATTGGTGGCCCAGGTGGCGAAAAGACATTGGGGGTCATTCCGAGCATGGAGGTAAGGTACAAACCATGCCGGTAATGATTTATCGGCATGGTTTTCCGCGCCATTCCGACCCCTCAGACCGTAAATTACGGCACCGTAAACTATAATGCCGTAATTTACGTTCTTGGGTCGCGCGCTCGCCCCACCATGCCGAAATTAACGGCATGGCGTAAACCGAAGCTGATCTCAAGTAAGGAGCACACGTAAATTACGCCCTCCCCAAGGCCGTAAAGTACCTTACCGGCATGGAGTACATACAGGCATCTCAGAGAAGGAGTAAAGAACCCTGAGAAGTGGGACCCAGAGCCACAGGTGCACACATGCAACACAGACGGAGGTCAGGAGTCTGCCACAGCAGAAAAGGAACACACCCACACATCACCCCCCTCCCACACCAAGATGATACCAATCGAACAAGCAAGGCCACAACCACATAAACCCCTGCAACAACACCACGCTCCCCCCACTGAGGAGACACAGGGGTAGAAGGAGGGGGGAGACAGGCTCTGCATGCAGCACCAGTGCAGCCTCCGTTACCACCCCAGCAGCCCCCATGCACACGCAGCATGTCTGGCCGCTCTAGGAGAAGTCCTACCAGATAGACACCCCTGACCACTTAGACTGTGACACCGTCACCACCATATTGTGCCACAGACACAAGAAAAGCGAGCACCATACAAATGTACAGTGCCAACCCGGCACAAGTGATGGTGTTGCCTGTGCCCCACACCCATACCAAAGGCACCCACCAGCACACAGTGACATGTCACAACCGTCCATTATGCGGCCACATATACAAGTGCCGTTACACCTCCCCAAGCACACAAGGGTCCACCAATCCCCAACATGGACCACCCATGAGATACACAACAGTAAAGCTGGACCTAATGCAAATGGAGGCATGCCAAATGACAATGGTGCCCCTGACAGCACCCACAGGTCGTATGTGGACCAGCCTGGCATGCACGTTGCAGACAGCAACTGCAAACAATACCACTCCCTCTATGAGAAAATGGGATCCAACGCTACCAAGAACCGCACACATGGGTGGGCCCGACAACAAACAACTACACATGACTCTAAGGGCCAGCTGATCACCACGCTACCGCGCCACATGGCCCAACCTGCAGGATGACCTGTCTGGCTGGCTGTTGAGTCGTCTGACTGTGTCATGCAAGTGCACTGGTGCCACGGGGTGGGTGCCTGCATGAACCAACTGCGTTGAAACGATGAAGCCATTGTACGGTGTTCACCCCGACAACAAACCTGCCACAGAACCAGTGCAACAGCACATATGAACAGATTCCCACTTTGCCAGAATAAGGCACCCACATCACACTACATCTCCACCAACTGACAAGGGCTAAGCACACTACACAGCACCACTCATTGGCGGACACCACAACCGTAAGCGCATATCGGAGGGCACACTGCACATGCAAAATGTGGCATCCCCCAGCCTGGCACCACATTAGAGACCCATCCCTGGGAGTGGAATTCACGGAGGGCAGCAGGGGTACGATATCACGTCACCGGCATGGCACCCCCATAGGAGTGTTGGGAATCACCATAGAATGGATCAGAGCAGGATGATGACCATGATCCACAGACTACAGCCATCACACCCAAATAAGAATGTACACAGTGCACAGCACCACAATGATCCGACATCAGGACAGCAGCATGCAACAAAGAAACATGTACCCCAAGATGTCCACACCATCGTTCACGGACCATCATGTAGACACAACACCCCACTGCATTACATTGCATCGGACACATATTTGTGTCCCTGATCGTGCCCAATACATCCATGGACATGTCCAGATGGCCATCATTGAAACCCTGCCATGACAGCCAAGTACTGTTCTCCACCATGACAGTCCACACACCCACCTCATTTGGCGACACATGTGCAGCTGTTGTTGGCTGTCCCATGACAGCAAGCCACATGACCCCTGTCATGAACCCCCTGAACAGGCCCATGGGGCAACCAGACTGTGGCCATACCCGTGCAAGCGTGTAGATGAAGCAGTCACCAGGCTTGCGTGATGCACATATGTGCTGGCGAACCAGGACTGGTGGCTGACCCCTCCACTGATATCTGGTGTCGAATGGGCCCATGCCATATGTGCAGATGGACAAAAAGTGCATCCCCACGTGAGCGGCTATCACCCCTGACATGGTACTGCTACAACCACAGGACAATGCGGTGAAGGCGGAGGGTGTAGTGCCAACAAAGGTTCATTGAGGCTGTGCACTTGAGGGACATGTAATGCTCTGTACTTACAGTGGACAAGGTCTCCAGGACACAAGTCAGTAGAGGGTGTCATGACATGGGCACACAGGGCAACGGACTCGTGCATACTTGTACACCATGCACTGGCAGTAGTCAATTAACAAATGTGCAATGATGGATGTCAACAACGGTTGAAGTTTGCAACACCAATTGTGTATTGTGATAAATAAAACAAAATAGTGCTTACATCAGCAACTGCCCATGCCCCCTCCCCCACCCCCCAACTCCAGAACACACCATCACCCCCCTCGCTCCTCCCCCCAACTCCAGAGCAGTCGTCCCATGTAGGATGTGGGGCCCACATGTGGCAGGAACGCCTAATGTCTCTTGCCCCCCTTGTCTGGGGGAGGCAAATCCCGTTGACGCAAGGAACGCCGAGTGCGTCTCTCCGGGCTGCATTGCGTGGCCTCACTGGTCACGGACGTGTCCTCCTGCTGTGGCTCGGTATTTTGATGCCCTGCCTCAAGGGCATTTGCTATGCGATTGAGGACATGGCATAGCCGGGTTGTGCTGTCCGTCATAGAGTCGCACAATCTGGTGGTGCAGTCGGTGAGGGACTGCCGCATTTGGTTAAGTTCTTCATGCAGTTCTGCCCTGGCCTGGCTGTTGTCCTCAATGTAGTACTCAATTAGATCAGTCAACTGGTGCACTCGGTGCTTGTCAAGTGAAGGGAGACCATCTGAGGATCCACTTGCACCAGCATGCTCTGCAGGGGGTGGTATGGGTGGACTGGGGGGAACGGCGTCATACCCCTGCGGGTCAAGTTCCAGTCTGTGCACAGGTGACGGTGCATCCCCGGAGTAACTGCATGACGCCAGGGCCACGAGGCATGGCTCTGGCCTGTGCATACTGTCTTGGTCGTCCTCCAACATGGGCCCCTGGATGGGTGGTGGGCTGGACTCCCACTCATCCGGTGCGGTGGCAGCAGCCTCCCCTGAGACGCTCGACTTTGCCGAGATAGGGGTTTGCACAGTTTCTGCCGCAGATGCTGTGTGGGTTGCTGGTCTGCCAGCTTCAAGTGGCCTTTCCGTGGGCTGGGGGGTGTTTTTTTTTGCTGCTGGCTTCGGCCTGACCCTGCCAGTACCCGCGGAGGTGCTTGGCCGGCTTCCCTGGGGCTCTGTGCTGTCATGGTCTGTGCCTGTGGGGGTAGAAGAGAGGGACAACATTAGTGTATGTGCAATGTCCTATTTGCATACATGGTTGCATGGACATTTCGGTCATTTACGGTTTGTTCTGTTTGGGGGTAGCTATGGCAGTGGTACATGTGCATGGTGATGGCATATACACATGTTTGGGAGTGACTCGTTGTGCCCTGGTCATGTACATTTTGGCTAGTACTATGCCTACCACACTGGACAGTGTGCATGATGGGCTGTGCAAGTCAATGCACTATGGTTGATGTGCGTTATGTACTTGCATTTGGGCCAGCATTAGGCGGCACTTGCCTCAGCATTTGTTGGATGGGGGATGCGTTGGATGGGGGGGCAACACGAGAGGGTGCCTTCGATGGCCCCTGGGTCAGTTTACATCATGCAATGGACATTGCCATTGTACACTGTCGACACTCACCTCCTTCTCCAGAAGTCGTTCCCCCGCACTCCATGGTCCCCACGCCCTCAATGGATTCTGTGCCAATGAGCTCCGCACAGGTCTCCTCCCACAGCTTAAGTTGGACTGCTGTACTTGGGCCACCTCCCGTCAGCAGGGCCTGGCTGCGGTTATTGGGGAGGAGGCCCCGCACCCGCTGGTCGTCCCACCGCTTGCGGCAGTCCCTGGGGTGCGGGGGGTGTTGCCAACAGCGCTCACCCTCTGTGCCAGTTCCGCCCAGATGGTCTTCTCGCGGAGGGTCGACTCCCTCCGCATGTCCCTGCTGAAGACTACATCGGCATGCTCTGCCAGGTAGTCGACCATGGCCTGGAGTTCATCGGGCAGAATCTCTGCTTGCGGATCCGCTGCCCTTTTTGGTGCTTTCGGCATGTCCTGCGGTGCCTGGTCCGGTTCCCAACTTTAGTTTCCTCACAGGGCTGCTGGCAGCTGCGGATGGTAATGGATTGTGTTTTTAAAGATGGCCGCCGCTCTCCTTCCCGTTCCTGTGCGATGTCGTAATTTCCGGTTCCTTTTTTTTTCGGTGACCGTAATTTACGGTCTCCGTAAATTACGGTCACCGTTATGCACTGACGCTAATGTTTACAGGGCGGTGTTGTACTTTACGTGTCGCTGCATGCCGGTAGGGGTTTTTCGGGGGGTTTTGCGGCAGGCCGCGCGGTCCTTTTCCGGCATGGCGGAAAGCGCGTGTCCGAGGGCTCGGAATGGGCCGAAATTTTCAGTCTTCAACTAGCACCATGTCATACTTTACGCCATGCCGGAAAGTACCGATACTTACCGGCATGGCTCGGAATGAGGGCCATTATCCAATTCATCCTATCTTGTGGAGTGTGTGCTCAAAACAAGTCATCCAAGCAGAAACTGGCTGGGCTATTACAACCATTGGAAATCCCCTCAGCACCCTGGCACACATTGTCCCTCGATTTCATTACTGACTTACCACCCAGTCAAAGGTTTAACACTATTCTTGTGGTCGTGGAATTATTTTCAAAAATGGCACATTTCATTCCTCTTAAGGGGCTCCCAAATGCTTCCACACTGGCAAAAGTATTTCTTGAAGGCATCCTACGACTCCATGGGTTTCCTTCAGTTTTGGTCTCAGACCGAGGTACTCAATTTGTATCTAACTTCTGGAGAAAATGCTGCTCTATGGCCCAGATCGACATCCGACTATCCACCAGTCACCATCCCCAAACGGATGGTCAAACTGAGAGGACAAATCAAACGCTCGAGCAGTATCTGCGTTGCATGTTACCCAAGCTGAAGGAAGCTGGTTCGACCTATTATGGATAGCTGAATATGCTAATAATAATTCCTTACACACCAGCACTGGGAAGACACCCTTTTATACCATGTATGGCAGGCACCCACGTACTTCTGAGTTGGACGTTCCTACAACCCTGGAAATGCCAGCAGTCAAAACCTTGCACACAACCATTTCTCAAACCTTTAAAAGGGCAGCTGAACACCTACCTCAAGCTAAGAATCGCCAAAAGAAGTTTGCTGATCAACACCGAGCAAAGGCCCCCAACTACCAAGTGGGAGACAAAGTCTGGCTGGCGTCTAAACATGTGTCCATTAAAGGAACCCGAACATTCCGTCCAAGATACCTGGGTACATTCACTGTCTCCTCCGTGATAAATCCTGTGGCGGTCAGGCTAGCTTTGCCGTCAAACATGCAGATTCATCCTGTGTTCCACGTGTCTCTCCTTAAACCTGTTGAACCTGGGACCCAGGTAGCAACGCCACCACAGCCAATAGTAGTCGCCGGGGAGCCAGAATTCGAAGTCAGGGACATCCTGGATTCAAAGTACGTCAGATCCAAATTATACTATTTAGTAGACTGGAAGGGGTATGGTCCCCAAGACAGGACATGGGAGCCTTGTCAGTACATCCATGCACCTTGCTTGCTTAGAAGATTTCATCAAAACCATCCAAACAAACCAGGACCAGACAGAAGAGCCACCTTGAGAGGGGCCTTGGGGGGGAGTGCTGTCATGATTCCTGCCCCTCATGTCCCCAGCCCTCCAAGATGTCAGGCTGGAGCCAGGCCACAATCACCTACATGGCCCTCAAGGGCCTCTCCATCCCTCCAAAGACCCACATGGAGTCAGACTTGGTGCTCGTGGCACCAGACTCACTCACTCCCATAGGATAACATTGGGGATTGGACTTGAAGTGCATTGAGGGGGACAAGATGGATGCCCCCACATATTTCGGTTCCCAGAACTGCATGTGCAGTCTAGTCTTTTGGGTGTGGTTCAGCCCAAAGACACCTGGGATACCCAGAGACTATTTAAGCCACTCCCAGGCTGAGAAGCATGCTTTGCGTTTTCTGCACCTGCAGCGTGACACTCACCGTGTTCGGATCGGTCTCCAGTAGGCCTGCATCTTTCTTCTGTGCTCAGCTCCTGCAGGAACAAGAACACCGTTAGGAACAGCCTTACCTTGCGGCACTTCTGCCCATCATTCATCGCTCCTTCTGTTCAGCGGGCATCTTGGGCGGTGTCATTCCCATCCCGGCACGCCGCTTCCTAAGGAAAAGGGAAAAGAACAGAAAAAAGGCATTAGTAAGCATTCAGTAAATCTTTGCTTATTTTTTAAAGACTGTACGAGCTTCAAACGCTTGCCTGAATCCCAGCCGCTCTGGGGGAACTCTGTCTCCGGAACTTCTCATCCATCTGCAAGAGAGAAAAGACACTCCAGGTTAGCGTGGAAACATCTAGAGGCGCCGCATACCGTGCTTACTCAAGGCATTTCTTCTTCATAACCGGCATCCACGCTGAAAACGTCGCAGCACCTAAAATACACAGAAAAAGAACTCAGTTCAATACAAATACGAAAGGGTCGCATTGTGCATCGCGCTCTCACTCACCTTCAGCGCTACTCATCTCAGCAGCACGTCGCCATCCCCGGACGTCGGCCATCATCGAAGGAAGGAAAGGAACGAAGTTAGAGAACTGTTCAAAAGACTCATTATACTTACCTGTCGGACTCTTGCCAGTCAAGTAACTAGGCAGCAATGAGCCCGCATCAATCAACGCGCCCCTGCGCTGAAAGCAGGACGGAGAGCACACTTTCCAAGAAAACAAGGTGAGCTGTGGATCAAAGGGAAGGGTTGGACCCCGGGGAAGAAGGGGTTCAAGCACACAGAGACAATAGGCGGTTAAACTCTACCAATCCTGTGTTTCAGGCCCAGTCTCCAGTCGAGTATACTCCATGGAAGGGTTTGAGGTCGTAAGAGGTCAGAACAGGCTGAGTGACATCCCCGTGGATACCAGGTGAGCGTTTCACCATCCCTCTAGATATTTCAAGATGACTTCATAGTTGGGGTCATATATAATAACAAGGATAATGTATTTTTTCCCAGTTGCATCAATGATGGTCATTCTGCCTGCAACAATGTTAAGAGAGTCGCAATGAATCACAGCAAGTGTTAAAGGCTTCTTTATGCCCTAGAGCAGGCTACCCTTCAGTCTGCCTATTGTCCCTTTGACTGCATGTTTTTGAATCGTGGCACACCCATCTAGAACTAAGGGCTCTACAAGCCAAGTCTCCTGTAGTGCAATAGCACTGAAGCAATCTATGTGGTCTATGAGGCCATCTTGTTCATATAATTGTTGGTGGCCCGTGTGAAAGGATGGTGAGCTAAAAACTCTGGTTGAGACTCTAACCCGGGATATAGGCCTGTAGTAGAGAAGCACCCAGAATCCCCTTGTTTTTGCACATTAAGTAGCTTTGGGTTTTCACCCTAAGTTACTAGGGTTATCCAGAGGTGGAACCCTTGCGCACTGTTATTAGAGAGGCACAGCTCCACCTCACTGACGAGGCCCAACCAGAGCAGAAACACGTGTCTGGGGTTGCTGTTGGTACTCTTGTTCAGAAGAAAATTGCCAGCCATTTCGGTGCTGGACTGCTCTTGGGCAGGACAAAGACTGATATGTTGTGGACATTTCTCTTCTGTGAAAGGATGGTGAGCTAAAGACTATAGGCCGGTAGTAGAGAAACTCCCAGAACCCCCTTGTTTTTGCCCCCTATTGTTCAAACTGAGGAGTATGAAAGTATGTTAGGGACCCTGTAATTTCCTCTGGTGGACCAACCATGACCAATGGTCATCATCGTTAGTTGACCCAGGCCCTCCCCGTCTCTGTGGAACCAAGCGAGAACCCACAAAGCAGCTGGTGGAGAAGTTAATAGTTGTGAAGAAACAAGGGGCTGGCTACTATTTTCTCAAACATTAGAGGCTACCTTACGCCATCAAAGGCACACTGCCTCAATTGTCTAGACTAGGACGTTTTTTACAAATCAGTACAATACATTCATAGCCAGCTCTAAAAAAACAGTTGGGTAAGATCAACAATGTACTCAACCATCTCATCAGAAAAGAAGTATGCTAAAGATGTAAGAAATTGTTCTTCCTGACATTGATATGTGGTTTGTAGCGTAATGATGGAGTGAAACAGTTCCAGTACCTGTGCACGGTTCAGATAGTCGTGTCGGTCTTTTCAAAAACGGCTTCTGATTTGCAAAGCCTTCTCTGATTATGCAGTATTAAGATCGATATCTGGCATGCGAGATCTGGCTGAAATTGAACACACATTAGTGTGAACCTCTACTGTCATGACAGATTTGCCCTTAGGCTCGGGAATGGAAGACCTAAACGGAGAGGAAGTGGTCATAGCAACAGGGAGGTTAAACAATTGTTTCAGATTGTACATGGGAACCAGTTCTCATTGACGTTTGCTACTAATTGCCCCAGCCTTTTGTTTGTATTTGTGTGCCCCTCTTCACTTTTTACCGACAACAGGCGAGGCAGGGTGAGTCACAGTCAGATCTTGAATATTAGACTGTGTTTCCTGGCTGTTCATATGAGTATTCACATCAACAGGTATACTCTGGGAAGACACTCATTTTTGTGTTAGAGAATGATGTTTGCACAGCAAAGTTGTTCCGAGGAGCACCTTTAAAAGTGCCATCTTTGTTTCGTTCTTCATACTCGCTTTCCGGGGCGGCATCCTTACTTATTACGTCCTTGGCCCTATTGGAATCACATGCATATCTACTCTTGTATTTTTTTTTTAGGTGTCATTTTTGCTTTTCACAGCATGTTGGTCAGTGGTTATCCCATTAAAGACAGGGGAAACCTTCCCAAGGCCTAAACCACTGTTAGCACCAGAGTTAGAAACAGCTGTGGCCTTTTTGGTATTACGGTTTTTGTCAGTATACCGCTTTGCCTTGCATATGACCTTCCTATTTTCCCTGTGTCCCAAGCAGCTGAGTCACCAGCAGAAATGGACTCATTAGATGACAGTGGGACTATGGATATTTCTTGAGTTTGTTTGGGAGGTGCTAGTGGCTTGCATGTTGGCTGTTTTGTTGACATCAGCCCGCTCCGAGTTGGCGCCAATTTCTGCGAGGTTACTAGAATACCCTATTAAAATGGTCTCCAGTTGTTTTAAGAAGGTTGCATATTTACCAATGTTGCAATGGGTCACAATGACATTAGATCGAGTGAAAAGTATGGTGGGTAGATTCTCTAATACTCCAAACATAGAGGCAGAGTCACAGCTGGTTTCACTATGTGCACTGGTCAGAGAGGAGTTGGATAGATTCGGTGTGTTTGAGAGCATTCCATCAAGTGAACCAACATTATCTGCAAATGCAGCCATAGGCTCATTGAAAGACAAGTTAAGGTCGTCTAAAATAGTAGATGGATGCACTTCCACCAGACCTTTAGTGGGGACTTCAGAGGCGTTGGCTGCAGAGATGAGAAGATCATCACCACATCAGTTTGCTCAGTATTATCCTCTGAGGTGGGTTGGACAACCTTAATGTTGATGGTTGCGTTGGAAAGTCTTTCGCTGACATGATGTGGGACCACGATTGAAGGATAGGTTTGCATTTGTAATGCCCTCAACACTAGTGATGGTGAAGTTCTTAGTGGGTGGCTTGCCCTCCTGGGAACTGGACAAATCAGGTACTATCCCTCCAACATGGTTGGCATCAGTGTCAGGGTTGCGTCGGTCAGAAATATTATTTTGACTTAATGGTAAGCAGGGAGGGGTGGAGGCCGTTAAATTAATGAGGTTAGTGGTCGTAGATTTGGCCAGTGTGGCAGCAGTGTGACTGCGGGTGCCCATGGACTTGAGAGTTGTTCAAGCTCCCGCCCTGCCTGCTCGTTTCGTAGCTCACGCAGTGAGAAAATATATGTTCTTACCACAATGAGGTGGTTATAGTTACGATGTTGTAGCTTTTCAGCTTCGAACACAAGACACAAAACACTATGCTCACTCTGCGCACTCCCTGTGGAGTGAGGCTTAAGAGTGATTCACAGCAGCGGGCAGCAGGGAAACCACTCCAGGTAATGGGCACTGAAGAGAGACTCAACCAAATGTTCCACAATACGGCTGCCAAAACACTCTGCTCACTCTGCGCGCTCCGTGTGGAGTGAGGCTTAAGAGTGATTCACGGCAGCAGGGAAGCCACTCCTCCAGTTAATGGGCACTGAAGAGAGACTCAACCAAATATTCCACAATATGGCTCGCAAAACACAAAACACTCTATTCCCTCCTTATGGAGTGAGGCTTAAGAGTGATTCACAGCAGCAGGCAGCACGGACACCACTCATCCTGGTAATGGGCAGTGAAGAGAGACTCAATAAATGTTCCACGATACGGCTCCCGAAACACTCCTCAGCTGCAGCTCACAAGCTCAGGAAACGTACATTTTGACTGCAGGCTGTGAAAATCTGCCTCTACTGAGCCAACTTCCTAATCTTGGCCTAAAAAAATTGCCAAACTCCGACGCAATTCTTTCTGCTTTTCACAACCACAGTAATACCAGGGCTGGAACAGGAATTAATAGATTAATTTTAAATCCTGACAAATGTCCAACAGAATGCAGAAAGATGCAGAGGTGTCTGACAAACAAAAAGAAAAATGGCCAAAGGCTAAATATATCAGAGGGGGCCTGTTTAAAAAAATGAAGAAAGCTACACTTCTGGTAAGAAATATATGGTGCAATATTGATGCAAATAATGGGAATTTACCATCGAGCCTGCCATTCTCAGATCCATTACCTAATTTCTCCCCTACTTCTGGTAATAATTCTCATGTTAACGTCAGCGATGCTAACACTCCACCTGTGTATTTAGAAAGCTTCTGTCAATACGAAAGAATTTTTAAAAGACTTAGGGCGTTAGAGACTGACAAAGAATTTAATTTTGTAAATTTGCACCAAATTGGTTCTATACATGATGTACTAGAAGCTATTCATAATTCCATTGAACAATTTCTCAAAAGACTGGCTCCTGTCATAGGCCCCAATGATTTTGAACAAGTACTCTAAGAGAAGGTGGTCTCAATGACCCATTTGTCACATTCAGACAACCTTGTCAAGATTTGAATGCCTCAGATTTCCTGACTCAGGTTATAAATATGTTGAATAGCAACGCTGACATTTTGGGGTCTGAAATTCTAAGACTGGTTGTGATCGTGATTAGGAGTACTGACTGTGGCATCCGGAGCTTTCTAAACTCAGTTTTGTTGTCTTAAACAACAATGAAGGCAATTTATGGCTCGCTTAGTGAGTCTTTTGCAATAATGTCAAAATATCGATGAGTATCTGATTACCAAAGCCAAACAAATTAACAATGCCCTAACAATCCCCCTGGATCGATGGGCAGTTTGAGAGACATAGCACTGTTTGAAGATCAATCAGGAGTGTCAACTACACTGCCATATCATGAAGGAGGCTGGCGCTATTTCACCACTGGCACCTCCAGACAGTCCAAAACACGCTTTGTCCTTTTACAGGATAACCACTTTTACATTATTAAAGAAATGTGCGTATTCCTTTGAACTAGATAGTTCTGTGGGTATTGACCTTCTGCCTACATAGACAAATACAACCACTCTTGTGCTGAGTTTTGTAAGACATGTATAACAAGTGGCTGTGTCGATATTGTTACAGAACTCTGCAGGTGTCCATGATGTAGACTGTTCTGCCGGTCTAAGGACTGTTTAGAATGCCATCATCCGTTAGCTTTGAAGAGGAAAGTGCATTGCCACTCGAAGAAAAAAATGGTGATTCACGCAACCTGAAAGTCATGAATGCGGGGGCTGGAATACACTGTCTGTAAAGAGCATGTGTTTTCTTTTCATTCACATTCGCATACTCCCCAACACAAAAACTATGTTTATATTTTTTATGACATGAAATGTCACCAGGAAAACACCATTCATGTGCCCAATTATCCCTATGCCAGTAACATTAATGCTTCATTCATTCTTGGGAGTTTTCAGGCCCAGTGTGTCATCGATTTGTCAAAACATGTATTGACACATTTTCTGAAGGGTTACACCTTCTTAGCACATTATGGAAAAGGGTATGACAGTCACTTTATTGTAAATCATCTAATAAAGGAAAAAGTAGGTGTAGCTTTGATAGTGCAGGTTGGTAAACTCATGTGCGTAATAACCCAAGTCCTCAAAACCTGATTTCTCAATTCCATACATTTTCTCCCTATGGAGCTCAGTCAGCAAGCTCCCTCAGGTCATGTGGTTCACTGGCTCAAAGACCTATTTTAACACATTATTTTAATACTATGAGCAATCAAAATTATGTTGGTGCAATGCCTGCCACATAATTTGTATGGCATGGTATGGATTATATCTTCCCTGAAGAGAAAAATCTACTCATGTTTTGGTACGAGTCTAACAAGGAGCAACTCTTGGATCTCCAGAAAGTACTAGCCCATTACTGGCAACAAAATCTGCACATTTTAAGAGAGGCTTGTCTCAGATTTTGAGAAAGTGGGCCTCATTACAAGTCAGACGGAATGGGTTAACGGAGTCCGCTAATGGATGCGGACCCGTTATTCCCGTTCTGCCTGATTACAAGGTCCCCTCGCGGGACCCGGTAAGGACGCCTGGTAAAACCAGGCGTCCTTACCGGGTCCCGCGAGGGGCCAGGGAGATAACAACGGGCTGGTCGTAATCAGCCCGCTGTTAGCTCCCTCTCCCATTCCCATTGAGCCCTATGGGGGCTCGAATGGGAATGGGGAAGGTCCGGACCCGGGTTCCCTGAGGGAGGAATTACTGGGCCCTCTGAACTCGGAATGGCCCGATAATTCCCTATTCAGGGAACCCGGACCCGGTTTTGGAGGCAGCCATGCCGCCAATAGCGGCATGGCTACCGCCAACCCCGTAATGAGGCCCAGTGTCATGAAAATGACCACACAATTCTGTCTCCTAAACCCTGGCCAACCTGATGAGTTTGCAAGTATGGATAACATAGATAATTTTCAAAATATTACTCTAGCTTAAATCTGCCTGGCAATGTACAGGTTCTGCTTTTTAAAACGTTTTATAATAGCGTTGGACCCGAAGGATAACTATCAAAGGCACCAAAAGATATCCTCAGCCCCTGCCATTCAATGCCTCATGTGTTTGGAACATTGCAGTAAAAATCAATATCCACCATGCTCCAAAAGGCGGGGAACTTAAAGTGGGAACTTAATTTTTAGATGGCTCTGCTGTTATCAATGTCACCAGCACATGTTTTTATCCATGGCTGTTTAATTTGCTGCTCTGTGAATTACTTTAAGAAGATGACGGTGTACTTTCAGTCAATTACTTAATTAATCGCACAGCCATTACAAGTGAATTCCTAAAGAGGTGCGACTTAAAGTGATGCGAGTTAAATGTCAGAACCATTTGAGAGCATGAATACAAAGAGCATTTAACATCCGAAGTGGAATTGCAGTCTTTTCTTAAGGAACTATATTTACCACAACATTGTACCATAATGCACTCCTTAATGAGAATTTTCATTACTATGATTTTACCAGTCTGTTCCTCTTTCAGAACAAAACAAAAAGGTATCCTGTGGCTCATCCCAGGATCATTTATAATTATGTTGGCGGCCCACAAAGTTATTTTGGCTTAACCAGATGCAAAGTAAATTCTTTGCGGGGTCTCTTCTTTCCCATACTCCATTACCGGTCAGAAGGTCAACTCTTATATACATTGTGCCTCGCCTGCTCGGAAACTAAACAGACAACCCCCTGCTCTCACAGTGATGAAGAGAGAGCCTTGACCAGCCCTTGATGTATGTTTGAAGGGCTTGTGGCTTTAGAGAGAGGTTGTACGCTTGGGCACATTCCTGAAATATGACATTTTGATAAGTTGTCTGATAATCTGTCAAAAAATAAATTGACCTATACCTCTGATCTAATCAGGAAGCTTCTTGTTACCCCTTGAGATGTACAAATGAGAAGGAGAAAAACAGGTGTCACAGGGAATATTTTCAAAATGAAGGGATTTGTTTATGCGGCAATAAAATCAGCCTTAACACTTTAACACTACTAAAAGACAATTGCTAAATCATTTCTTGCCTCTTTTTTTGAAAATCAGGTCCTCGATGATACTGTTGTCATGACTGAACCTGAGGAGCTCAATCAATATGTCTTTTTTTCTCCATTACAAATTGTCTTCGGGTGAATTCATAGATGATGGTATTGCCTGTGTGTTTACATGTCTCACGGTAACACTAACATGTTTATTGCAAACTTTACCACCATCTATGCCAGACTCAAACTTTATAAAATACTGGAACAACTTCAAGAGTGATGCCTGTATCATGCCACAGACTCTGTTTTTTGTAAGCAAAGAGGATGACATCAACCCTCCCATGGGTGATCATCTGGGGAAGTTCACCAGTGAAATTCCATAACACATTACTGAGTTTGTATCAGCCAGCCCGCTTATATGTACAGACTGTATCACAATCAAGGGAAACACCTGAAATGTCTGTAATAGTGAAAGCATACATTCCCAAAACTTAAAAGAGTTCATGCAGGGTTAGGTCTCTCATACTGAGAGACATGAACAAATACCCAATAATGAGAGCATAGCTGTGAATCACCTGATGTTTGTAAGAATTCCAAAATGTTGTGAGATTCAGGCACCCTCTCCACAAAACCTTAAGGGTTTTGTATGATGAGCGTGTTCTCAAAGATGCTTATAAAACAATGCTTATGGATTTTTGAAAAAGTCACTATAATCAGCATGTTACATGGATGCCATACGTGTTAGGATCATCATCAGAGATTATAGATGAACATACGCCTACAACACCCATTCTCATGTATCCTTGCAGGTTCCCCAAATTCTGGAAAATGCTACTTTGTGAAAACATTTCTGGAGAACGCACATCTAATGTTGATGCAGTTCCCGATCAACTTTGTATGGGCTTATTCCTGGTGTCAAAAGCTGGATGAAGAACTCTCACAACACTTTCCATACATCAAATTAATTTTGTGTGATGAATCCGATGGTATCATCACTCTTTCCCGGTGGCGACCTTCTCCCAAGTGGCAGCCACAACTTAATCCTGACCCTGGGTGCGGTTATATATCAGGGATGATCACATTTTGGGAGATGATCTCTGGGAGGGGGGGTGATTGTATGAGCGGGTGAGACATGGTATCCCCCTTTTCCCTTGCTGGATAAACCTCCCATTTGTAACACGTATAACACTCTAATGGCCTATTGTAATTCCTCCCGTGTTCCCTCCAGAGAGAGAAGGGAATCACTCTACCACCATTTCTCCATGACTAACTTACCATCAAAATCCATTCTGGACATTCCTCCAAACTTCCTCCAAAATCTTCATGCAAGTTGCCAAAAAGGGACTATTATTCCCATAAACACCCCAAAATTGTGACGAGGAAGAGAAGTGGAGGAATTCAGAGTAAGGAAATCCTCAAGCACAGGCAGCACTCTAGTTTCTGGGAGCACACACCTGTGATACTTTGACATTTAAATCAAAGTATCTGCTGGTAGGTGTGTGCTGTTCCACTCTGTGTGAACAACAGGCTGGAAGTAGGTCGGTTGAGCCAATCGGCTCGAGAACTGAAAAGCAGAAGACTGCATGAAGAAGATGGCACATGGCGGGAATGCCAGAAGCCAGTGCAGGGCTACTGGGCATTCACCGGTGTCAGGAGGCAACAGTTCACCAACCAGAAATCTATGCGAAGCATGCCTCCTCAGCTGGAGCTGCGGGAAGCAGAGACGCAGAAAGCAGACAGTCGCGAGGTAGAAGGCACCCAAAGACTGTTACCGGCAACCTGCAAAAGAAATAAAGAACGCCATGCAGATCCGGTGAGTCCACGATGGGACACAGGGAACATCGTAGCACATTGGTGACCATGCACGATTCGAATAATAGAATGGAAATAGAAAGAGTGCCATTACAAGACCCGAGAGAGAGAAAGTAAAAGAGTATCTTCTAAGGGAAGACAACTTTGAAGTTTGCAAGTATGTGCCATATAAGCATATAAAAAACTCTAACAAAGCAGTATACAGTGAACAGTAAGGCTAATGTGGTGAACTATCGAGTGTGGATTTGTGTGGATTTGTGAGCAAACGCACACACAGGGAAAATTGCTGGCAGGAGCGTATACCAGGCATTTACAGGTGTATGTTTGTAGAAAGCCATGGCTGAAAAGTATACCAGGCAAATAAAGAGTGTGATTCCAAAAAGCCCTGACAAGAGAGTATACCAGGCGAATAGAAGAGTGTGATTCCAGGAAGCATGGCAGGAGAGTACACCTGGCAGGTACAAGTGCACAGAGAAAGTCTTGGAAGGAAGCTTACCGGGAAAGGAAAAAAGAAGGTTATAATAGTAATTAGAAAGTCTGAATTGGCCCAAAGGACCGAGGTGTAAAATCCTGGCAGAAGAGTACACCAAGTTTCCTGACCAAACAAGGAACAAAAAAAGTTGTAGATCATTTTTGTGTGAAAGAAAAGGAAAGCTTAGAATGGCTGTTTGTAAGCAAATGTGAAGAAGAATCCAGGGTAAGGGAAACAAACTTCTGGTGCAAGGAGACATATCCTTGAGAGACTTTTTGTTGGAGTTACCTATTCATTTACTAATTTGGACAGTAAATACCAAACGATATGATATTATATGGCATTAATAATGCGCCTATACACATGTGTTTCAAGACATTGGCCCTCACTACAACTGTGGCGGTAGCCGTGGCTACCGGAGTTGTTTTTTACTCGGCACCCGCGAATGGACAATTTTCCGAGTTTGGCGGACCCGGTAATTGCCCATTCGCGGGTGCCTTTTTGGCCGGCCTCCCGACCCCCATTCTGCCCCGTTAATAACTGTGCCGGTGCAATCATGAGTTCTGCATGAGTTCTGCTCGCGGGTGCCGTTAAGCATGCCTGGTCAGACCAGGCGTGCAGTCCGGCACCCGCGAGCAGAACTCGTAGTGTGATGGAGAGGTAACAGCGGCGCCGGTAGCACTCATAATGAGGGCCATTATCCTTTTCCCATAGAGTTAATTTCCTTAGAATGTGAGGGTCAGAATTGTACTTTGGACACAGGACCGTTTTGTTTCAGACATTCTGGCACTGACAGATCATTAGTTTTGAGTTCAGGTAGGGAAACACCTCTAGTGCAGGGACAGCATTTTTCCAACCCCTTTTTATTCATCAATAAAAGTCTTTAGCAAAAACCATGTCTAACTTGTGTCTGAGTATCTTTCCTGACTCCTCACAAATGATCATTTATTTCCCCCTCCAGTGTTAATATGCTAATTTTAGATGATTTAATGGACTCTGCTTGTGACAGCGATGGCACTGAAAAAGCATTTAATCAATGTTTACTTCACTGAAATCTTATTCAGAATGTCCTTTGCCAGTAGAAGACTTCACTGAAATCTGAGTATTCTTTATATTATTCAGAATGTCCTTTGCCAGTAGAAGACTTCACTGAAATCTGAGTATTCTTTATATTATTCAGAATGTCTTTTGCCAGTAAAAGACTTCACTGAAATCTGAGTATTCTTTATATTATTCAGAATGTCTTTTGCCAGTAGAAGACTTCACTGAAATCTGAGTATTCTTTATATTATTCAGAATGTCCTTTGCCAGTAGAAGACTTCACTGAAATCTGAGTATTCTTTATATTATTCAGAATGTCCTTTGCCAGTAGAAGACTTCACTGAAATCTGAGTATTCTTTATATTATTCAGAATGTCTTTTGCCAGTAGAAGACTTCACTGAAATCTGAGTATTCTTTATATTATTCAGAATGTCCTTTGCCAGTAGAAGACTTCACTGAAATCTGAGTATTCTTTATATTATTCAGAATGTCTTTTGCCAGTAGAAGAGCTCTTGCACGATCACTCTGAACACTACATATATGGTGTTGTTCAGAAATCCGTGTGACCAGCTCCAAATGACAATATTAGCCAGATAGATGTACCCTGGTAGTGCTCATTTCCTTTTAGAAGCCTTTGAAGATGCCACAGGTAACCCATTCTGTTATCTTTTTGCAGATGTGAATGCATAAACCCCTGAGGATTATAGATTGAGCACTTTTCCCTCCCCAGTTGCCTGTAGCCTACACTAAAATAAAACGATATACCTTGTTCCTAAAAACCAACTCAACCAAAGATGGGCGATGAAACCAGCATCACTAAAACTGCAACAGATGTACTGTACTCTCAGATGAGTGTCATTCTACGTAGGGATGATTCACCTCTCCCTGAGAAGGCTAACCGTTACTCTGCTGTTCACCAAACGTACCTGACCTTTGTACACCAGGGCAAAATGGAGAAAGACATTCTAACATTATTCATGCAAGAAGGCCGGGAAAACTCAGCGCCGCCAGTAAAGGAATCTTCATTATCACTGAATTCGCTAACTGTTGATATCAGAGACAATGTTAACCCCCGTTACAAAAAGAATGCTGAATTGATGTATGTAAAATTCTCCAAAATAAGACTGTGGGCCTCATTACGACCCAGGCGTTAACCATGGCGCTATTAGCGCCATTGTTGACGCCGGATTTCGCCATGGTCAATGGCGGAATTACTGCACCATTCCAAGGTTGGTGGGGCCGTAATTCCCCATTCACCATTGGCCCTTCCCCATTCCCATTCTTGCCCCCATAGGGCTCAATGGGAATGGGGAAGGCGGTAATTACGGCACCGCAAATTGCGGTACCGTAATTACCTCCAAGGTCCCTTTGCGGGTCCCTTCCTTAACGGCTGGTAAAACCAGCCGTTATGGTAGGGACCCGCAAAGGGACCTCGTAATTGGGCAGTAAGGGATTACCAGCACCAGTGCCCTTAGCGGTACCGGTAATCCCTTACCGCCCGGGTCGTAATGAGGCCCTGTATGTTTATGAAATGAGAAGGGGGAACGTGTTTACAGAATTATTGCTTATTCATGGATCAAATATGCTTGACTTAGTCAGATACGCTACACAGACCACGTTTTTTCTAGCAAGAAACTACCTATTGGTTGGGATGTAATTGTGCAATCAATGGCTGACCAGAACATGCAATATCCGTAGAAGGGAATGCGGGTTGTAGAACTCAAATGGAAAATGTAAAAAGCGCTGCACGCACCCATGGTGTTATTCCTTCGGCCCCCACAACCCCATTTCCTCAACCTTCCAAAAGCTGACCTTTGCCTGCCGTAACATTTACTCCTGTTTCACAGCAGGATATTCTAACACCTCTGGAAGCCTCCCACCAATGAAACGGAATTTGTTAAGAAACTGGTGTGGATGGCTGTTTAGCAATGGGTGATATCCTATTTATATTATAGTATGTATGCTGTTTGTATTAATTATATGCTACAATGATTTGTAACTACCTCCTTGTTTAGAAAATATATGGTGTATGGGTGTAACCACTAGCGAGTGCGCTTTGACCGCTTGGGTCTACGTTGTGGCAAGCTGTGCCACCGGTGGCAAGGGGTCTGCCCATATAAACCCCTAGCATTAAGTCACAGTTTTGTTTGGTGCTGGCAAGTCACGATATTCCTCAAAAGTATAATATGTACACTACAGTTTGAACAATCACAATAAAGTCTTGATATATTAAGGCTGATGTATTATCCATAGCAACATATTCTAATGTCACAAATATTGTGTGCATGTGCACTTAAAAAAAACAAAATGTGTAATTATCCACATTAAAAAAAGCACATATGTATAAAGAACAAATTAGGAAAAATATATGGTTACATATCCAAAATCATATGAAATGGGATTGGAGGTATAACAAGAGGAAAAAAAGACTAGAAGAAAAAGCAAGTGTTCATTTTCATGTATCACTCTGTAATCACTTGCAATTTCAAATTGGTAGGAGGATTCCCCTACAAAAAGTGGAAGCTCGGGGAGGATGCAGGACCTTCAGGTATACTAACCATATCAAGCACCAGGAAACTATCAGGGAAATGACTGACAACAATCTGGTGGTCAACCTTTCAGACAGACTTTTAAGGGAGGCAGAAGAGGGAGTATTGAATAAAGGATTATCATGTGCGCCAACTTCAAACACTCATTTTGTGGATGTTCAGATAGATATATACAAATTTGTCAGAAAACTGAAACAGAACAAATTCTTTGCAACACAAGTGAAAACATATGTTCCACAACCACAACTTAATCCTTTCAGTACCCTCAATATAGGAGACATTGAAAACACAAACATATTGATTTCTCTCGAATCTAACACATACCAAGACAAGGGGGCAATTTGCACTGAATTAGTGGGTCAAGCCAGACATCTGAAATTACAAGAAATGAAACCTAATTCCAAATTTAACCCACAATTGGCCAATGAAAGTGTTATTGATACATTCCTTCAGGCTATAATTCAGGTGCATACATCTACATTTAGATATCCACATTGGAAAAAGGAGCAGATCAAGAGCTAATCTGAGTCAAGAAGAACAACATGCATTAGATAACCTTGCGGAATATGTCAATATAGTGATCAAAGAGGAAGACAAATGGGATAACGTTATTTTGAACACACAAGATTACATTGAAATGGGCATGAAACATCTAGCAACACCAGGGTGATACAGAAGTCTGAGTAATAATCCAACCAAAAAGATTGTCCAAGATCTCCAGGCTTTGATACAGGAATGGCATGATTTAGGGCATTTGACAGATGAAAAACATGTTTTAAGCATCACAGAACCAATCATGCCTACGCTTTATTTTATACCTAAAATTCACAAAACATGAGGTCCGCCTGATTATGAGTGGGATAGGGTGGGCCACGGAAGGCATTTCACAATACATAGACAAGGCACTCAAAGAACATGTATTAACATTTGCCGTCTTACATTTGAGATTGCCCTCAAGTCTTTTTTATCAGACATACAATGCTAGGATTCTTACCATTTAGAGACTTTGGATGTAACGGCCCTTTATACAAGCATAGATAATGAGTTGCAATTGAAGCAGTAGATTATATTTATCGTAACTTCTCAGCATCTTACTGCATGCATGTAGAAATTTTAAAGATGTTTTTGAAATGTACTCTTGTTAACAATGTCTTTATGTTTGATGAAACGTATTATGTACAGACGAAGGGGGTTGTTATGAGAGCTAAGTATGCACGATCCCTGGCAAACCTATTTATGGCAAATTTTGAGCACACACATGCTCTCAACAAGAGTGATTTTTCAGATAAGATCATTATATGGAAGCGTTATATAGATGACATTTTCATTACATGGAATGGTTCTCTGGAAGTTTTTGAAAGATGAATTTCTTATGTTAATGACAATGCATTTGGCATTACGCTGACAGGTCATTGTGATACTGCTTGTATTGACTTTCTGAATCTCCGCATTGTTATTGTGGATGGTAAAATTGAGACTGGGACTTTTCAGAAAGCCACTGAAGTTAACTCTACACTAACTGCATGGAGTTGCCATCGCAAATCAACTATCAATAATATTCCAGCTGGGACATTTTTCCGAGGACGTCGAAACTGTAGCAATGATGCAGATTTCACTAATGAGTGTGAACTCTTATCGAAAAGGTTTTGGAAAGAGGATATCAACAAGATATTATTGATAAAACATCTCAAAATTAAAACAGTTGATAGATCAACTATGATACACCCTAATATTAAATAGACTAAAACACCAAGGAGTATTGATATCCGATATATTTTCACAGGATGCACATCTCCTACATAGAATAGTCCAAAAACATTAGAATCTCTTACTTATGGACTGTTTGTCTGAGAGACCTACATTTGTGTTTACTGGAGCACAAACCATCACAAATAAATTAAGTCATTCATTTTTGGATACATACTGCCCATGTGAGACAAACTAATAGTAGTGATTGGTTGAGAACTTCAAAAGGTTTCTACAAATGTAGTACATGTCGCCTGTGCAGACACGCGCATAGTGATTGTCAAGAATGCAGACATATGAGGTACTAAAATCACAATTAAGGACTTCATTAACTGCCGGACTTCATTAATTGCCGGACTACATTTGTTGTGTATGCTCTGATTTGTGTATGCAAAATATGTTATGTAGGTAGCACGATTAGACCGGTAAGTGTCAGAATTGGGGAACATTTGGCCAGTTTTAACAGCCAAGATCAGAAGCTCCCACTTGGGTTACATTGGAAGAGAATTACAAATTTGCTGACAAGAATGATTTAAGATTTATTGGTCTGATGAGAGCCAGGAGTGGCAAGAGAGGGGGAGATCTCAAATTAAAATTGAGGCAAATGGAATCAACATGTATATGCCATTTGCGCTGTATTAAGGAAGGTTTAAATATTGATCACAAAATGAATGTTTATCTGTAATCTTTGGTTGGATCCTCAATCAATGTGGTAACAGTATTATGCCAATTGACTGATTGTATACTGTACAGTGTTATTTGCTATGCCTCAATAATTGTCTTAATCAGGCAATATATGTAGTTTGAACTTGACTGTTTGTTTAAAATGCCTCGGTATAATAATTGGAATGTATTTATACATAAGGAGTTTATAATGGAAGACATCAGGACGGTGGGTATACAAAATGATGATTAGTAACCATTAATGGTTACTTAACCAATACTTCACATAATGTACTATTACTTAACCCCAGTGGTGAATTTTAAAAAATAGTATCCTTGAGATTATAGCATGAACACATGGAATACATGTTAATGGTAGACATCTCTGTGTGCAGCACACACACGTACATGGCCATTTACTTTTCAGGCTGAATAATCGTACTCAGTATCCCCACCTGGGGCCTAATATTTGTAATATCATCGAAGGATAAAAGACAATACAAGTTACACAAATGATTACTCTTTTAGTTGGGTGGATCGCAGTAATGATGTAATGCGCACATTGCATATGATGTCACACGCACATCTGCTAATATAAGCAGGCATTTTAATGGTGGCCGTGTGTTAACACACGCGTGCGGCATCCTGGAATCAGCCCGTATATATTTGGAGAGGAAACCATAAAGGTCAGACCATTTATATGATCCAGTAGCACTGACATGGTCCGTTGTTGTAACACACATGTTCTTGTCTCTGATGCAGCTTAGAGATGTGCACTTTGTATGAGTAAGGTAACTATACCAGTACACTTATTTACAATAGCATTTGTCTAATTTAGGAGTTACATAATTGTAACAGGACAACTTCTGGGAAACAACTCAATAACTCAAGGATTCTAAAGAGGAATAAGGTAAGAATCCTGTAGTTATACAGACACACATTCAATAGAGAAGTTGTAGTACAATTACTGGTCAAAACATTGAGAAGCTCTAAGTGCACAGACACACTAAACTGGCAGTGGTGGTTCAAGCATGGACTCGGGTGTTGCACATGTATAACAAAGCTGTACCTGTCCTACTTTGCCTATAGTTTTGGCTCATCTACACACAATTAAAACCATTTTTCTATGACTACTAGCCATTCTGAATATATGAAAATTTACGTTTTTCTTAAGAGACTATTGAAAGATTTGAAAGATTTGAAAAGCTGGGTAGAAGAAAACTTTGAAATTGCGTGATACAAAACTTGGGTTAAAAAGGGAGGACCTTGCCTAGCCGAGACCAATGCAGCAGTGATCCTGCAGACCTAAAACTGACCTAAAACTGAATAAATTACTGTAAGGGCAGGCCGTCTTCATACTGGGGGGAATCAAATGGGATCTAGTGGTCTACCAGCAGTATGAGGCGAATGCGGTGTTTTAGAGCGGGTTTCGGATAAACATGGGGCCTCATTCCGAGTGTGGCGGTAAGGGGTTAACAGCGCCGGTAAGGATGCCGGTGGCGTTAACCGCTTACTGCTGCATTCTGAGGTCCTTTAGCGAGTCCCGCTAAGGGCGGCTGGTTTTACCGCTAAAGGACCAGGGAGCTAATTACGGGCCCGTAATTAGCTCCCTCCACATTCCCATTGAGCCCTATGGGGGCTCAAATGGGAATGGGGATGGCTTCCCTGAATGCGGAAATACCGGGTCCTCCAAGGTTGGATGACCCGGTAAGTCCCCATTCAGGGCTAATAGCACCATGGCTACCTCCATACTCGTAATGAGGCCCATGGTGCCTATTCTGACTCATGTGACTCACTGGGCAGGTTCATCACATGAGACAGATACTGTGAACTGATTCTCTTTCACCTGGGCAGGGTGAATGGGCGATGATCTGCTGCTGCAGCGGTCTGATATGCGGTTGTGTTCTTCAAGCTGTTTAGTAGCCGAGTTCCCCGCTTGAAATACACCAACCGCAGATTGCTGCCAGACATGAGAGGAAGGTTCCAGGCATTCTTGCTTCCAGCTTGATCCCTCTTAGGTCAAGGCAATTAGCGCAGAAGGTACAAGCACTTCACAGTACAGAAGGACTGTTCCGCTCTGGAACCCTGTTAAGGTTTACATGCATTAATTATTCAGTTAACATTCTCATCCTAGACTACACATGTATCCATGCGCTTCTCACTCCCAAACTTTCCTCTGCCTCTTGTAGCTCGTCCCTCCTTGCGCTTTTGTCCCTTGATTAAATTCACACTCCACCACTATTACTAGAACACCCTATCCCTCCACATCAACTGCATCCCCACTTTATTTTGCTTAAAAACTGCCTTAACAGTGCATGACCTCATACTTAACGGGTCCTCCATACCTTTTGTTGAGTATTCCCCTTCCCCTCAGACGTCACACCTCTCTTTCCCATTGATGTATAAACTGCATGTGATAATTCTCTACTAGATGTAGATAATGCATAATGTTAATCCTTTTCTATGCACACCCTAATGCTGTCCCACCAGTGCTATCTGTGACAAGCTGCTCATAGGCCTCAAGACAGCAGCTTTTTAGTTTCAACTTCGTATTAGAAAAATATATATCTGCAAGGTAATTGGGGTTCTCAGCCCAGGGATAGCCCCAGCAAACGATCCTCAACCATATGATGTTCTCCCGCCTACCTAGCCCAGGCTCCCCATTCCGCCACAACGTTTTAGCAATATTGGTTTACTTCAGCCAAGGTACCCCTAATATCTGGTGTTATGCCGCAGCTCAGGGAGTCGTAAAGACCTTAACCTTGTCTGACTGACTCCATAAGGGGCTTCGAAGGGACTTAACAGAGTAGCCTGCTTGTTCTGTTGCTTCTTCTGATAGCAGACCCCTGAGATTCTCCTCACTCATCGATCTCATCTCTTCTCTCACTCACCCTCCTTTTTCTTTCCCTTTCCTCTCTCTCTCTCTCTCTCTTCTCTCTCTCTCTCCCCATACACCATCCGCAGGTTTTACTGTTCTCTCCTGCTTCTCATATCTTCCCCATTTCCCCATCCAACTGTTCACTCCCCTCTACCCGCTCTTACCTCTCTCTTTCTCTCTCTCCACATTCCTTCCCCTGGTTTTACCACTCTCTCTCTCCCTCTCCCTCTCTCTCTTGATCTTCTCCTATCTCCACCCTCCTGATACTGTGATCTCAGCACTAGCCCTTCCTCTAGCATCCTCTACCTGCCAATCTCTCATGTCTCTCTCGCTTTCAGCCACTTACACACACACACACACACAAACACAGCCTACTACTCGGAGTCTTCTCCCCCTTTTTATTCTCCCTCCAAAACTCCCTACCGTCAGTCTCTCATTCACTCACTAACATACAACCCAATTGGTACCAGCCTCTCAAACCCAGCACCTTACCTTCACTCTCTCAAAGCACTCAAACAGCCTCTCTCAACTCCATCTTCACAAGCCACACCCATTTCACTGGTCTCTTGGTCCACCTCTTCAACTCCCAACCTCAACCAAACCCATTTCGCTCTCTACTACAACTGCTAGATTTATATACTGCATCCTTTCCAACTTTTCCTGTTCATAGATTCCTTTGGCTACCACTGGTTCTCTAAGTCAGTTACCCCCAGGACAATCTCTACTTGAGAAACTCCTCTGAGGTCAGGGAATTCTATCTTTGTCTGCTTTTCAGACTCTATTCTACTGCAGGCAGCCATGTACTCAGACAGATCATTTTCTCTTGAGTTTTCTTCTGTTCTGGGTGCGTCTCTTTACCAATAGGGGCTGTGGAGTGTTCCTGAGTTGTTCCTGTTTCCCTGCAGTCTTCTGCCAGTTTCAATTCTTTGGTTGTTGTTGCCCCATGGCTCCCTGTTAGTCCATCTAGGATTCTTGGGGTGGGTGCTTGGAGACTCCTTTACTTTAGAAAGGGGAGACTTCAGTTATTTCCACTTAGTTAAAGAATCCATTCCTCCGGCTCCAGGCCGGATTTTGTTGGTTGAGCACAGGTGCATTCTGGCAGTGGTAGTTTGAGTTTCCAGTCATATGGTGGTTCTTTCTGGACCCGTGATTTCAGCAAGACTTCCAAGTGCTCAAGTGCTGGCTACAGTTAATGATCTCTGAAAAAACAGAAAAAGAGACAGGGCCAGGAAAGAGCTATTGGCTCAGCAAGAAAGCCACCAATTTGCAGAAACACCTCCAAAACACACTGGGCCTCATTACGACCCAGGCGGTAAGTTACCGCCTGGGTCGTACCCTTACCACCATGGTATAAACTATGTTTACACCATGGTGGATGGTGGATTTACCGCCCCATTCCAAGGTGAGTGGGGCGGTAAATCCCCATTTCCCATTTTACCCTTCCCCATTACCATTTTTGCCCCATAGGGCATAATGGGAGTGGGGAAGGCGCTAATTACGTCACCGTAAATTACGGTGGCTTAATTAGCACCATGGTCCCTTAGCGCCATGGATTTTAACGCCTGCAAAAAGCAGGCGTTAAAATCACCATGGCGCTAAGGGACCTTGTAATCAGGCGTTAAGGGTCGGCGCCGTTTATGGCGCCGTTAACCCCTTAACGCCTGACTCGTAATGAGGCCCACTGTGAAGCTGGGGACGAAGGTACCCTCCATCTCACTCATAATCCTCAAACTCAAACCCATGCCCCGTCACATGTCCCATTGCCTCCATTATATTCGCACGACACCTTGTTATTCGAATAAATAAAAAAATAAAAAATGTTTGACTTGTATGCTGTTTGAGACGTTTATAGTATCGTTTGCAATTATGTATTGGTTATGAACTATAGACGTAACCCTGGGGGAAGGGGAGACACGTAAACTGTTGTGAGGTACGCATCCTCGTCCACAAAAACAGGGAAAGGGGTGCTTTTTTGTTGTGAAAACACAGAGGCCTGCCTCCTTGAAATCTTAACATAGGGGTTGTTTTTTGCATAATACAGGTTAGAACTGATGAGAGCATTGAAGTAACAAAGCCAAACTATGGCAAAACCCATATCTGGGCTTCGCAGGCCCCCAGGTCATTCCCCAAGTCTGTTTCGTTGATGTGCTATGTTTTATTATTGGACTGGGGCAGACACTTGTGAATTGGAAAGTGCTAATGGTCAATTTCCCTCACAAGTCAGAGCTTGTCAATGTTTGCAGACTTCTTGATTTCGAGAATAGGGTTTTTAAAATGAATGTTGAAAACTAGCAAAGGGGGTGTTTTAAAAAAATGGAGACGAGCATGGGTGCCACTTTAAACTGAGAGCGCCACCATCGGGAGACATAAGCAAATGTCAAACATCGATTCCATGTAAAATGCATTTCCTTATCTTTATCATGTAAGATTTAGAAAATCTACAATTAAGGATGTTCCATTTCCTTCGATGTGAAGTTAACTACTTCACCGAAAAATTCATTCCCATTCTGCAATCGAGTACAACGAGATTGCAGCTGCATACATTTTAGCAGCTTTGTTTACTTGTTGACATGAACAAACGATATGTGGTCTTGCGCTTCCTGATATCAAAATCCACTACAAAATGCTAATATCAGTAATCTTGTGGAAGGACATTATGTGCAATTTAGTGTCATTTCATTTCAGCCTTGCATATCTGTTTCTATGATAGATGCAAAATTGTTCTTCCAATTTCGCATCTTCACCTAATTCTCTGCACTGCTATGTGACATTTTCAACATAATGTGGGCCTCATTAAAAGTCCGGCGTTAACCATGCCCGTAAAACTGGCAGGTTGCCATCAGACTTGCAAATTGTACATGCGTCTGGCTTACCAGAAACACTGGGCATTACAGCTTTGACACACTCCTACCTGACGGAAGAGCCTCTCCATGCCCAGGCCCAACCGTGCTGGTGGGGGTGTGCCCTCATCTTCCCTGAGTGGATTCCTGCCACTGTCACTCCTACGCAGACCTACTCCTCCTTTGAATGCCTTGTCCATTGACTCTCTCTCTCTCCTAGCAATTCCCTTACTGTGGCTACTATCTATCGGCCACCCGGGCAAATTTCCTCCTTCCTCTGCGAGTGGGCAGACCTCTCCTCCTCACTCCTGTCCTCAACCACTGAACTCCTCTTTCTTGGAGACTTCAACATCCACCTGGATGCCTCATGTCCCCCCTCTGGACACTTTCGTGACCTCTGCGACTCTCTCTCACTCTCTATTCTCTCGTCTGGGCTGACTCATTCTGCAGGGCACACTCTTGGTGCCCTGATCTCTGCTGACCTTCCCCTCTCTGTCCCTCTCTCCTGGAGTGATCACTTCCTCCGTTCCTCCCACCTCACCCTCCCTACCCCTCAGGCAAAGCCACCTTCATCACTGCCACCCTCCTTCTCGGTCATCCGACCCATGACGCACGTGTCAGTTGAGGCTTTCACCGCCACCTTCTCATCCCACCCTCCCCCTTCGGCTGACTCCCACCCTGACGCAGCCCTCTCCACTCTGCTATATCTGATACTCTTGATATCCTTGCCCCTGTCATGAGAATCCGCCTGAAGCCCAAAGCCAAATGTAACTCCTGATATGACTCGGATCTCGTCATCCTAAGTGCAGGGTGGCAGAGAGGGAATGGCGTGCTTCATGTTCATCCTCTGACAAACTGGCCTGCCGCCTGCTCCAAAGGCAATACTGGCTCTCTTTTCTCACCAAGAAGAGAGCCCTTATCCACGCCTGCATCTCTGCGGCATCTATCAACTCGGCTGAACTCTTTAAAATCTGCAAGGAACTGGCCAACCTGCTGCAGTCTCTACCTCGCCTGTCCCCTCCCCGGCTCTCTGCACGGCAGTGGCTTCTCACTTCATTTAAAAAACTCAGGACATCCTGTCCTCACTCTCCTCCTATCACCTCCCTCTATTCCCTGCTCTTCCTCTGGCCCTTCTGCAGCCACCCTTGCTCCCTCCTTCTCTGCCTTTCCCCTTTTCTCTGCTGACGAGGTTTCCAGACAAGTCCGACCTATGAAAGTCTTGTCAAAACAGGTTCACCCCTGTTCCTCCAAAACTATCAAGGACCACATCCACTCCCTGGCTCCTTCCCTAGCTGACTTCTGCAATCACTCCTTCGCCTCTGGAGTCTTCCCATCCCCTCTTAAGCACTCCCTTGTGCACCCTCTTCTTAAGAAACCTTCTTCCAACCCCTCCTGCCTGGCTAACTATCGCCCAATCTCCATCACTCCCTTCCTGGGCAAGCTCCTGGAGAAACTGGTCATCTCCCAGCTTAATCTCCATGCTGAATCGGTTGGTTGTCTTCATGAGCATCAGTCTGGCTTCACAGCTGCCAGAAGCACGGAAACTGCTCTCCTGAACATCCGTGAAGACCTGCTCTCCAACCTTGACTCTAACCCTCCGTGTGTTCTCATTTTGCTCGATCTCTCTTCTGCCTTTGATACTGTCAACCATGCCATCCTGCTCAACCGTCTCCGTGATAACCTGGGTATCACTGGTCAGGCTCTGGCATGGCTGACCTCTTTCCTCTCCAATCGACCCTCCCAGGTCCAACTGGGGTCCTTCCTCTCTGACATCTTTTTATCTACCTGTGGTGTCCCCCAGGGATCTAACCTCTCTCCCTGGCTGTTCAACCAATATCTAGCACGCCTTGCCCACCGCATCGCCGCCCTCTGCCCCAACTTTCAGTGCTATTCGGATGATACCCAGCTCATTTTCAGGCTACCCTCGGCCTCCTCCTCTCCTTCCCTCATCTCTGACTGTCTGTATGCTATCCAGGAATGGTGTGCCACCAATGACCTCTGCCTTAATGCCAGTAAAACTGAGATTCTACTCATCGGCACACCCACTCCCTCCTTCCCTGCAGCTTTCTGGCCGGCCTCTATTGGCCCTCTTCCTGCTCCTACCTGCAAGGCAAAAAACCTCAGGGTCATCTTCGACTCCACACTCTCCTTCTCTCCTCACATATCTGATGTCTCTAAGAATTCACACTACCAACTGCACCTCCTCATAGGTATTCTTCCTTTCCTCTCCTTCCCCAGAAGCTCACTGTCTCCAGAGCCCTGGTTCTCTCTAAGCTGGACTACTGTAACAGCCTCTATCTAAATCTTCCTGCCTCTACTCTCCGCCCTCTGCAACTCATCCAGTACAGTCCAGGGACCGTACAGTCCAGGGACCGTACCTCTCCAGGACTGAAATCTCTGCACTGGCTCCCAGTGGCTGCGAGGATTAAGTTCAAAACCCTCTGCATTGTCCACACGGCCTTCTGGGGCTTGGGGCCAAAATACCTTCAACTCTCTCCTCCTAAATATCTTCCTTCTCGAGGTCTTCGCTCATCCGCTTCCAACTCCCTCACAGACAGCCGCTTCGCCAAGCAACGAGTTGGTGGTAGATCTCTCTCCGCAGCAGGGGCCTCCCTCTGGAACAGCCTTCCTGCCTCCCTGAAACTTGAGGAGAACCATCTCCGGTTCCAGAAGCACCTCAAAACCTTCCTCTTTGCTTCTGCTTTCTCTCCCCCTCTCCCCTGCTAAATTCCTGACTGAAAATACACTGAATCTGCAACTGGGCCACTCTCACCGATCTCGGTCCCTGGCCCAGCCACTCTCCCCTTGCACTGCCTCCCTTGGCAACCCCTGCACTGCAGGACTGTCTCTGTATCCCTACAGCCCCCCTTCCCAGCCATTGTCTGCACTTACCCTGCACTTGCCACCTGCTGGCCTTTATTATTTATCCTGTTATTCTACTATGCCTGTACTGCACTTTCCCTTCTCCCTTTCCCCTTGCACTTTCCCTTCCCCCTCTGCCCATGCACTTGCGCGATCTGAATGACACCTGGCCTAGTAAGATCATTGGCCCTCATTCCGAGTTAGGACTACACCATGGAGTAAATAGCTCCATGGTTGGCAACCATGGAGCTATTTACTCCATGGAATACCGGCATGGTGAATGGAGTAATTACCGGTCCATTCCAAGGTTGGATGGACCGGTAATTCCCCATTCACCATAGCCCTTCCCCATCCCCATTTCTGCCCCCATAGGGCTCAATGGGAATGGGGAAGGAGGTAATTACAGCACCGTAAATTACGGTGCCGTAATTTACTCCAAGGTCACTTTGCAGGTCCCGTAATTTACTCCTGCTAAAAGCAGGAGGTAAAGAGGGACCCGCAAAGGGAACTCGGAATACGGAGGTAAGGGATTACCGCCATCGGTGCCCTTACAGGCGCCGGTAATCCCTTACCTCCAACCTCGGAATGACCCCCATTGTCTGTCTTCCCTTTGTCCCCCCTCCTTGCCTCGTCGCGCCTTGAAACACTTGTGTATAGGCGCGTTACAAATGTCATATCATATCATATCGTAGCTCGGGTGGTCCGGGAACTCAGGTGCCGGTAAAATGTTCATCCCCATTCCCATAGAGTCCCCTAGGACACTATGGGAGTGGGGAACAAGGAAGCACCAGCACGTTAATAACGGTGCTGGTGCTTCCATGTAACTCTGCGGGCGGTTGGCATTCCGCCCGCCAGGACTGACCCTGGCAGGCGGGATGGCACCCGCCCCCAGAATCGTACTGTGTCGGTCCAGTAACATCAGTGCCTTATCGGCCAGTTCGAATGAGGCCCTATGTCTTGAATTTAGAATATGGAGACGCTCAGTTGTACAAACATGTCACTACTCTCCCCCTCTATCCAACCCAAAAAATGGAGGAAAATAGTTGCCCTATAAAATAAACATATGAAGCAATGTTCTCTCTAAATAAAATGTATTTGTCTCCATTATACATGCTGAGGTTTTGTGGGAGTTGCAGCAAGCGATAAATTGAGGATTTACTGTATTTTTACATTCAATGTTCAGCTATTTTCTTAATGTCCAAGAAGATTTTATATTTTTTTTTCTTGTTTTCTTTTATTTAATATGGTTTGTTTAAATATTTTACATTTCTGATTGATACATCATCATTTTGTCATCATAGGCGTCACATCTAGTAAAATGCCCATTTCAGCTTATATGGCAGGAACGCATGGCTACTGTCTATTAGTTTTGGTAACTCCTGTCTTGTCAAGTTATTGTCCAGAGGTTTATCCAGAGGTTTTTCTAGAAATGTCATTGCTGGTTAGGCTCACGTTTCTCCCACTCCGAATCATACTCCACCATTCCTCTGTGGGTAACACGTTTTTTTTGCAGATGAATTTGCCAAGGTATGTAGTCCTTAGATTTTTCAGTGCCGGGAGCGTGTTGAGTCTGAAATGTTGTTCAATGCTCTTCTCTCAGATGGATTTGGAATATTCATTCGCTTAGTGGACTTCTCGTTATATGTTTGTATCCAGTCATACCCTTTTAGCTTGTTTTTGACCACATTGGGATTTGTTGTCAGCATTTCCGTTGTTGCTCCTATTTCTTTGAGCACTGGCCATGTTTTCCATGATAAGTTTAGATTGTTTATGCTCCATATGTTAACAGTGTAACCACTTTCTGTTTGGAGAATATAAGGACCGGTATCAATGTGTATGTTCCATATCAGTTTAATACAGCTTTTGCTTGGGCAAACAGACTTTTGTTTTTGGGTGAAGTGTATTATACCACTCTTTTTCATTGAAGTTACAGTTGCAGAGGATACCTAAATAGACAATAGATTTTACTAGTAGAAATCCAATAGCTATAGATTAATTAGTGTGGGAGCAAGGGGACATCCTTGTTTTAGGCCTCTATGTACGGATATTTTCTTTGTGACCTGTCCTTGATTGCTTAATCTTATCTGGATTGTCCTGCTAGAGTAGAAAGTCACCATGTCCTCCAGTAATCCTTGTGGACATTGCCACTCATGTAATTTTCTTCACAGTCTGCCTCTGCCCACACTGTCAAAAGCTTGCTCAAAGTCAATGCAAGCCAGGACGTATTTGGTTTTGTTTTGTATCGTCTTGACCTTTAATTATTTAAGATGAAGAGATTAAGGGTTGCGCTGACTCCTTTGATGGAACCCGTTTGACGGGAATCTAGCTGGCCACTTCCCTGAGACCATGAAGTTTGTTCTCATAGTAGAATGGAGCTAAAGGCTTTACTCATTACGTCGAGTAAGGCTATTGGCCGGTAATGCTTGGGTTTTCTTGGTCCCCTTTTTTGAAAATTGAGACAATTATGGCATTTGTCCAAAAGGGCGGGACTTTTTTATCTTGCATGATTATTCTGAATATAATGGTCATGAAGTCGGCCCAAGGGCCAGGTGCCTCTTTCAGAATGCAGTTGGTTAGGCCATCAGGGCCTGCTGCCCGCAAAGAGTTTAGCTTGCCAATTATTTTATAAATGTCTTCTCTGTCCCAATTAAGTTCCATTGGTTCATGGTTTTATTTTGAATCCATTGAGGTTCTTGTGTTACGGCAGCATATACATTTGAAAAGTGTACTGTTCAACTTTCGTCGGATACATTTGAAGTGAGAAGGCTCATGTGTACCATTATTGTTGAGCAGTTCCCACAGATGAAGTGGGTGATCCACAGGTCAGGTTTGAAGTAGAGCTTGATAAAACGTATGCAAGACTTGCTGGTCGGTTGCACTGTTTAACTGTATCTGTTTAAGGGGCCTTCCCGTTAATCACCTTTGAACGCTTACCATCCAGACCTAATCCATCTTGCCTTGAGAAGGACCTCAAAGGTCGAAACACGTGTCTTCAATTTCAAATAAACACTGGTAATTTCAAATAAACACTGATTCATGCACACCAATTTAGATTTCACATACTATTACTTAGAGAATGAGCTCTTGATATCAGTTCAGTGTCTAGCACAACTGTGATAAGTCTCGAATTCTAATTCACTAAACAAGAGACTGCATGGTAAGGAAGGCTATATGAATGCCACTGGTATTGTAGCTCCTATAAAAACATAAACTCATATGCCATGAGACAAGAATTCTAATACTGTAATTAGTATTCAATTCTTTCATTCCATTAATGAAATGAACAAAAAGATTCTATGTCAAAAATACATTTTTTTTAACACTTCCATATTTGTGTACTTTAGTTTAAATACAGCTATATTGCCTGAATTTACAAAAAACATGTACAAACACCCAATTCCACAGACGGTTCAGAAATGCTGAAATTAATTCATAGGTTGGCTCTGTCCCATTCCTTCATTCATTTTTAAAGTGCAAATGTGCTCATTATCAAACAACAATTACATGTGTAAAAAAAAGCCAGCCTATGACATTATGACAGAAAACAGCTAGCCAACATGTTGTGTTCCTTCATGGCTTACAACTTAATCTATGGAACTTCTTCAGGGGCTAATTTGTCTTCAAACATTCGGGTGGTTGCTAATCATATGAGTCTACACATTCATCAATGTGTGTTTCTTGAAGATCTACAGTTCTGCTTAGTTTATTGTTACAGATACAACTAAATCGGCATATCTTGCATGCGCTCTTCAACGTTCAAATCTTTTATAGCTTTACTTTGGATCTTTCAGTTTATCCATCTGTAATAAAACCAAACACATATCTTGTGTTACTCAATCTTCTATGGGCATGCAATAGAATATTTTACATATTTTTCTCACAATGCCAAATTATTTATAGCATGCTGCAAAAACACTTTTGACTTCCTTTATTATTAAGAGTAATATCTAACGTTTTGCAATTTTCACACGTGTCTATCTTCTTCATGGCTTGACTTTTTCTACTCTTCAGTGGGTCTACTAGTTCTGACTTCTCGTTTCTCAATTGGTTTCGAATGCACATATGGTCCCTTTACATCTATTCTATCTGGTTGAAAATCTAGCACTTGCATGCTATATTATGAAATGTCATTTTACATGAAGTTTCTTCTCACATTCTCATGATCAGTCTCTGAGAATTCTTTTAGCCTAGATGTTCCAGGCATTTTAAATGCTACAAATATATATCAGGGACATTTCAGTATTTTGAATAACAATATTTTATGCTGTTTTTATGTTATTCTATGTCGCCTGAATTCAGCGCTGCATTAACTCTCAAGATGCATATCGCTTACTCGACAGTTGTAGTTGCATATGTCATTTCTATTTCTTTCTGCCCATCTAGTCTTGTTCATCCCTGAGTTTCCCGACTTTCTGGCGAGATTTATCTGTACCTATAGGGACATACCTGCTTTATTTGTGCACGTTCAGACTAAAATCTCTCTGTTTGATGTCTATTAATGTTCCCATCTTTTCACTTTTACCAGTTTGTAACGTGTAAGCTTCTTCTGTTGTGGCTCTTGAGTCATGACTGACTTACCGTTCAACTCAAGTCTCCTATAGATTTCCCGAGTTCCCTTGTTCTGACGTTACATTTACGGCATGAATCGACTTAACTTAATGGCTGGTCAGGTTGTGTGTGTGCTGAGAGAGTGGTGTTTTGTATTGTGCTTGTCCTCCAGTGTAATAGAATTCTCGTCCGGCTAGTGGGTGTTCCCTCATCTAGTCCGTGAGTCTGTGTGGGTCAACTGTCTATGAAGGTGCCTGCTCTCTGTATCTGGTTGGGACATAGGTCTTTTCAGTTCTATTTGTTCCCCACCTCTTACATGGTGACAGTGTGCCTGTTGTGTGTTTGTTCTCCATCTCACTACCTGACCTTTGATAAAGGTCACCCTGGTTGGAAGTTAAATGTGTTTGGTAGAAAGGGAGATGTGTAGTGTCTTGTATCTTAGCCTGTAGCTGTGATGTCAGAGTGAGCGCTGGAATGCACGCATATTATGGAAGGTTCCCTCCAATAAGTTCCAGAAGTTACAATTGGGTTGAGCTACCTGGGTGGTGGGGCCTGTTTGTCTTCTTGTTCCCCTTTACATATACATGTATGTGACGAAGACCTAAATAAACAAACCTACTTGTACCTACCTGAGCCATAGACTTTCATTTCTACCCTTTCCTTCAATTTATCTCAGTCTTTTAGTCCATTAGGTCCCATTGAGGCTTCTGAGTGCTCTAAACATTGCCTGTACATAGGTTTCCTTGGGCATGGGTGCAAGACATGATAGATAGCAGAAAGAATAATTGCACTGACCCACAAACCAAGAGAAAGGGGGGTTAGTAGAAACATTTGAAGAGATGGATCCAAACAGAGTGCCCATTCAATAAGTGCCAGATACTCACATGCCTGTGCACAGCCTCTTTCTCATACAGCGTTACAAAACTCTTGGCACCTCAGGATGTGGCAGTAACACCAAAAACAAAACCTGTGCACAGTACACCCATCTCATCCCTCAAGAAAAGCACACAGAATGAAGCTGGTGAGCTGGTGTAAGTGGATTTCGTCATATGACTCAAACCCCACCCACCTGTCAATCATTGTTACTCTTTTGGTGCTTTCTTATTTTGCGACTATTCTTTCCCTATTTAAGCAGCCTGCCAGTCTCTTTTCTCTTGCAGTTGGTGAGCTGATGTTCCTTCCTTTGCCTTCTTAGGTGTTAGTTCACAGTGTGTCTCTCTCCAGGGTGTTTAAAGTGAAGGGCAGTCAATGAAAAGAACAATGCCTATTTGGTCCTGTAAAGGCCTGGAAAAGGCCAAGGGGCAGTGACTCTGCCCATGCTACAAGTAACTATCGCAATGTGTCTCCAATCACAACATCCCTTTCTCATCCTCTCCAGGGATTGTTCAGCCAAATGCCCAAAACAGCCCCAAACAGCTAACCTGGCAAACCTCATCAATATCCCCCATACACCCTTACAGCATGCACCTTCTCTTCACTTCTGCTGGTTATGATGGTTAATAGCCACTCAGTGGTCACACATGCTGCCGATATTGCCAACCTCATAATCAACACTGGTCTTGATACCCTTTTCATTGCTGAATCATGGTTTACTCCCTCCTCCCCCTACATCTTTGACAGCCTCCTACCCCACGGTTACAGTAGCCAAGATCCTGACCGCACAGGGAAAACTGGAGGTGGGGTGGCTGTCATCCATATGATCGACTTGCCCTGCATGGCAATGTCAGTGCCCACAAACAAGCTCCTTCATAACCCTGTCATGCTGGTTCTCCATCTCAAGCAATGACTCTATTACCTCCTACCACTTACTTTGCGTGCCACCTCAACGGGATGGTAACTTCAGCTATGACCTTTCTAGCTTTCTCTCCTCTGCAACAAGTTCCCTCTCTAATAATATCATCCTCTGACATTTCAACATTCCTGAGTCCCAACCACCAAAACACCTACATGACTCTCTAGTCTCTCTGACCAAATCTATGAACTGCGACCAGATCGCATGTTAAAGGTTTCACATATCTGGGCCACTACGTTTTGTCCACTGACATATCTGGGCCACGTTATTTTGTTAACTGATGGAGATCATTTTTCAAATTAAAAGGTATTACATATGTACACATTAACCTTGTTGTATGTTGTTACGGCATTTCCTTAGGATTTGTCCTCAGATCATGGTACACATACATGGGGAAATAAGTAAGTCTCAAACACACAATTAATTTGTGTACTTGATGATAAAGTCTAATGTTACAGTCATTTTCTGTTAGTGTTGTTTCTTTCCTTCTTTCTGAAGTTTCCCTGTATGTGCCTCAGATTTGTATGCATTGTAGGTCATGAGATGTATTGTTTGTAGTAACACATGTATGCAGTAAGTCTTCAATTATTAGCTATTAGCTATTGGCTATTTCTTCAATGTTTATCATTACTCAAAACTCTGATATGGTATCATTCATTATTTTACCATCAAAAATTACCAGATAAAAAATATTGTACTTCTACAGTGCATGCTGCAGCCATTGCCTATGTTTATTTATGATTAGGTTCCTGTATTAACAACAATACTCCAATATTATGTTTTGTTCAGATGAGTACATTCTTTAATGCATTAAGTAGTTCATGATTGATGATCACCCCTGACATCTTGTTACTAACACGATAAACACAACCCCTTTTAGAGACTTTTTATCAAAATGAATTGCATATGTGATGTTATCGGTGATGTCATCAATGACATTTGTGATGTCATCTTTAATGTCCTGGGTGTTAGCCTTAGCAGTGCACGGAGGTGGCACGGGTTATGGTTGCTTAGTTTACCATAACTGACGAATTTCAAGGGTTTTTCAGTTTTACTTGTAACCATAACGTCCCTTTAACAAACCTTTTTCAGTGAATTTCATGGGTTTTTGTTAGTGCAACATAACCATAACTTGTGTTATGGGCCTTGAGGCCCTGGAGAGGGCAACAGCCTTGATGATACAGAAGAGGAGGATCAAGAGGAAGAAGAGGCTGAGGTGGAGGAAGTCCCTGTCACCAGTACACGTAGTGAGTTCTGGGTGTGGCAATTCTTCACAACTGTTGGAAATGTCCCAAAAGCTCATGCAAGCAAGGTTCGATGCACTGAGTGCAAAGTTGTACTCAGTCACGGGAAACCTGGATTGTAGTCCTACGGGACTACTTCCATGAGGGGCCACACTAAATTGACCAACATGACTACTCTGAGAAAGGCGATACCTTTGTCAGGTAAGAGCAAGCTGACTTCCTCCACCCAATCATCTTTATCTGCCCCTGTCACCACAAAGGATACTCCTTTGGGGCAGAGGATCCCAGCGTCAGCTTCACAGGCCATACAGAACAGTGTTTACACTTGCCTTTTGAGTTAAGGGTTAATAAACACCTTTTTTTGCTTTTATTTACAGTAGTACTGTACACTCTACATCTTCCTTTACAATTTTATTACAGGAACTTTTTCAATGCATTCCTAACATTGTAAAGGAAAATTGCATTTCTGACATCTGTAAAATAAACTTGACAAAAAATTCACACCATCAGAACTTATATTGGGCCTCATTACGACCCTGGCGGAGTGGGTTTACGCCAGCGTTATTCGCGGCGGACCCGTCCGCCCTACTACGAGTTCCCGTAGCGCCATGGAGCGTTTTCCGCCTGGTTTTTCCGGGCGGAGAAATCCATGGCGCTACGGGACCTTGTTGTTAATTACGCCACCGTATTTTACGGTGGCGCAATTAACGCCTTCCCCACTCCCATTATACCCTATGGGGCAAAAATGGGAATGGGGAAGGGTAAAATGGGGAATGGGGATTTACCGCCCCGCCAAGGTCGGAATGGGGCGGTAAATCTGCCAACCCCCATGGCGCTATCGGCAGCTTTCCGCCGTGCTCCATGGTGCATATTGCGCCACGATTTCCGCCAGGGTCGTAATGAGGGCCATTGTCATTCTCAAAAGAAGACATTACTGTAGCATTTAAAAAAGCAGATACAGTTTATAAACAAGCTGCCTTGATTCTTCAATTTGTGGATTGAAAAAGTTTGTTGGACATCTCCATGTTTGCCTCTGATTTACTTCAGAAAAAATAATATTGGCAGCATGAAACAATCCATTAGGCTTTTAAATAAATCCTTCAGGGCAACCTCCAAAGACAATGGAATCACACACCCCAAACTGCCCCTCCACAATGCACAATCACAATGTCTGGACATTTAAAGTGAGTCATACTATCACATACTATACTATCTGCCATTCCAAAATTTCTAAGGATGCCATGACTTTCAGCATACACCTTCAATGACTGAATTCCTCCAGAATCCACACAGTCTGCCTTCTCAAACATATAGCTATTGGCAGTGCTCTCACATCTCCTGCAAACAAAACTCCTGCTACCCTCTCTTCCTGTACACCACACCCACCAAACCTGATTGGCTAATCCTCACAGTCCCCTTCCCAGGGTTCCACAAAAGACCTGGATGTGTCACGTGCCATCCACGGACTACTGCAGTGTCCGTAGATGCCATAACACAGCCCTTCTAGCCTTCCCACTTCCATGTTATCAACACTCCCTCATTGACTGCTTTTAAAGAGTCACACATCCATTCAACGATCACATCCAAAACCTCTACACCTAACCCTGTCATCTCACTTCAACACTTCAGATGTACACATGAACTCTCAGAGTACATAGCTCCTCTTAATGAAAGGCATCTACATCAAAAACTACTGTGCAACTGTCCAAGATTTCTATTTCCAGATTCAACAAGATCTGCATCTAACAAAACATAGTACAGGCGAGAGGGTTCCTGCTACTTACCCTGTAATAAGCTTCTCAATAAACATATCCCCTTTTTTAACCACTCTAGCAAATGCCATGCATTACAGCATTCATCACATGCTCACATGAAGCAGCACATAATTACAATGCTCTGCACTTCAAAATGTTTCTATTTATAATCATTGTGATTAAAGTTATAAAATGCATATGTGCATGTATAGCAGCACTGTATCACTGTTTCATAAAATCAAGGGAAAGCAGATCTTTAGACCCTTTTAACCTTTAACTGCCATGGGTTCCCCCCCCCCAGTGCCAAGGCCTTTTTTGGTGATTTTGGGATTTCACCATTCAAAGCCTTCTAACATTTTCTCCTACATTAACCCCTTAAGTGCCAAGGACGAGCTATCTCGTCCTTGGCACTGGGGAGGTAATCCCAAGGACGAGCTATCTCGCCCTTGGCACAGAGGAACTTACAGGCCGATTCATGGAATAATTAGCGCGGCGCAAGTGGGCAAAAACGTGCGAATCGCAGTGGAATAGCGAAAATCGCAGTGCAAGTGCAAAAATCGCACGAAAAGCAGCACACGTCGATTCATGGAAGTCCGTGCGCGAGAAAACCAGCGGATGTGCGATAAAAAAGTGCGCGGCGCACGTTGGCGCACAGGCCATCTAACAGCGTGCGCCAGGTCACAGCGAAAATCGCACAGGCCACAGCGAAATTCGCACATAGCGCGGCGCACGCAACAAAAGTAGGCGGAACACGGGCGTAACACCCGGAATGGGGAACAACTTGCCAAAACATGGGCGTCACGGGGGAAGTACAGGGTACAAGTGCACGGAACGCCCACACGCTCGCCTACAACACGTATTCATGGAATAGAATAGGGGAAAAAAAGCGCACGCTCAAACCAGCGCACAGGCACAAACACGACCGCCACAAGAAAGCAGGCGGTAGCGTCTCTGCGGCTGTAAGAAATGTGCACCAAAAGGTGCGCCAACAAATAGCACCTATATACTGCCATGATGAATGTCATATACTGTGGCCCTCCAGGACAAATGACGTGCAAAGGGGTACCCACAAACACGGACACCCGCTGACAAAAAATACATGTGCGTGTATACCGGGGTGCGCGGGAAGTCTCACACGCGATTTCAGCAGGGTACGTGTATCACAGGGGTTCGCGTGAAGTTATTCACGCGATCGGGCCTGGGGGAGCGGGCTACGTGTATCACAGGGGTTCGCGTGAAGTAATTCACGCGATCGGGCCTGGGGGAGCGGGCTACGTGTATCACAGGGGTTCCCGTGAAGTTTTTCACGCGATCGGGCCTGGGGGAGCGGGCTATGTGTATTTTTTCACGCGATCGGGCCTGGGGGAGCGGGCTACGTGTATCACAGGGGTTCGCGTGAAGTTTCTCACGCGATCGGGCCTGGGGGAGCGGGCTACGTGTATCTCAGGGGTTCGCGTGAAGTTTTTCACGCGATCGGGCCTGGGGGAGCGGGCTACGTGTATCTCAGGGGTTCGCGTGAAGTTTTTCACGCGATCGGGCCTGGGGGAGCGGGCTACGTGTATTTCAGGGGTTCACGTGAAGTTATTCACGCGATCGGGCCTGGGGGAGCGGGCTACGTGTATTTCAGGGGTTCGCCTGAAGTTTCTCACGCGATCGGGCCTGGGGGAGCGGGGTACCACTCACCGTCTGCCTTGCGTGTAGAAGAACGCGTAGCCAACACCCGCTGTGAAGTAATAGCGTGTGAACCCCAACGGATGGAAAACACACGCACCGCACGAAAAGCACGTACAGAACATAAAGGCACGCGGGATCACCAAGCCCTGCCAGGGCAACGCCCGTGCGCAAAACGTCACAGACGCGCTTATGCTGTAAGGGCCTTTGGTCCAATGAAATCGCGTACGCGTGCTGACGCGCTTACGCGCTAAGGGCCTTTCCTCGATTTTCACGCTGACGTGCAGGATTTTCACGTGCCAAATCACTCCGTATCAAGCTGGCCACGCGAAAACACACGGAAGACCACGCTCCTGCCCAGAAGGCCGAAATACTGCCCCCCAGTGCCCCGAGCAGCCTCCCACGTGCCATCTGCTGCTGCCTGCCGGCCTGCCTGCTGCCACCGTGCCCTGCCATTTGGTGCCTGCACATCAGCCATCTGCAGGTGTCCAGTTGCTGTGTCCACCCCTGCTGGAATAGAAGACTCCCAACTCGGATAACATCGCTCCACAGCCCAGCCCCAGGACCCAGTTGCCCACCCACTCCTGCCCCTGGGGTTGCCATGTCGGGCACATCAACATCTGGCACCAGTGGCAACCCCCAGCCAGAGGGGCAGAGGGGCACCAGCTTCACTGCCACCGAAGTTGGTGTCCTGGTGGAGCAAGTCCTGGGGCAGTATGATGGCCTCTTCGGATCGTCCCGCGCCAACAAGGAAGGACGGGACAGGATCTGGGCCGACTGTGTGGTTGCCATCAACGCGGAGTGGGTGGCAACCCGCACCATCCAGAAGGTCAAGAAGCGCTGGGAAGACTTGAGGTCCAGGACCCTCATGAAGGCCCGGCGCCTCGTGGAGGGGGGCCGGGGCCGCATGAGTTCCATCCAGTTGAGGGTCCTGGAACGTGCACACCCAGCGCTCCAAGCCCAGGTCCTGGAGAGGGAGACCCGTCTGGAGTTGAGCGGTAAGTGGCCAAGCATTGCTGTGTGAGACAGGGCATGTTGCAGTGTGCTGGTTGTCTGATACTTGCCTGCATGTGTGACATAGGCCATGTACGCATGTATGTGTGCAGGGACATCATGGGAATGCATGTGCGACCTGTAATGTGTGCAGTCTCTGTTCCTGGACATGGGTGGGGGCGAGGGATGGGTGCTGATGCCAGATACATATGTGGTATCCATGTCTGTGTGCCTGACCTGCGTGTCTGTGACTTGTGAGTGCCATGGATGCATGACACATGTGTGTGACAATGTACAGATTCACTGATGCAGCCTAGTCATCCTTGTATGCACTGTGATTGGGGTGTACGGGGCCAGATGGATGTGACTGAGGTGAAGTGTGTGCATGTGATAGACATGACCCATGATGCATGTGAGTCCCATTACATTGTATGATTCGAGAGTCCATTGGACATGCATTGAAATGTCCATGGCACGCACCATGACTGTCACTGTGTGTGTTTTGCCTGGACTGACACATGTGTTGTGGTGTGACATGATGGAAGTGTACTTTGACAGTGGCACTCATCTGCTATTGCTTCCTGTCTAGGGGACCATTGTACAGTACCCTGATGCTTGTGTTCTATGTCTCCCTCTACGCAGCGGCTAGTGAAGGAGAGGGCGGAGACGGCGCTGTGGAGCAAGGCGGCGGGGATGCCCCCACGGCTGCAGCGGAAGGGGTGGGTGAGCCCCCACAGGGGCCTGCTACGGCGGTTGGTGGTTTCCACAGAGGAGGAGGAGGCCGCCACTGAGGCGCACATGGGGCCTGGTGGGGGCATCCCTGCTGGTGCAAGTGGTGCAGTCCAGGGGCAGGGGCAGGAGGCAGCACAGGTCACCGTGGAGGGGCCTGTGCATGTCGCTGTCCCTGAACCTGTGGGTGCACCACCTTGCACCAGCAGGGATGCTCCGTCCCAGGCCCGTCCGCAGGTAGAGGGGATGTCCATGTCATCTGACTCCCCTCCACCTGCGGACGAGGGGACCCCTAGCCGTGTGGAGACGGTCCTGATTGGGGTCGCGATGCGCACGGCTGTGATTCGTGATGCCTTGCGTGCTTCCCAGGAGGAGCATGCACGTCATCACGAAGAGCACCGTGCCGACGTGGCCCAATTGGGATCGGCCATGTTCGGGGGTTTCCTGCATGTGTCGGCCAATCTGGCGGCCCTCTCCTCCTCTGTGGAGACTATACGCCAGTCGTTCTCCTTGCCGTCTTCCGGCCCAGATGCCACCAGGGCCCCCTGTGGACCTGCCCTGACCAATGCAGCCAGCTCGGTGGGGATCCCATCCCTGCCACAGTCGGGAGTCAGAGGTCCAGCAGGGGTGGACAACACAGCAACTGGACCCCAGCAGATGGAGGATGTGACGGCATCATCGGGCAGGGCACGTGCACGACGGCGTCGGTGGTTTCCATCATCCTGGATGCCGTCGTGCTGGCAGAGGCAGTGGCGTCGGAGGCAGCAACAGGCTCGACGTGGGAGGCATCATGGCTCGGGGCCATCAAGATCAGAGGGGCAGGCATCGGCCGGAGGGCAGGAGAACCCTGGGATGGTAGTGTCTTCCGTGTGGGAGCAGCTGGTCCAGCGGATAGGTGCGGAGCGGCAGCGGGCGGAAGAGGAGCGGCTCACCATGGTCAGGGCGGAGTTCTCCATGCGTCGGGCGTTGAGGCGGGCTGAGTGCCTCGAGGAAGCTCGCAGGGAGTTTGAGGTGAACATGGGGTTATCCCTGCGAGACCTCGGGGCCAGGACAGAGTCCCGCCTCCAGGACATCGACATGGAGTTCGATGATGCCCTGGCCGGCAACATCACAGAGTGAGCCGCAGGACTTGCCCGCTGCCATTGTATATAGTTATATAGTTAGTGGTAGGTTTCCTTTAAATTTTTAGTTATTTTTTTTTGGTTGCGATTGGACAATGCGCCACTTTCTTGTATATAGTTCAGTTTTTAGTTAGTTGACATAGTTAGGTTTAATTTGGTTGGGCTCATGGACCCAGGATCATCTTGTATATAGTTCTTGGATGGATGATGGATTTTTTAGGATTTTTTTTTGGACACATGGAGCAATGTGTTTTATATTTCATTTACACTTGGATTTCTTTTGTGACTGTGACTTTGGACACCATTTTTTAGGATTGTGCTTTGTGTTTCGACTTTTTTTTCATCAACATTCTTCTTCTTTTGGTTGTTTTGCTTTGTGGTTTTTTCTATTTCTTTTCCATTCTAGTTGATTTTTAATACATTTTCATTTCATCCTTCAATGTGTAGTATCATCTCATTGCTTTCATGCATGACATGTGGGGTGTTTCAACATTCACTTGCAACGATTGTGTGTGACAGACATATGTTCATTTGCGTTATTTACATTGGGTGTGTCACATGTAATTGCCTCTGATGTGTGGGTGGATGTGATAGTTGGTTGGGCCTTTTGGCAGGGGAGGCTGGCCATTACGGTCATGATTGGGGATTGTTGGGACCCAGGTGCAGGGGGGGGGGCATGGATGGGACATGGGTGGGGGCCTGCTGGCAGGTGCCCCACAGTGCTGGGGGGTGGGGTTGGTGGGGGACATGAGTTGGACATGGGTGGGGGCCTGCTGGCAGGTGCCCCACAGTGCTGGGGGGTGGGGGTGGTGGGGGACATGAGTTGGACATGAGTGGGGGCCTGGTGGAGGCTGCCCCTGCACTGCTGGGGGGTGGGGGTAATAGGGGACATGAGAGGGGGCATGGTGGAGGGTGTCCCCACAGTGCTGGGGGGTGGGGGTGGTGGGGGACATGAGTTGGACATGGGTGGGGGCCTGCTGGCAGGTGCCCCACAGTGCTGGGGGTGGGGGTGGTGGGGGACATGAGTTGGACATGGGTGGGGGCCTGCTGGCAGGTGCCCCACAGTGCTGGGGGGTGGGGGTGGTGGGGACATGAGTTGGACATGGGTGGGGGCCTGCTGGCAGGTGCCCCACAGTGCTGGGGGCTGGGGGTGGTGGGGGACATGAGTTGGACATGGGTGGGGGCCTGCTGGCAGGTGCCCCACAGTGCTGGGGGGTGGGGGTGGTGGGGGACATGAGTTGGACATGGGTGGGGGCCTACTGGCAGGTGCCCCACAGTGCTGGGGGGTGGGGGTGGTGGGGGACATGAGTTGGACATGGGTGGGGGACTGCTGGCAGGTGCCCCACAGTGCTGGGGGGTGGGGGTGGTGGGGGACATGAGTTGGTGTTCATTAGTTCAAGGAGACATGTGCCTTTGCTGGGGGGCATGCCCATGTTGGGTGGGCTGCCTGCGGGACATGACCAGGGATGCAGGGTAGTCCCCTGTGGTGTGGGCTGCCTGCAGGGGCCGTGGAGGGTGTACAGGGAACACCTGGGAGGACCCACACTGTCAAATCACATGTAGGACTCCCCGGCACCCCTGAAATACACGTACCCTGCTGAAATCGCGTGTAAAACTTCCCGCGCACCCCTGAAATACACGTACCCTGCTGAATTCGCTTGTAAAACTTCCCGCGCACCCCTGAAATACACGCGCCCAGGCTATTCGCGTGTGGAACTTCCCGCGCACCCCTGAAATACACGCGCCCAGGCTATTCGCGTGTGGAACTTCCCGCGCACCCCTGAAATACACGCGCCCAGGCTATTCGCGTGTGGAACTTCCCGTGCACCCCTGAAATACACGTACCCTGCTGAAATCGCGTGTAAAACTTCCCGCGCACCCCTGAAATACACGTACCCTGCTGAAATCGCGTGTAAAACTTCCCGCGCACCCCTGAAATACACTTGTCCAGGCTATTCGCGTGTGGAACTTCCCGCGCACCCCTGAAATACACGCGCCCAGGCTATTCGCGTGTGGAACTTCCCGCACACCCCTGAAATACACGCGCCCAGGCTATTCGCGTGTGGAACTTACCGCGCACCCCTGAAATACACGCGCCCAGGCTATTCACGTGTGGAACTTCCCGCGCACCCCTGAAATACACGTACCCTGCTGAAATCGCGTGTAAAACTTCCCGCGCACCCCTGAAATACACGTACCCTGCTGAAATCGCGTGTAAAACTTCCCGCGCACCCCTGAAATACACGCGCCCAGGCTATTCGCGTGTGGAACTTCCCGCGCACCCCTGAAATACACGCGCCCAGGCTATTCGCGTGTGGAACTTCCCGCACACCCCTGAAATACACGCGCCCAGGCTATTCGCGTGTGGAACTTCCCGCGCACCCCTGAAATACACGCGCCCAGGCTATTCGCGTGTGGAACTTCCCGCGCACCCCTGAAATACACGCGCCCAGGCCAATCGCGTGTGGAACTTCCCGCGCACCCCTGAAATACACGCGCCCAGGCTATTCGCGTGTGGAACTTCCCGCGCACCCCTGAAATACACGCGCCCAGGCTATTCGCGTGTGGAACTTCCCGCGCACCCCTGAAATACACGCGCCCAGGCCAATCGCGTGTGGAACTTCTCACGCACCCCTGGAATACACGTAGCCCGCTCCCCCAGGCCCGATCGCGTGAGGAACTTCACGCGAACCCCTGAAATACACGTAGCACGCTGGGAGACATGAGTGGGGGCCTGGTGGAGGGTGCCCCTGGTGACTGGGGGGGTGGGGGTGGTGGGAGACATGGGTGGGGGCCTGGTGGAGGCTGCCCCTGCACTGCTGGGGGGTGGGGGTGGTGGGAGACATGAGTGGGGGCCTGGTGGAGGGTGCCCCTGCACTGCTGGGGGGTGGGGGTGGTGGGAGACATGAGTGGGGGCCTGGTGGAGGGTGCCCCTGCACTGCTGGGGGGTGGGGGTGGTGGTAGACATGAGTGGGGGCCTGGTGGAGGGTGCCCCTGGTGGCTGGGGGGTGGGGGTGGTGGGAGACATGAGTGGGGGCCTGGTGGAGGGTGCCCCTGCACTGCTGGGGGGTGGGGGTGCAGGGGGACATGAGCAGGTGTGCAGGGTAGTCCCCTGTTTTGTGGGCTGCCTGCAGGGGCCGTGGAGGGTGTACAGGGAACACCTGTGAGGACCCACCCAGCCTAATCGCGTGTGTAACTTCCCACGCACCCCTGTAATACACGTACCAAGCCAAATAGCGTGTGATAATTCCCGCGCACCCCTGTAATACACGTACCTGGCCAATTCGCATGTGAGAATTCCCGCGCACCCCTGTGATACACGTACCCAGCCGAATCGCGTGTAAAACTTCCCATGTACCCCTGTAATACACGTACCCAGCCAAATCGCGTGTGATAATTCCCGCGTACCCCTGTGATACACGTGCCCTGGCTAATCGCGTGTAAAACTTCACGCGTACCCCTGTAATACACGTACCCTGGCCAATCGCGTGTTCAACTTCCCGCGTACCCCTGTAATACACGTACCCTGGCTAATCGCGTGTATAACTTCACGCGTACCCTTGATATGCACGTTACCCGCTTTGCGTTCCTTGTTTGGCAGCCCTGTGAACTGGTCCAGGGTTAGCGCAGCCCTTTGCGATGATTTAGCGATTTTGATGGCTTTTCCTTTTGCAAGGGCGTTCTTGGGGGCGTTACTGGCGCTGCTGCAGGGTCGCTGCGATACTCTGCGCCACGGCTGGTTTGGGAGCCTAAAATCCATGAATACGCTGTGCGCGGAAATCGGTTTTAGCGCACGTGCCTGGCGCAGACAATCGCACGCGGACACTCTGCGCCAGCCGCTTGCGACACTTTTCTGCGAAATTCTATGAATTACCCTGTTAGTGTCTACGCCAGCTTAATATACTAGCAACATCCGAGCCTCACCCATTCCAATCTATAGGTGCTTATTAAATCTTTATTTTTTCCTTTGCATCCTGTCACTCCAATTAACTTTGCCCATTATAAAACTCAAACTACAAGTCCCAGAATGCAAAGAAAAAACTCGACTGAACTTCAAGATTCAAAACTGTGACATGTATATCAAATAAACATATAACATGCTGTGCTTTTAAAAATGTATATTTTTTGGAAGCATTTTGAAGAAAGTCAAAAAATGCATATCTGCATTTACAGCAGCACTGTGTCACATTTACATAAAAGAAAGTAAAAGCAGATAAAATAGATTTGCACACCATTTGTAATTGGCACTCACTGTGTGCCTGTTTAATATATTGACAGTACATGTATACTTCCTAACATAACCCATTCCAATCTTCGTCTGCTTTTGCAAGCCTACTTTTTTCGCAAACATTCTGTGACTTGTACTCCAACCTTCACAATGGGAAAAGTGGAACTCCAAGTCCCAGAACGCAAACAGAAAAATCTAGGACTACATAAACACCTACAGATTAGAATGCATCATGTTAGCAAGTAAACATATAGGGCCTCATCACGAGTCTGGCGGTCACCCTTAAATGCGGCTGTAGCACTATTACCACAACATTTAAGGGTCCACCAGATCATGGCCTTGGTGGATTTCTCCCCAGCTCTGAGCAAATGTGCAGAATTTAAAGAAATTGGTCAGACATTAGCACATTTCCTTCTTTTCAAATACATGAAATACATACATAATACAAAATATATACACCCCATCTAGATATGTACCCTGCACATCAAAAAAATAAACCTTGAAAAGGAAAAGTAATACAAACAGATACTATAGCAGAACTCCCAACAATACCACTAAAGAATCAATGACCAACGCCTTCTGCATCAAATAATACAACCACATAACTGTCTAGTACAAAGTCAACTGCACGTCCATTACAAGAGAAAAACACAAATGTCTCTTCTCCAGAAAGATCTTCAGCCCCATCAAACGATCTACAAACATAACTGTCTGGTCCATACAAATTCAGCATCACAACTGGATTAAATCGTTATGCTAATGTGACAATGAATCTTCTCTTTCAATTGCCACCAATTGTTCACATTTACTTAAACGGTTTCAAACCAGTTGGGTTTGCAAATGCTCGTCCTTCATAGAAATGCCACAAATAATCCTGACAACACTTACATTGTCTCAGGTATAAGGCAAAAATGTGACTATTGTGCAGCAATGGTACAATTTACAATAAACACACAGGACAATCCACAAGAATTCCTAATGTACTTACTGCAAGTACTGGAAACCAAAAACATCCCAATAAATCAAATCTTCCAGATTTCATACACGTGGAAACATACATGCACTCTCTGGAACCATGTTTCACAAGACCACATCTCTAATGAATGATTTGTATATGTATCCATACCAAATTCTGAATCCATTCCATTTCACCAGCTTCTTCAGAATGCAAATCATGGCATATTATGTCCTTTTTGTAATTCACAAGACAATGGGCCTCATTCCGAGTTCGGAGGTAACCACGCCGCTATTTGCGGCATGGCTGCCTCCGAACTCGTCCAAACTCCCGCCTGGTGAATGGAGTAATTCCCGGTCCATTCTGAGGTCGGAGGGACCGGTAATTCCCCATTCACCAGGGCCATTCCCCATTCGAGCCCCAATAGGTCTCAATGGGAAGGGGGAAGGCGGCAATAACGGTACCGTAAATTACGGTACCGTTATTGACCCCGGAGTCCCTTTGCGGGTCCTGTCCTTAACGCCTGCTAAAAGCAAAGGGAACTCGTAGTAGGGCGGTAAGGGTTTAACGGCACCGGTCTCTTTACCAGTGACCGTTAACCCTTACCGCCCTACTCGGATTGAGGCTCAATATGTCATACTAATGCAGATAGTACCAAAAATAACTGCAAGCTTACAGGCTTCACACACGGCCAAGTATCTCTTTGAAAGAAATCCTTCACAACAGTAGGTATAGTATACCACACTGGTGCCACCACCAATTCAGTTCATTACACTGCATATGCCTAAAAATGATGTGGTTGGTTTGAACGTAACAATACCTGCTTTACTCCAAAACATAACTTACCAGCAAATTTAACAAATGCCTACTTAATATTCCTTTAACCTAAATTTAGTCACTAAACTGTAGCCCAATTAACAGTTAGAATACAGTGATGGGTATCTAACTACATCCATAATACTGCAATAGTACTTTTCAAAGTCAATCTAGTTAGAATATGCCAACAGGTATCTAACTACTTGAACAATACCCTTAATGTCAAAACAGTTGAAATACGCCATCTTAATTCTTATCTTAGAAACATTTTCTAACCTCCAATGCATTTAGAATACTCTAACAGGTATCTAACTACTTCAAGCATTCACTTAATCAGAACATGCTTCAAACAAACATACTATCACCCTTACACTCACATAACTGTAATCAGATTTGTTTAATCCAGTATGGCCTTTTTTCCCACTGACCCAATGAATATTTAATGTATAAGCAACAGCAGGGTGCCATACACTAATGTTGTACCAAACATAGTACTTAGAATGTACTGTTTAGGAGGTCCTTAAATAATGTGTATGTGAAATTGTATACAGCTACAGCTATTAAACTATCCTGCTTAAAAAATTGTACCATTTTTTTAAACATAAACTAAACCAGAGATTCCAGCTTCATAACGTTATACAGCTAAGTAACCATAGGAATTATAATCAAATGCATATTCTATGAGCACTATCCTCAAGTGTACTACAATCATAAGTACTATATACAGTTCAATGACATCATTCATTTATATTACAAACACTTTGTACTTCCACTACAGTACCTATAATTACTATACATATTCAGTGAAAAAACTTTGTTAAAGGGACGTTATGGTTCAAAGTAAAACCGAAAAACCCCTGAAATTCGGCAGTTATGGTAACATAAGCAACCATAACTCGCACCACCGTGCACTGCTAGCACTAACACCCAAGACATCAAAGATGACCTCACAAATGTCTTTATACCATTATGTTTTCATTGTTTTTTTTAAACTCTCTGTGGTTACCTAACTTTGACGATATGTGCACATTTTCGTTTGGGTCAAAAATAGCTGCATGCTTACTATATAAATACACACTACACATTACTTACGTTTGCGATTCCATCGTTGTCATGTAAAACGTGTTTGTTGTTTGAGAGCACTTGAGAAATTAGACTTTTAGGGGGTAATTCATAGAATTAAGTCTGCGATAGTCTGCGCCAGCCGCATGCGCCAAAATCCATTTCGGCGCACAGCGTATTCATGGATTTTAGCCATAAAAGCAGCCGCGGCGCAGAGTGGCGCAGCGACCCTGCAGCAGCGCCAGTAACGCCCCCAAGAACGCCCCTCGCGCAAGGAAAAGCCATCAAATCCCCAATCCAGCGCAAAGGGCTGCGCTAACCCTGGACCGTATACAGGGCCGCCACACAGCACACGGCAAGCGGGGAACGTGTATTACTGGGGTTCGCGGGAAGTTTCACCCGCGATTTCAGCAGGGTACGTGTATTCCTGGGGTGCGGAGAAGTTTAACACGCAATTTCAGCAGGGTACGTGAATTTCTGGGGTGCGGGGAAGTTTAACACGCATTTCAGCAGGGTACGTGTATTACTGGGGTGCGGGCAAGTTTAACGCGCGATTTCAACAGGATACGTGTATTACTCGGGTGCGGGGAAGTTTAACACGCGATTTCAGCAGGGTACGTGTATTCTTGGGGTGCGGTGAAGTTTAACACACGATTTCAGCAGGGTACGTGTATTTCTGCGGTGCGGGGAAGTTTAACACGCGATTTCAGCAGGGTACGTGTATTACTGGGGTGCGGGCAAGTTTAACATGCGATTTCAGCAGGGTACGTGTATTTCTGGGGTGCGCGGGAAGTTCCACACGCGATTTCAGCAGGGTACGTGTATTCCTGGGGTGCGGGGAAGTTTAACACGCGATTTCAACAGGGTACGTGTATTTCTGGGTGCGGGGAAGTTTAACACGCAATCTCAGCAGGGTACGTGTATTTCTGGGGTGCGCGGGAAGTTCCACACGCGATTTCAGCAGGGTACATGTATTACTGGGGTGCGGGCAAGTTTAACACGCAATTTCAGCAGGGTATGTGTATTACTGGGGTGCGGGGAAGTTTAACACGGGATTTCAGCAGGGTACGTGTATTCCTTGGGTGCGGGGAAGTTTAACATACGATTTCAGCAGGGTACGTGTATTTCTGGGGTGCGGGGAAGTTTAACATGCGATTTCAGCAGGGTACGTGTATTTCTGGGGTGCGGGGAAGTTTAACATGCGATTTCAGCAGGGTACGTGTATTACTGGGGTAGGTGGGAAGTTCCACACGCGATAGGCCCTGTGCAAGTGGGGTACGTGTATTTCGGGGGTGCAGGGGATTCCTACACGTGAATTGGCAGTGTGGGTCCTCCCGGGTGTTCCCTCTACTCCCTCCACGGCCCGTGCAGGCAGACCACACCACACCACAGGGGACTACCCTGCACCCCTGGGCATGTCCCACAGGCAGCCCATCCACCATGGGCTGCCCCCCCAGCCAAGCCACATGTCACCTTGCACTAGTGATCACCAACGCATTACCCCCTTGCACCCCCAACCCCCAGCTGTGCAGGGCACCTGCCTGCAGGCCCCCCACTCATGTCCCCCAGCACCCCCACCCCCCCACCCCCCAGCAGTCAGGGGCACCTGCCTGCAGGCCCCCACTCATGTCCCCTTGCACCCCCACCCCCAGCAGTGTGGGGCACCTGCCAGCAGGCCCCCACTCATGTCCCACTCATGTCCCCCTGCACCCCCACACCCCAGCAGTGCAGGGCACCTGCCAGCAGGCCCCCACTCATGTCCCCTTGCACACCCACCCCCCAGCAGTGTGGGGCACCTGCCAACAGTCCCCCACTCATGTCCCCTTGCACCCCCAGCACTGAGGGGAGCCTGCCAGCAGGCCCCCACTCATGTCCCCTTGCACCCCCACCCCCCAGCACTGAAGGGCACCTGCCAGCAGGCCCCCACTCATGTCCCCTTGCACACCCACCCCCCAGCAGTGCGGGGCACCTGCCAGCAGGCACCCACTCATGTCCCACTCATGTCCCCTTGCACCCCCACCCCCCAGCAGTGCGAGGCACCTGCCAACAGACCCCGACACATGTCCCCTGCACCCCCACCCCCAACAGTGCGGGGCACCTGCCAGCAGGCCCCGAAACATGTCCCCCAGCCAATACGTCATCACAATCTAGATCCCTGGCCCTTATGGCCAGCCTCCACATGCCAAAGACCCACCCAAGTATTGCATCCACCCACATAGAAATGCCAATTACATGACACAACCCCAATGGCAAGTATGTAAATGAAGACATGTCCCTCACACACAATGGGTGCAAGTGAATCTCAAAACACATATCATGACATGCATGAAACCAATGAGATAAAACCACACATCGAAGTTTGAAGAAAAAATGTATTAAAAGCAACATGAATGGAATTAAAATCAAACAAACGACAATGGAAATTAAAAAAGAAAAGCTGCATGTCTGTAAAATAATGAAAAACAACAAATCATAGTCCAAAGTCACAGTTCCAAAAACGAAATCCAAGGGAAAAACAAAAGTGAAAACCATTGCTCCATGGGGAAATCCAAACAAAAAAGTAGAATCCAACAGTTAACTATATACAGATGAACAATCCAGGGTCCATGATCCCAACTGAAGAAATGAAACCTATCAAAAACTCCTACCTAATAAAAAAACTATATACAAAAATGTGGTCCATTGTCCAAAAGGTCCAAAATAAAGAAAAAACCAAAAGAAACCTAATACTAACCAAATAACTATTTACAAGGACAGCGGGCAAGTCCAACGGCCCACATGTTGATGTTCCGGGCCAGGGCATCATCGAACTCCTACTCGATCTCCCGGAGGCGGTTCTCTTCCATGGCCCCGAGGGTTTGCAGGGACGATGACATCTGGAACTCCAGGTCCCTGCGAATGGCCTTGAGGCACTCGGCCCGCCTCAGGGCCCTACGCATGGAGTTCTCTGCCCTGAACATCGTGAGCCGTGCCTCTTCCGCCCGCTGCCGCTCCGCATCTATCGCATGGCCCAACCGCTGCCACATGGAAGACACTTCCCGTCCAGGGTCCTCCTGCCCTCCGGCCGATGCCTGCCCCTCCGATGTTGATGGCCCCGAGCCATCCTTGCTCCCACCTACAGCCTGCTCCTGCTGCTGCTGCTGCTGCTGTCCATGTGCCCTGTCCGATGGTGCCTGCACATCCTCCATCTGCTGGTCTCCAGTTGTGGTGTCCACCCCTGCTGGACCGCCAACTCCCGACTGTGGCAGGGATGGGATCTCCACCAAGCTGGCTGTGTTGGTCAGGCCAGGTCCACAGGGGACCCTGGTGGAATCTGGGCCGATGTGGAGAACGACCAGCGCATAGCCTCCACAGAGGAGGAGAGGTCCGCCAGAGTGCACGTCACATGTAGGAACCCTCCGACCAGGGCCCCTCCCAGCAGTGCCACGTCACAACGCTGCTCTTCGTGATGGCGTGCGTTCTCCGCCCAGGAAGAACGCATGTCATCACGAATGACACGCATGCGCAACGCGACACCCACCAGGACGGATCCCATATGGTCACGGGACCCCTCGCCCGCAGGTAGTGGAGAGGCAGGTGATATAGCACTCTCCCCTACCTGCGGACGGGCCTGGGACGGGGCCTCCCTGCTGGTGCATGATGGTGCATTCACAGGGTCAAGGACAGCGACATGCACAGGCCCCCCCGCGGTGACCTGTGCTGCCTCCTGACCCTGGCCCTGGACTGCACCACTTGCACCAGTGGTACTACCCCCACCAGGCCCCATGTGCGGCTCAGTAGCGGGCTCCTCCTCCTCTGTGGAGACCACCAACCTGGATGTCTCCACACTGTCTTCTGCCATTGGAAGCCCCTTTGGGAAGCCCTTCCGCCACAGCCGTTGAGGCAGACGCAGCACCAGCCCCCTCGCTCCCGGATGATGGTAATTCCTGGGAGGGTGGCTGGGCCTTGCGTTGCCGCCCAGTGGAGGCATCCCCGCCGCTTGGCTCCACTGCGCCGTCTCCGCCCTCTTCTACACTTGATGCTGCGTAGAGGGAGACATAGAACACAAGCATCAGGGTACAGTACAAAATACCCTAGACAGGAAGCAATAACACATGAGTGGCACTGTCAAATGTCACTTCCATCCTGTCATTCCACAACACATGGGTGAATGCACACAACACACATGCAGAAACAGTCCGGGCGCCTGCAATCAACATCAACATCCATGTAGAAGGGCCCCTGTAAACCAAGATGTTGCCTTCAAAGTCACATGCACCCATGTCATTTTAAAGTCACACACACACTTCTCAGGCACACACACACACATGTGCACCATACATGTACATGACATCAGCACCCATTCCTCAACCCCCTCCATGTCCAGGAACAGAGACAGCCATGCATTCATGTGTGCATTCCACATAGAGCTCCCCATGTTGCTTTAAAACACATGACACCAACCATGTGGCTCACACATAACTGGTCTCACATGCATGACCATGATGTCCCTGCACACACACATCCATACATGGCCTATGTCACACATACAGGCAAGCATCAGACTACCAGCACACTGCAACATGCCCTGTCTCACACAGCAATGCTTTGCCACTCACCGCTCAACTCCAGATGGATCTGCCTCTGAAGGATCTGGGCGTGGAGCGCTGGGCCTATGTGTTCCAGGACCCTCATCTGGATGGCACTCAGGCGTGTGAGGCGCCGGGGCTTGTGGAGGGTCCTGGACCTGAAGTCCTCCCAGCGCTTCTTGACGTGCTTGATGTCGCGGGTTGCCACCCCCTCCGCGTTGATGGCAACCACTACGTTGTCCCAGATCCTCTCCCATCCTTCCTTGTTGGCTCGTGATGTTCCAAAGAGGGCGTTATAATGCCCCAGAACATGCTCCACCAGGACACCAACTTCGGTGGCAGTGAAGCTGGTGGCCCTCTGCCACTTTGGCTGGGGGTTGCCAGTGGTCCCAGATGGTGTAGTGCCCGACATGGCAACCCCAGAGGCAGGTGTGGGTGGGCAACTGGGTCCTGGGGCTGGGGTTGGAGCGATGGTATCCCAGTCCCGAGTCTTCAGTTCCAGCAGGAGTGGTCACAGCAACTGCACCCCTGGCTGATGTGCAGGCAGCAAATAGCAGGGCACGTGTGCAGCAGGCAGTCAGGCAGCAGCAGATGGAAGGTGGGAGCGTGCTCGGGGCTCTGGGGGGCAGTGATTCGGCCTTTTGGGCAGGAGTGTGGTCTTCGGTGTGTTTTTGCGTGGCCAGCTTGATACAGAGTGATTTGGCACGTGAAAAATGTGCACGTCAGCGTGTGATTCGAGGAAAGGCCCCTAGCGCGTAAGCGCGTCAGCACTCGTACGTGCTTTCATTGGACCAAAGGACCTTCAAGCGTGGGCGTGTGCGGGCGTTTCCCTCGTGACGTTAGCATAGTGGTTCAGCACGCGTGAAAAAACTGCACGTCCGCGTGTGAATGCGTGTAATCCGAGGAAAGGGCCCATGCGCGTAAGTGATGTGACGCGCGCGGGCGTTTCCCTCAGCACGGGTTAAAGGTGAGCGGGGGCAGCAGTTCGCTGTACGTGCCTTTTGTGGAGACCGACGTGTGTTGCTGCTTCCTGTTGTTTCGCGCGCCATCACAACTTCACAGCAATGAAGGACGTATCTCTTCTTTTGGCGGGGGTATTGGCTACGCGTGTTTTTCTGCATCGCGCTAGTCAGACGGTGAGTCGCACACGCTATTTTTCCCACTGCGGGTGCCCCTGTGTATCGCACCCATTTTTGAGGTCATAGTAGCCTGCGTGACCCACGCGTACGCGTTATTCGTGTTACTGGGTGCCACCGCGTACTGCGGGAGGTTGATTCCACGCACGTAGGCTGCAGTGTTGCATGCACGGTTTTACTGCAGTTTTGGGGTGCCTGAGCGTTGCGTGACCCGTCACTACATCACCGGGGTCACATACAGCCTTGCAGGTGCAGGGGGGCTGTTAACATCTTGCTTCCCACCCCCTTCACCCCAATTGCCCAGGTCAATTGTGGTGTACACCACCCATTGGCACTACTCCATCTGTGCCGGCACTACTACATCTGTGCCATGGTTAGGAGGCCAGCAAAGGTGAGGGGTGCCTCAGCTGGGCGTACTCCTCGTGGCGGGCTTGGTCGGGGACGTGGCCGTGGTGACCAGGGAGTAGGGGGACTCCTGGTTGTCCAGGGTGGCCACAGAGGGGGAAGAGGCAGGGGTGCGCCACTTGAGCACAATGTTGTGCCATGTGTCGGTGCAGTCATGCCACCACCCCCTGTGGTTCCGGGAGATGCAGCTTCTGCATCTGGCACTGGCGCCTGTGTGACCCGGCAGTCCGTTCCATCGACTGCCACGAGCCCAAGGGTAGTGGTAGCTGCAGGTGCAGCTGTGGACACCGCCACCCAGGCTCAGGGTCTGCCAGCGCAGGCTGCGTTGGCACTTGAGGAGCCCTTGGAAGATTTCCAACAGGCCAGGAGGGAAACCGTAGGGGCATGCAGGGCTGCTCTGACCAAGACACCTGTCCCTGGGGCAGTTATGTCATCTGCTGCCCCGAACAGCCGGGTGTTGGCAAGTGCAGGGGCAGATGCACCCAACAACACCCCGGTTGTGAGTCTGCCAACCAGGACCGCTGCGGTCAATGGCCCTGCCACAGCGGATGTTGCTGTGCAGGGTCCATTAGAGGGCACCCAGCTGCCACTGACACAAGTCAGGCCTTTGGTCGTCACTCCACCTGCCACTACCTTGGCTCAATCCACCGAACCCACTGGCCATACTGGTCAGGGCGGCATTAGCATTAGCCAGCCAGGGTCTGCGCCACAGTCCAAGAGGAGGAAGGTTGCACCTGCAGCACAGGCTAGGACCCCACACACAGCCGCAACCTACTGCACGTCGAGGAAGAAGCCTTTCTGCAAGCAGGAACTGGACTTCCTTGGGGACTACGTGCGGTGCCACAGCCGTGACATGCTAGTGGGTGCCAATAGTCAGACTACGGCTGCCCACCGTGACACCCGCTGGAAGCAAGTTGCGGAACATGTCAGTTCATTCGGCCATGAGGTGCGCACGGCGCAAGAGTGCAAAAACGTTGGAATGACCTCAAACGCAGCACTAAGGCTAAGCGTGCCTCAAATTACAACTTGACTCTGGTGAGTGGCGGTGGGCACCAGAGGAGGAAGAGCTCACTTCGCAAGAGTCACTCGTTGCGGAGTTCATACCATCTGAATCGGTCGAAGGAGTGGGAGAGATGCTGGACTTTGATGCCCAGTCCAGTGAGTGCTTATGCATGTTTGTTGAGGACGTGTGCGTTTTACTTTTGGGATGTGTTGTGTATGATTGCCACTACATGTGACGGGTACATGGTTCTGATGTGCAAGTTATGCAATGCTTCCGTGATGCATGTCTGCTCTGCTGGATGGTGGACATGTGGAGCAGACGGGGACTGTCCGCATCACCACTATTGCACCCTACTCACATGCTGGTTACCAGTATACCCCTCCGGTCCATGTTCCAGCTAACTGGCCCTTCTGTATGTGGCGTGGGGTGACCTTCCTCTCAGCCCAGGCGCAATGTCATAGCATGACTGACGTGCATGTGTCCTCTGCCTGCATGCGGGTACTCCATGTAGGCATGCTCCCTTGCCCCTCCTCCGCCACTCTGCACCCCAGTTCCACCTTTGCACTGGTCTGCTTCAATCTTGCCATTGGGTACTTTCCTGCTCATGCGTCCTGTGTACATGCTAACTTCCAGCGGACAATCTGCCAGACATATGCTGTGTGGTACAGCCTTAGTACTTGATGCAGGGTATCTCACTTGTACTGTGCATAGTTCAGATGCCCCGCAGGTACATGAGTGCCCATTCATGCTCCATGTGCATTGCACGCATGCCCCCATGTATCCTTGACTGGATGATCACTGTAATACAAGTCCTGGGTGACATACATTGCATGGCATCTCATCAGCCTTCCCATGTCAACTGTGGCTCAGTACTGCGTTGCAGACATGTTTAGGGTCTGACAATCTGTGTGGGTCACAGGCCTCAGCCTGTTTAATGGCCCATGACTCTGTCCGACTGTTGTAGTGTCTTCTTCACACGTGGGCGGCCTCCAGAGTTTTCATCATGTGTCCTGCTTACTGTCCCATCATCATTTGCAGTGTTGTCACTTGAATCACATTAAGCTGTTGATGCCAGTCAACACTGCCTGTCAATACACAGGTCTATGGTCAGCCTTTTGCTACCATGCTAGGCATCCCTGCTTTTTTACTTGGGTGGAGGGGTGCTTTGCTTGTAGATATGCTACCCATTGAATGCACATTGCACGTGATGCCTGAATTTGATCTTGCACTGCCTTCACATTTCCTGACACACACCATGAAGTCCTTGTACATGTAGGTAGTGACATACACATTTGCTGCACTGCATAGACCCACTTCTATGCAAACTGCCACCTTTCAACAGGTCTGATCACAGAAGCAATTCAAAGTTGACCCAGCATGTATGCCAGGTTCTATTTTGTGTGTCACATGTCTGCCTGATGTGTTTGTTGTCGGTGTGTGTGTGTGTTGTGTGCTTCTGACATGTGTAGTGACCTTTTTTCTCTATATTTTTCAGATGATGACGCAATGGAGCCGGAGGATGGTGTTGTCATGCCAGACACAGGGTTGTTACCACTACATCAACCCGGCACAAGTGGGGGTCGTGGGGTGGTAGGCCACGAAAACCCCCAAGTGCTACAGTCCATCTTGTCTCTGGCTGCCTATGAGTCCAGCCCTGATGATGACTCTGACGTCCATGTCGAGTTGGATGAGTATCAAGTCCATGTGTCAGGGGTGAGTGATTCTGATGTGGACACTCCTCTGTCCGCGACACCTGCACTAAGGGGTCACACAGTCTTGGTACCTCCGCCCGTGGTAGATCGGGACGCAGGGTCACCCTCCACACCAGTCACTGATGTGCCTGGGACATCACGTCGACGGGGGCATGTAGTCATGCAGCCGCGGGCGGTGCCAACACAGCGAGGACACCCTGTCCTTGGGTCCCGCAGGGGTCAAGCCCAGCAACGCGGTCGCTGAGCGCAACCGCAGTATACTGAGTGGGAGCAAGACATGACTGCCAATTCAGAACGGCAGGGGGCAGCAATGGAGAACATCGCTGAGAGCATGGAGCGTGTGGCCCGATCTGTGCTCCCCCCTGCTAGGCAGGTGCTTCTCCAGCAGCAGGCGGCACGGTCCACGGCCCCCTCGCTCAGGCTGTGCATGGCGGCCTCAGACAGGGCACGCCAGGCTGAAATGTTGTCTCTGCATCAAGCAATTGCTGCTCACGCAGAGGCGCACATGGAGGCCCTGAGGGAGGAGTATGCTTCCCTGAAATCCACTCTGGGTGTCCTTCTGATGTCCCAGAGGCAGCGGGCAGAGGAGAGGTTTGCACAGCTTGCACGTACCATCTCGGCTGAGCTACAGGCTTGCCGGGAGGTGCAGCGGTTGTCCAGCCAGGCCTTGCAGGAGGAACTCCGTGTTACACATGCTACCTTGCAAGAGGAAACACGTGTATCACGTGAGGTTCTGCATGCAGACCTACGTCACATCGCCACACAGAACCAGGCTCACCCGTCCGGCAGACTTGCTTCCATCGAGGGGCAAGCTGCGGCTAGGCGTGGCCAGGCTACTGTGCCACGTCCTCCTTTCCAGGATCAGCCAGACTCGGACGACCATCTATCTCCCACATAGGTCCGGCTGTGCAGGCGTTGAGCCCATGGAGGTTTTTTTTTTGGCTCAGCATCATCGCATGTGGGTGTTGAGCAGCACCCTGTACCTCCCCCCTCCTAGGTGCCCCCCCGGG